>NC_137193.1:56802358-56892358 GCF_960531495.2 Zeus faber | reverse complement strand
GGACAGGTTCAGCTAACGGAGAGAAATTCTGAATATACTGCATGGATGCTTTATTGTGGCTCATGAACCCCAATAGCTCATTCCGCACATTTCAAACTGCAGCAGCACTCCTTCATAAGTCAGCATTTTCCTCCATGCTGCTTTGGGAGGCTGCGGATTAAGGCCGAAAAGGATTCATAAGGTGGTCATGTGTCTCGATCCCTCTGTGATAAAAACAGGAGCGTTACTCCTTTCTGTAAAGGATCAAGAATCAGCTGTAGCATCCAGGAGTCCCCTTCAGGTTTTGTATCCCGTGGAAGGGAGTTTCTTTCAGCCATGGCCTCCCCCGCTATGTCAACTCATTCGTGAGCTTGTGACTGAGAGGCTGACCAAGGCTACGCTGACTCATCTCATCATCTCATCTTACCAAATTTCAGACTTGATTACGCTTGATTGATACTCTCACCTAGGATACCTCCATGGTCGATAGTCCATAGGTACTTTGTGATATCTGATTCCACGCTGTCGCCATGCCCCAGTTTCTCTTTGTGCATGAGAATTTCCTCTCTCTGTGGTCCCTCCTGGTCCCGCCCAACCAAAAAACACACTCCGTTGGGTTTGGTGGTTTCCGATTAATCGAGTGCTGTTCCCCTGGATGGTCACAAGGCTGTGACACAACCAGATGAGCCTCCAAATGCATCGTATGGTTACATCATATTTAGTGTTACATATAACTTAGAAGGGAAGTTCTGAATGGTAAAAACAGAACTCTTGTTTTAACGTCTGTGAGAAGGCACATCGCATCCATTAAAAAACAGAGTTCGAGAGAAAGTGCGTAGGCTTGAGTGGTGGGCGATCGCACCGCAATCTCGCTGCCAGAGTTCTTTGCCGTGCATTAGAATCAGAACAACGGAACATATACCGCACAGCCCGCGGGCCTTGGCAGCCGCGGAGTCGGTGGATGAGCGGTTGACTGCAGCAGAGAGGCCAAGGCGACGACTCCAGGGAGGGAGCTAGCACTCCTACCCGCACGGCTAATGAATGGTGCCGCCTCCTAACGCCCGCTCTGGGCTTTTAAGGTGAACTCTTTGATTTTCCAATAATTCGTCATTTTCTCCCATGACCCGTGGCCCTCCGCTGAACGCACAAAAACTAACCAGCTACTTGTCTTTGTCGAGTGCCTGCGGGGGAGGGAATCTGGGAAGTCCAGGGAGCCCAATGAAGTTGACTGATGAGGTTAGAAGCAGCAACCCATACCTCCTCTTCCTCTTCAGCGCACACACACACGCACGCACGCACGCACGCACGCACGCACACACACACACACAGATGCCCATTGCTATTATGTTCTCAGATAATTTAAAACATCCTTTATCTAAAGTCAACCATTTCGTGATGTATGAGAGGCCATAAATGTGTTTGCTTTCTTTATCCCAGCCAGCTGGACAAGGCCGGGTTGGGAGAAGGTTGGCTCATGTAAACAGTAAAGGAAAGCATTGCTTTCTAAGTCCATGTAAGAGGCAGGGGAGGGCTCTGTGAAATCCTCAATATGGAAGTGCAGTATCCAAAAATAACAGATAGACACATATATATATATATATATATATATATATATATATATATATATATATATCTTCTCTTCACTGCGATATAAAGTTATACATGAAAGCATTGGGCAATGATTATTTTACTGTCACACCGTATTTGAGCATGCAAAAGAACAAGCCTGATATTGGCAGATAATAAAAATGTCATTTGAACAAAATCTATTTTACAAATAGAGAAATCATGCATATAAACATAATTTTTGGAAGGCAATCGTTTGTTTCAACCTGAGGATCAAAGTCAACGTGGGTGATTCAATTTGAAGCACAACACAATGAAAACATGAAATTGCTAAAGGTCAATTTTGGACAAGATGTGTATGTACTTTGATTCAAAAAGCCCCCTGTGGATCACAGCTTTGAGCCATGGTAAAAAGGTTGGAGTGTGAGGTTTTATTATTACCTTGATTGTTGGCAAAGAGCTGGGAGACGTTAGCGCATGAGACACGGAACTCCTCTCCCACCTCAGCACGATACCAGCAGCGAAGCTCGTCCCACTCCGTACGACAGCCTGGGACAGGCAGAGAGGGCAAATTTATATTTAGTATATATATATCGATATATGCTAAAATTGATCAGAAAAACACATCTGAACATTGGCTAATCCTTATGTACATCCATAACTGCAATTTTAACCGCAGCCTGTGTGTGTAAATCCTGTCAGGCATTAAGAGAAACCCATAGAGTTTACACATTTGACAATAAACTATTTTTTTTCCCTTTTGCAGCCACCATTTTTACACGTTACCAATGACCAGCTGAGCTGACGGACAGCTGTACCCGGTCTGCCTGTTTGGCCACATTGGCGCTGTATGGTCTGACATCACATGGAGAGTTTTCAAATGTGTTTTGTCTTGCAGTGGGGTGCAAGGAGAACCCAGAGACCGACTATTCCCTTTATTTTATGTTTCCGTTTTGCCAGCGAGCCTTTTGCGTTTATAAATATTAATAAAACTCTCGTTATGTCAGCGCCCCTCTGCCAGAAAGTCTACCTCCCTAAACCTGTACCTATGGGCAGAGACTCTCACAAGTGCACCTGAACAGGGACGAAGAATGGGCAGGACTGGCTGCGGAAGCACCTTGCCTAGCTGGAGGTTGAGCGCGACTTCCTCAGCTCCCAGCTGGAGTGTGTCATCGCCAGTGTGAGATCCCAGGAGGACAGGGCGGGCCAGTCCTGGCATTTCACTGCCTGCAGGGACCCGGCGCCTGGAGGCGCCACCGAAGTACCGCCGCTGGCTCCCGGAGGCGGAGTGTTGGTCCATGCAGCGACTGACAACTGGGAGCCGGTAGGACGACCAGCCCCACGTCCAGCCCCAAGACCCAGGTCCTGTGGTGCCACCACAGGCCCCAGAAAGCTGCTCAAACATCTGGGCAGGGGTGGACTGCCCCATGATGGAGGTCAGACAGGTGGTTCAGGTCGCTGGTCAGCCGGGTCCCTCCCCCGGACGGGAAGGGACCTACAAGGGACAGGTAAAAGAACAAGGGGGTAGACATCAGGCTCTGCTGGACCTTAGCTGTTATCAGACGATGGTCCAAGAATGCCTGGTTTGACCTGGGGCTTTGGTGGAGGCGTCACGTGTGGAGATTCAGTGTGTGCATGGGGATATTCACACATATCCGGTGGTATGGCTTAAAATTCATTAAGGTGAAGGCTGCGGTTAGTTCCTACCTGTCCCGGATGCTGAACCTAAATAACGAAAAGTGGGAGGAAGGGCCTAGCACTATTAAGAACGAAGTTCAAGCAAAGACACACGCTGAGGCACTTGTCATGGGAAAATTTAGGCCCAGGGACGTCAGCAGCGGTTATACGAAAGGGGCATGGCTCAGGCAATTTGCACCGGGAGAAGCGTTAGAGAGGTGTTAGTGTTGCTCCCTATGTCCAGCTGTAAATTACTCACAAAGTAGCAAGGGCCCTTTGTGGTCAGGTTGGGGAGGTCGATTATGAGCTTGTGCAGGCGGACAAGGGCGGGGTGACTCCGATTTATCACCTTAATCTCCAAAAGGAGAGGAAGGAGCAGGTGTTTGTGTCTTTGACCACTCTGGTGATTGAGGGGAATTAGTTGGAGCTGGAGGTTCCAAAGATGACTGATCCCAGTCCAGCCCTGTCCAGTAACCATCTCTCGCCCGACCAAACCACTGAGGTGGCCACTTTACAACGGCAGATTTCTGATGTCTTCTCCCCCTGCCAGGCTTCACGTCCCTCATACACCAACATGTGGAGACGACCCCAGGGTAGGGTACTCTCCCGGCCGTATCGCCTGCCTGAGCATAAACGCAAAATCCAGCAGGCAGAATAAAAGGCCATGCTGGACATGGGGGTGATAGAGGAGTCTACAAGTGACTAGTGTAGCCCCATCATGCTGGTAGCTAAGTGATGGGTCATATGGTTCTGTGTAGACTATCGAAAGGTGAGCGCGGTGTCAAAATTCAATGCGTATTTGATGCTCAAGGTCAATAAACTGCTTGAACGGTGAGGCACGGCTCAATTTTTCACGACACTGGATTTAACCAAGGGCTACTGGCAGATTCCCTTGTCTCCAGAGTCCAAGGTAAAATTGGCTTTCTCCACTCCACGGGGATTGTACCAGTTTCTTACGCTTCTGTTCGGGTTGTTCGGGTTGACCCGGTCCTCCGTCCACACACGGCAAGCGCCGCTGCCTCCATGGACGACATCATCATCCACAGTTACAGCTGGAGGCAGCACATGCACCAGGTGGGGGCAGTGCTCGAGTCCCTGAGGTGGGTGGGGCCAACCCGAAGGAGCGTGCAGGTGGACGGGGGGAGGTACGGTATCTGGGGTACGAGATAAAACCACTGCGGTCGCAAACAGTCCCGAGGCCCAAGACAAAGAAAAAGGTAAAGCAGTTCTTGGGGCTGTCCCGCAACTACAGGAGGTATGTAGCTGAATTTTCAGAACTGACCAGCCCTGATTTAACTTGAAAGGGTGCGTCACATCCGGTTCGGCGGACGGAGAAGTGCCAGCAGGCCTTTCAGAAGGTAAAATCAGCTCTTTGTGGGAAGCCAGTGCTGTTTAGACCAAATAATTCTATCCCTTTCTGCTTGCAGACTGACGACGGAGGGCTGGGGGCAGTCTCCCAGCAGGTGGAGGCTTCGTCCTGCTTCGGCGCAGCTGTGCCGGGTCAGCCTAATCAGTCCCACTGGCGCTGACTGGCCTGACCTGGCTGGGGAGTTTTGGTATGTGTTGTTTGTCAGTGAGGGGGCGCATGGTGCAGGAGACGAGATCCTGCGGACCAAATCACGACCCACAGACCCTGACGGTTATTAATTCTGTACTGCTTTCTCTTTTTTGCCAGCGAGCCTTTTCGTTTCTTCTACCTTTAATAAAATACCCGTCGTGTTGGCACTTTGCTGCCCAAAAGTCTCTGTGGGTAGAGTATCTCACAATATTGAGATTATTTTCATTGGGCAAATTATTTTTTTCTCCAGTACAAATGTGATCGACAAATACAATTCCACAGCATTGTACACCAACAGCATTGTACACCAACTTTTTTTGAGCGTACGCTTATTTAACTTCACTGTGTTACTATACTAATTCATGCAAGCATTATGAAGTATCTCACATGTAAGTTGCAAATTAAAATTGTGGCTCATAAATTGGGATGTATGATGTATCAATAAATAATTTTGTGATTCTAATTCTAATTATTATCTAATATATTCTAAACCTCATATAGAGAATTTACGTCAATACATATAATTTTTCTTTCTGACCAAGCAGAAACACAGATAAATAAATAAATAAATAAATAAATAAATTTAAAAAACGCAAAATCCAGCAGGCAGAATAAAAGGCCATGCTGGACATGGGGGTGATAGAGGAGTCTACAAGTGACTAGTGTAGCCCCATCATGCTGGTAGCTAAGCGATGGGTCATATGGTTCTAATGTCCTGACTACCTCTCTCCTTCCCTCTTGCTCTCCCTCACCCTTCTGTCCAGTATATCTTTTTGGACAAAATATATTTATTCACCACACTGCACTGCCACTTTCTGAATCTTTTCTCAATACGTTTGCGTGACCTTGCGTGCAGTAACCGCTAATGTAAAAAAAAAAAAAAAAAAAAAAAAGGTGCTTACTTAAATGTGAAATCATTTTAAGACCATATGCCTGAAGTTGAAGAGAATTTTCAACGCCCCCCTATACACACACACACACACACACACACCCTTTTTGCAAAGATGAGGGTGGGGATGATGTTTGATTTGCTGATGTCTGTGGCCCTCCTCTCTGCCCACACTCGGCTCCGTGTAATTCCCTTCGCATCGCTGACAAGCCATCTCTGCAGCCCACGCCTCTCCCAGCGCGGGGAGGTGTGGGAGGGAGAGCCGTAATGAGAGACCCATCTCTCTCTCTCTCGCTCTCTCTCTCTCTCTCTCTCTCTCTCTCTCCGCCATGACAAACGCTGGATACATCAAAGGGGTTTGGCCGGGCCTCAATTAAAATGCCAGCACGGCGGAGCCGACCCACTCCTCATTCATAATGAAACACAGCTTCTGGCCAACTCTGGAGGTCTTCACGCCTCGTGTCGTGATGCTGCCGTCCCCTCCCTCCCTCCCTCCCTGCATACATGCATGCATGCAGGCTTTACGACCTTTCTATTTTGACGTTTTTTCGCCATCATATTGTTCCGCAGAGGACATTCTGACGCTCTGCTAATTAGTCTTTGTTCGCGATGCGCCTCCGGCTTGCCGCACTATTAAAAGCATCTGGTTTTGTGTGGTTTGATGACAAAGACGCTTGTGGCGCGAGGGGTCACAACACTGTTTGTTTGAAGTGCGGTGGCGTCTAGGAGAAAAGCTAATGGACAACATAGTTACCTTCACTGTGTGGTAATTACCACATTACTCCCTGATAGTGGGACATAGAAGGCTGGGATGGATGAAAGGATGCACCCTCTCAATGCAGCCTCTCTCCTTATCCGTCTCATTAGATAATAACGCCCAGGTCTGAGGGGAGGCTTTTTACTTCTTTCCCCCATTACAACCACTAATGTCTTGATGACAAAAGCCTTATTTTTCATTGTTCACTGTATAGTCACTGGTCTCCGAGCGTTAAGAGTCATTACATAACGTGCTCCCTCGCAAGGGACAAGGTGGCGTTCCGGACGAGGATGAGCATATTTGAAAACAGCTGACTTGTCCTCTATGCATATTAACGCATTTAATCACACAGTCACACACGAGAGCATTTTTCTTATATGAAATCGTTTCAATCATTTGATCAACCAGTCCTAATATTCCATGGCTGCTACAGATAGGGATTAATGACAGAGTTCACAGTTTAGCTCTCGTAGAAGTTGTGGGTTCATCCCTTTAAAAAAAAGTGTACCCAGGGCTATTAAGTTAGGCAAATAGAGCCTCACAAGATGACATTCACCCCTTTGACATTTATGGGATGTGTGATTAACATCCAGTAAAAGTGGAGGGTTGGGTTATATCATCTCTTATGTGCAGACATGATGCGATTTGCTGGGGGAATGGGAAATTAGATTGACCTAAAAAGCTGCTGAGAATTTGCTCTGCGTACAGTCTTCCCCATCGGTCTCATCTGTCCATCTTTGATTCGTCCCCCGCGGGCGGTCATTTTCTGTCTTTGATAGCCCAGCGGTGCGTTTGTCTGCCTTTCGACATCCCCCCTCCTGCCCCCGCCGACATGAACACACGGCGAGAGTTTCTGTACAAACGCTGTGAGCGATATTGCACCTGAAAAGGTTCACCTGGGACACACAGGATCCTTCCTTTAATTTCACAACGTTATGGGTTCTGGAGCCGATACCGACACGTATTGTTATTGAGGAGACAAACTGAGGATGTTTCAAAGGAAAAGAAAAAAAGCTGGCATGGTTTGTTGCAGTTTTATACAGTATAAAAATCTTCATAAGGAATAATATCTATACCCCTGATAAAAAATAATGTTCTGTTTTTACATTCCCCAACACAGATGTAGACAAATTTGATATGATCACCCAAATAGTCAGTTCCTTCAAATATTTATGCTGCACAAACGGCTTTCTCATCTACCACATCTACCCGCACGCGCAAACCACACACACACACACACACACACACACACACACACACACACACACACACACACACACACACACACACACACACACACACACACACACACACAGACACACACATAATATACACAGTGTGCGATCCTCCCGAATGTCTACCCAAGCCAATAAGATAAGTCCATGGAAACCAAGCTCCAGTCGAGACAGACAGGCTTGACTGATATGGAGTGAACATGAAGAAATATGGTTCATAATACAAATGTGAAATGCACAGTAAAAAAAAAAACAACTACACGTTATTTGGCCATTATACCATATTACTAAAGTGGAACATTACCAACTGCTCCCTTCTAGATTTGATTCGGTTCAGAGCGTTTTTTTTTTTTGTCCTTTTCTTTTTGAGAATGTCTGCACCATGAAACACAAGGGTAATTTCACAAGGTTTTATGAAGTGGTCTTAACAATCTTTTTCTTGTTTCGTTCCAGTAGGATTAGGACGAAACTAATCCTACTTGAATTCATTCCGAATTTAAAAATGCCTTTCTGAGACATTGCTTGATTTAAGATTAATTAGTTCTAGAGTAGGAAGTCCTACATTAAACTAGGGCAAGTCCGAGACCATTTTAAACCACAACAGAGAAAGGCCATTTCTGTTAGTCCAGATTAAAAGTGTGTTTAAATCTAAGATTAGGCCTAATTTGTGTCTGCGAAATCGCCCCATAGTGTATACGACTAAAGGAGGCTTCATTGTTCATCTAAAACGAGTCAACTTGAGTTAAAATATATATATATTTCTTTGTGCAAAACCGAGAATATTAACGTGTAGGTAATGTAACTTCTATACAATGGTTAAAACTCAAAGACAGTGTAATTTTTTTATATTGTAGACACACACAAACACAGAGACAGTTTATATGTATATACATATATAAACTACACTCACAGGCATTTAAATACACACAAATGTATAACCATGTCTATTAGTCAATGGAAAAATAAGACCTATTTTTTTTGCTCCTTTTACAATACTTCCCTCTCTCCCTCCCTCCCTCCCTCCCTCCTTCCATCCTTCCCCCTCTGCCTTTCTCCCTTCCTCTGATTATGTGGCAGTGGGACGTGTTGAAGTAATTAATCCGGTGTGGACACAGATTCTGCCCTTTTTGCCTCCATCGAACAGGTGTTAATTAATCCGAGAGAAAGAGAGAAAGAGAGAGAGAGCGAGGAAGAAAAGGGAAAATGGAAGAGAATGTGTGATTGTGTGTGTGTGTGTGTGTGTGTGTGTGTGTGCGTTTGTGCGTGCACATAATATACAGTATATCGTGACCTTTTATCCTCCGCTGCCACAGTTAGAAAGGCGGTTGGCGGCCACTGAGCAGCCCCGCTACTCCACACGCGCCTCAATAAAGCACAGCGTTTCTAAAACACCCTGACAACACAGCCCCACATCCCAGAGCACTCAGCTTTATTGACCTTAGGAAAGAAATAGGATGTTTTAACCCAACCGTTGAGAGACCAACAACCCACACAACCCGAGTCTAGTCGGGGTCTAGTGAGGAATCTCACTCCGAGTCATACTCCAGACTCACCGGTGGGACAGTCCCGTTTAAACAGGATGGAATATTCATGGCAGCGGGTGCAGAAGCAATAAATTAGGTCTTTAATTTTCCATTCCGCTCAAATGCCCGAGTCCCAGTTTGCCTGGAGGTTTTCCGCCCTGCACCTTGCATGTGTCTAAATGTTTCTGTATTTAGAAGTGTACCTGTGTGAATTTTCATACGCTGTATGTGAGAGTCAGGTATAATCGCAGTGGACTGGAGAAGCCATGTTTCCCCTGTACCCCTGCCTATCTTTAGATATCTCTACCTGTCTCTTTAAATGATTATACCAATTTTTCCCTCGGTTGACCATCACAATACTGCATTTGATTTGGAGAAACGCCAGCTGTCCAGTGGCAGGCTTGAGCCTTCTATGGCAACCGTTCCCTGCCGTCTGTGTTCGAGTCTCTCTCCTCTCGCGATGAATGAACGCTGCTCCTTTCTAAAGGGGTGGGGGAGGGGTGGGTGCGCTGTGGGTGTAGATGATTCATCCCAGGTATTGTGGAGCTGATAATGAATGACTCTCCTTTTTAATTCAGCGGGATTGATCGCCTGGCTTTCAACAGATGTTATGGAAGCGTTCCAGGGTGACCAACAGCCTTTTTCCACTCAGGAATCTTCACACCTGATTAACTCCCGGGTTTGTTATCATTATTTTTTTGGCTGCGTTGCATCCACCGAGGGACGCTGACAAAATGTATTTAACATGGCTGCAATTTTGGAGGTAACAATTTGCGCTCTTGGAATGCATCCAGCACCGTGTTATACATTCCATAAAGTACAAGTTTATGTTCAAAAGTGTCTTATGAAAGTTCAATTGGTTATCTGGTCTGACTAAATACAACGGTTCCCAGCCTTATCCTGGGTCTGGAAACCCTGCAACCCAAAACACCGCCCCCACCCGACAAACATTGGTTTTGTAATGAACCAAAAATAGGACGAGGTAAAAAAAAAAAACGTCATTCTTGATATAATAGGTCTTGCAATTGTAAAAGTATCAACACCGACCTGTCCTGGTGGAGCTGTTGCGAGGCTCTTGCCTGCGTGTCTTGATGCATTCCTCCTTAGCCTTCACCAGCTGCACCAGCAGGGCACAGTCTGGGTGGATGGCCTCCGTCTGAGGGGAAGAGAGGCCATGAGAACCAGAAAGTGAGAACCAGGGACTTATCATCGTACATGGGGACGCAAAGCGTTACAATAACAGCATGGAAATCATTTCAGCCATGTAGTGAGAGTAGCCATAGAGAATAGATAGAAGGATAGATAGATAGATAGATAGATAGATAGATAGATAGATAGATAATTAGATAGATAGATAGATAGATAGATAGATAGATAGATAGATAGATAGATAGATAGATAGATAGATAAATAGATAGATAGATAGATAGATAGATAGATAGATAGATAGATAGATAGATATATACATAGATTAATCTCTGTATCTCTGATCTCTGGAGAGGAATCATGGTACACATGAAAACAATAGGCATTAATAATAAAGTAAAAACAATATAAAATTGTGAAAAATGGCAACATACAATAAACCTCTGGATCACCAATTTACATTCCGAAGTAGGAAATTGTACAAGTTTGGATAAATATGAATATATAAAATCTGTATGCATGCATGTTATGTGATGCATGTTCAACCTATGTAGCTAGAATTCAGGAGAGAGATGACATTAAAACTTAAAACCATAAAAAATATTTCACAACTTGGCTAAGAACTGGGCAGAAACAAGAACAAACTTAGTAAAATGTCCCAGTTTTTTCTTCTTGCATGTGTTGGCCAAAGCAAGGAACTCTGTTGTATATATACTGTATTTCTCAAACCCCTTTTCCAGGTTCCTGGAACCTTAAATGAGAACCCTGTGGCATTGGCACAGTCATGCTCTAGCAGGCTACCTCTTTAATAATAATATTGATGATAATAATAATAGTAACCTATATGGACTTTCATCCATGACATGTAACTCAAAGTGCTTTACATTAAAAGGCCATCAGATATTGACAATCCAAGCAAAGCAGGCAAGCAAAATGCATTTATAAAGTAAAGTAATAAAGTAATTAAGAGAACAGGGTAAAAACATGGTGAGAATACATGTACCTCCGCTCATTATTTTGTTATTCACATGGAGTCTTGGATTTTACTGTCACGACACCGAAAATGCACAAAATAAAATATAGAGCAGCATCGATGCTGTGTATACTGTATAGGAATCCACGCACTGGGGAAGCAACAGAAATGAACAGTGGAAAAAGAAACCCACTCAACCATCTTCTCGATAATGCATCTACATACATACGCTCCTTTTATTCGCTCTCTTTTTTTCTCACGTTTGTACTTTTTTCTATTTTCCTTTCTCCTTTTATCTTTCGCACACAAAATTAACAGTGTAACACCAGTTCTGATCACCGGTGAGTCTCGCTGACCGTGAATATGTTTGGTTTTTCATTTTAAAGGCGCAACAGCGAGACATTGTTATCCGTCTGTCAGATGGCGACACTTCAGGTGAGCTTGACCTTTGACAAGCACGCCCGCACACACACACACACACACACACACACACACACACACACACACACACACACACACACACACACACACACACACACACACAGACACACACAGACACAGACACACAGACACAAACACATTGAAACCCACCTATTGAGTCCAGGCAGCAATAGAAAAAAGAGGCTCTCTCCTTTTGGTCAGATCATTACACACTGTATCTCTCACTGTGTGAACGTGAGAGTGTGTGTCCATGGGTGCATACGTGTGTGTGTTTGTGTGTGTGTGCGTGTGTGTATTCTGTGAGCAATCTCACCAAGAAAACAGTGAGATAACTACGCGTGGGCCTGTGTGTGCATTTACGCATGTCGCTGTATTCTGTATCTGGCTTTCCCTTCATTGATGCTGCTCCTCCACGGCTGGCGATCCAAGAATTGCAGTTCCACCTCTGACCAGGAGCAAGCCAACCGAGCAACAGAGCAGCAGGGGAGGCTCTACACCCAAGAGAACAAGAAATGCATCGGAGAAACCCTTATCTTTTCAACTCTGCTCCTCAGCCTGATTTCACAATTCAGAAAGAAAAAAGAACCTCCCAAATCCTTCCATCTCATATAATAATAATAATCCTATAACGGGCTCCCGGCGCTCATTGTCAGACCCGCCGGGGGTAAGTTCATAGAAAGAGAGAGATGTGATGAAGTCTCGCCTTTTCTTCTGGATATCTTACCATAACTTCTCAGAGCTCTGGGGTCACCGCGTCCAAAGGTTTTATCTATCTCCTCCTTTCTGAGCTGAGGTGAAATTAGGAAGCACTCTTTTTAGGACGGTGGATTTCAGGCTCTAATAATATTGACTTTGGATGTTTTTTGTTTTTTTTTGCCCATAATGATAATGACCCCAGAGTAATGAAAATCTAGATTGGCACCAAAACAAATCTGACATAAGTTCACGAGCGTGTGAAACTGCACCGCCGCACTGTTAGTGGCGTTTTGGCGTAATTGGTAAAAGTTGTGGCCGCCGAAAGGGCACAAGGTTATAAGATTCAAATTACAAGTGTCTGAGCCCCAATTACGGTTCCCTTCTCACTTTCAAATGGAAACCATTTATCTGGCGGCGATTTAATTTGAATTCAGTCTGAGCCTTAACTGTGTCATTTTCATAGGGCATTAACAGCCCCGAGCCAACCTGGTATCTCCGCACATACATTTTTCAAGGTTTTCAATTAAACCGGTAACAGTTGAAGAACATTGCATGTGTATTTATTTGCTTGACCGTGTGGTTGTGTGTGTGCGCGCGCCCGTGTGTGTATGTGTGCGTGTGTGTGTGTGTGTGTGTGTGTGTGTGTGTGTGTGAACAATGGTATGATTCTATAAGAAATCACTTCCTTTTCAGTATTCACTTAATTAGAATGACACAGGTTTTTCCCCAAGTCAGTAGATGTCATTAGACCCATCATGAAATCATTGTAGATCTACAGTATAATGAAAAGGCAGGAGAGTTGGAGGAGCAGAGATGGACAACCCTCAGACCAATAACAGAACAGAGTCCCAGAGGACGCTGCTGATACCGCCAGATCATTAGTCACCTTCACAGGGAGAGGCTTGGCTTAGAAAAGGCTCAGGATTAATGTCTTACTGCAAACAGTGAAATATTCCCCCTGTGTGTGTGTGTGTGTGTGTGTGTGTGTGTGTGTGTGTGTGTGTGTGTGTGTGTGTGTGTGTGTGTGTGTGTGTGTGTGTGTGTGTGTGTGTGTGTGTGTCTGCAATATTGTACAGTGTCACCACTGTACAATATTATGGGAAAGAAGCAGCTGATGTTCGGAGAAAAGTCAGTCATAGAATGTTGATTTCTCAATGACAGCACTTAAAATAATAATGTGTGCACAGTACTCTTGACTTTCCCAAACAGCAGCTGTGCGCGACGCACATTAGAAAACAAACAAACTAACTTGTTTTTTAAAATACAATTCTGTTTGACTCAAGCCTCCACAGACCCGGATGTATAAACTCCAACTGGACTCACAGGGGACAACAATGTGAAAATGTCCTTTACATCAGACGATTGTTAAAATGAATATAAACACTCAATTTCTCTCCATTACTGGGTGATTTTGACGTTCAAGAAGAAAACTTTTTTAAGCAAAAAACAAAAAAGCTGCATTCCATGATAGAACAATTGGTGGACATTTAGGAAGATGTCAATTTGAGGAAAAACCTGGTTTGGTTTATCAGTGGACACATTATAATAATAATGATAAAAAAATTATGATAACGTTATTATTATTATTATGATTATTATTATAACCTTGATAACCTTGTATAGAACCTTTCATTGACATGCAAATCAAAGTGTACACATAAATAGAAAAAAATGCAATTATTAATAATAATTATATATGTATTATATATATTTATATGTATATAAGTAAAAATAACAACAACAATAATAATAATAATAATAATAATAATAATAATAATGAAGCAAACAAGCAAAATGCATTTAATAAACAATAAGTAAATCATGTACTATTTCTTTTTTTTTTACCGTTTTTTAATCCCAATCATATAACATAGTCCGCATATATTCAAATTCCTTAAAATTTCAGGAACTCACCTCTCCCCACAGGTCCGCCAACTGAATCCACAGAAATAAGTAAAATATCGTCCATTGCAGCGACCAACTTTTAGAAACGGACATACTGTTTTTCTTGATAAATTATACAAAATTCTGCAGAGAAGACAACAATCCGAAATTTTTTTTATATTTGATGAAGTCCCAGAACTAGCAGAAGAGCCTATTTTCGAGGATGTGCTGTGCGTCCGTGGTCCTGGGGCTTCATGACGCACGGCAGAGACTGAACCAGCACGGAGCGCACGGAGTCCTTTGACGCTGCGACGCGCACAGGCGCAATGGGCCAGACTGTTTGGTTCTCCCAACTTTTGGGACGCGTCTTTCGCTTAAAGTGGTAATCCGTGAGATGATTTTGTTTAAAAAAATTAAAAAATCCCATATTTTATCAGACAGCCATTCAATGTATGTGTGTTATGCATGAGATCCTCTAAATCATTTATTTCCACTAACCTGTTAGTGGCGGGGTCCGCCGCACCTATCTGGTCTGATTGGACAAAATAAGAAGCAAAATGCAAAGGCGGTGAATTTGATAAAGCAACCTAGTCAGTTGTGGTACTGTATGTAAACTCGCGATATAGCTATAACTATATGATATGAACATCCATAACATCCATAAAAGAACAGCAGCTAATGAAAAAAGCTGCATTCCATTGGAACTGGCAAGTCCGTGGGAAAACATAGACATCTGCATTAAATGTGTGGTTGTTTGGCGAACTTGTGAATACTACAAGCATCAGCACTAAAACATCCTTGACATTGATAAAACTACCTTGTTTGGATCAAAGTTAGACATGTTTTCAAATGAAAACAATGCCAAGGGCAATTTATTAACGCTCAGGTCTTATCTCGGTAAACTCGGGAGTGATCTGCCCTGAAATTCCGACTTGGAATTCCAACTTAATTGAATGGACGTCCCTTTGCACTTTGACCCAGTAGAGGGTAGGGTTTTTTGAGTTCCCGCTTCAACGGAATGCCCTTATGGATTTGCTCTTTAATAGCTACTACAGCTGCGATCCAACATTATGTTGACACAATGTCACTGGGGACACGGCCGTGACAGTTTCTAAAGAAAAATATTTCAGATTTATTTTCGCAAAACATGTTTGTTTTGACAAATTTGTTCCTCTGCAGCTTGATTGAAGACCTCTAAACAAAATTCCTGCGCATGTTGTGTGTGTGTGTGGGTGAATGACTGTCCCTCAGTTGAATATTGTCCTAGCTGGACACCTGCTATTAGCAGCTGCATGTCCTCTGCATGACACACAGGAACAGATTCCAGAAAGAAAAAGGACATTGACGGGGGATGGGGTTGGACATAGATGTCACGTACGATGTCATCACTCTGACTCTTTCTAAAATTTGTTATCTATAGTATTTGAAGTCAATAGTCAAAACTCACTTCTGTTGTACTTCCATTACCCAAGAGACTCCTACCTTTAAATAAATATATGCTGTACATCAACAAAAGAGAGGCTTATTCTTTGCCTTACCACACATACCTTTACATATTTGAAGGCCGTTGCTTATTTGTAAGCGTGCAAACATCCATACATGTCATAATTAATTCTGCTTGTCTTTGACACAAACTCCGATCCTCTGTGAGATGAAAGACGCGTCACACTGTGGGGACTCTCGCCTTCATTCTCTCCCATCTCCTCCCTGGACAGAGCCCTTTGGCTGTCACACTTTGTGACTCAGCAGCCTCGAAGCCGGCTGCTCTTTATGCAACTTTAATGGATGCTTTCGAGCGCTATTGAATAGAACGTCGCTCGGAATCCCTTTGGAAGTCACAAGAATCTTTTCAGAGGCGCGGAGTGACGTTCTGATTTGAAACGCATGAAGCGTATACAAAATGAATCACATCCTAAGAGAGCTCCACTGTCGTATCTGAAGATGCAACCACTGTATTACTGTATTGTATTATTAGAAACGCTTTAGAAATTGAATAGACCTTCTTTTTGTTCCAAATACTTTGAAAGGTACGAGTATGACAAGTTCATTTTCTGATTTCTCTATGCAAGCCGCTGATCAATTAGCACAGAAAATCCGGTGTTGGTGGTTGAGTTCAAACTTGGTGAATAAAAGATGGAGTGCATGCGAATCCATGCTTTCTACGGAACAACACCTACAACGCTGTGTGAGTTTGCATTGGGATTCAGCCTAGTATGTATATATGATGAGCTTGTGGTATAGTCAAATGCAGCCATAGAGATGCGAAGATATCGGGCATAAAGTGGCTTGTTGCTCCGATTGTCCCCTCACAGAGCCAGTGTTCCAACATAGCCCTTGATCCGACTTTTAAGTATGCTTGAATGAGGTTATCCGCTGAGCACAGACAGCGAGCTCCTAATTACGCCCTAATTGAGAGTTTGACTCGTGTGCCTTTTACCGAGCCCTCATTGATCTCCGCCCTGTTGACGTGGGGTGTCTTTCCGAGAGCCGGGGCTTTTTTTCGCGGCGCCGCGGTCGCTCTAGAGTTACCAAGGTCTGATTTTAATTGGATGAAAGAGTCAATGTGTCTGAATGCCCTTCCTCTCTAATGGTGCCATGTAATTGAACAAAACAAGGACACGTGTGTTAATCACCGGTTGCTCGGGATATACGCGCCGCGTCTTCGTGTTCTCGCAATTAGGAGAGCGTCGTCGGTGATGAGGGCGCCTTGATAATATCATGGGGTGTAAGAACATGTGGCATCAGATGCAAGCACGCACAACACCATGCAAAATGCTAAAACTGATACATTTAGATGAAACAAGATAAAATATAAGATAATATGAGTATCTTTATATAGAGAGTAGGTAGACATTCCAGCTCTTCGTGGACGCAACGTGGAGGGACCCGTGGACATCACAGGGTTACACACACACACTTTCTCTTTCTCAGACACACATGTCCCGAAACACAATAGAACAACTGTTCTATTGTGGACCAGTACCCGGTGCGATTGATCAACTGCCGCTGACTAGAAAGTCATTTCATAAAGTCCCATTATTTCTTATGGTCCCATTACGGGCAATATTCCCAAGGAATGCCCCTTCCCTAAAAAGGATGACAGCAGCTCAAGACATTGAGTCGACTGGGAGCTTTCGCACTTCAGACCATCTGGATGCTGCCATGTTCGGAGTTTCCGTCAATTTACTTTGAAGGCTTTGTTTGGAGACGGGCACAATTTGCAACCCATTGACGTCGTAGATCCCGATTCTCCGAAGGTTACAGCTGGGGGAAATACCAATCTAAACTTTGCTTCCATTATCAGTCTTGGGATTTGGGGAGGTCCACTCAGGCTGAGCCTGCGTGGCATTTTGCGGTACCCCCTGGAGGAGGTTTTTAAGGCAGCACATGAAAGCGAATGTAGGTAAGAGGGTTAAAGGGGCGATAAACAACTTTTTTGCTTTTACTTATATTCATGAAGTTAATGTTGATTCCACAGTGTAATTTCTATAGAATAATGACATCATCAGTGTTTAGATTGGTTCCCATAAGCCTCGATATCACTTTGCATCCAGACTGCCACCAGGTACGAATCCCTGGGAAAATTATGATTGACGGCAGTGCGTCAACCAATGCACAACATCAGCGGAAATGGTAGCAAGGTGGAGGAATATCTTCCATGACGATGGGTCATATGGCCTCTGTCAGACTCAGTGTTGTAGCTATGAAGTTCAAGACAAATCAGTCATTTGACATACAGTATATACACGATTTGCCAGTTTTCAGAGGTTTCATTGTCACACGGGGTACAACACGTGCTCATCCCACATGGGATAACTCCTATTTAGTGACTTTGGAGTTACAAAGTTTTTACATAGCAGCGGCGGCAAGATGTCCTTTGGTGATGGACACTGACCAGGCTCCCATAGGTGCTGACGACAAAGAGGGCTTACAGCAATATCAACAGGATATCCACCACCGGTATTAATTTATGACTCTTGAGATGCAAGCCTCAGATAGCCCCGCATAGATGACTCAATTTAGACTGCATATGTGCCTTCATGACATATTTATGAATGCTAATAATGATGAGTTATTAAAACAGCATGGCTATTGAAAGTCATAAATCTGATCACGAAAAACAATAACCCCCCCCCCATGGGAGAGGAGGAAGCGCTCACGACTCTGCTGAAAATGCAGATTGAGTATTGCTTAAGTGTGCATGCCTGTAAAGAATATGCAAAATCTTTCGCTAACCATCCTAATGCACCCAAGCATATCAATAGGAAGATGAAGTACCTGAGACATTCAAAAAAAGAGAGAATGCCGTGACTCATGTAAAAGTGAAAGGTAGAATTACATCCCCTTGTGGCGCGCTGGAATTCCCCTGTGAAATGTGCCGTAGAAAGAGTAATTCAATCTTCACTCATAGTGTACTTGCTTTTCTCTGCTTTTAAATTCCCTCAGCTAGAGGACATGAATGGAACCGAATGGAAAAAAGAGTTTCAGTGCTGACCATTGAACATCAAATTGTTCAGTTCTGTACAGCTGTCTGAATGTAGACAGTATCAGAGAGTTATGTAGCAAAACAAATTAATTATCAGAGCTGAATATGTCAGTGTGATATATATATAAGAACTGTGACTATGTAGACTACAGGCAAGCTGTAGTCAAGCCTACACGCCTGTAGTCATTGGGCGTCTCATCCTATAATGGCAGATATTAATATGGAGTTTAAAAGAGAGAAGGAAGGACAGAGAAAGCCTTCTGCTAGAGGTTTGAACTTCAGCCATAAGATGTTTGTTTGAACGAGCTAACCTCAGGGGTCATCTAGACCAACTATGCCACGAGAACGTGCTGCAGAGGGACGGACAGAGTTGTTTCGAATGTCATGCTGTAGAGTTATGATTTCAGTTCCAAAAAAGACACCCTATTATTCCTGCTCCAGCAAACTTTACAGTTCTTCACTTTGCATTGGGGCAGGTAGCCTTCTCCTGGCAACCCCAGTGTGGGGGTAGGCATTCTTCTACACCTCTTCCACTGTCGCACAGATTCAAGATTCAAGATTCAAGATTCAAGAGGTTAATTCGTCACATACATATACATACTTTCATACATATATGCAGTGAAATGTCAATGTAACGCACCGGGTGATTACGCACAATATGTCCTAGACTGAACACAGTAGCTACCTAAAAATTTCTACTTGGCTAACTAACTGATTCCTAAAACGTAATGCAGTAAGTAAGTCGAATAATATAGAATAAAATAAAATAAAGAACTCAAAGGTAATGCAGAGTGGGGGTACAAAATAGAAATAAAGGGAATAGACATATGTAAATGGAATAGGCTATTATGTATATCCAGATATGTGCATTAAAGTGGCATGTGAATAAAGTGAGGTAGTGTGTGTAGAGATATAAGTACAGTATACAACAGTACGGCGCAGCAATACAATAACACCGAACAGAACAGAAATACAGCCCAGTATGCAGAACTCCGTCTCAGTCTCTCTGCCCTCGCTGTGTGACTGCGGAGGTGCCTGCCTGACCGCAGCAGCTGGAACAGTCCGTTGCTGGGGTGATGGGGATCCTTCATGATCCTGCGTGCTCTGCTACTACACCTCCTGGTGTATAAGTCCTTCAGGGAGGGGAGTGTAGTTCCAGTGGTACGTTCAGCTGAACGCACCACCCTCTGCAGGGCCTGCCTGTCCTGAGCGGTACAGTTCCCAAACCAGGCAGTGATGTTGCCTGTCAGGATGCTCTCCACTGCTCCACAGTAGAAGGACTTGAGGATCCTCACTGAGACCTGGAATTTCCTCAGCTGCCTGAGGTGGTGAAGACGCTGTGTGTGAGTGTCTGTTTGACCACAGTGACCAGAGTAAACTTGGAAACCACAATGTAGATTACACTAAACCAAATAAGTATATTTATGGTGATTTTAAAATCACACCAAAGTACAGGAATTAAACCCCATCTTTTGCAATATAAAACAACCTTGTTGATACTGTTACATATGATTCGATACTACTTATGCACTTAAGTTCAAACTAATAAACGTTGTGATTTTTGAGCAGTCCCTATCTCTCAGTCTGATGTATACTTTAGAATTTTAGATTAAGAATGGAGCATTTTGTTATTGTCTAATTGCTAAATTGTTCAGATTCAGCCCGGGTCTCCAGGGTGTCAAGCTACTTTCGGCACTTCACATCAGGCACACAGACACGTTTGCTCGATCAATCGAAAGATATTTATGTTTTGCATGAATGGAAGCGTTTGAAAACACTTATCCAGATGCTTTTAAGGACAGCGGGGTCTATTGAGCTGCAGGGCTGTGTCTCAAGGCCCACCACCGCCCGTCACTGTATTCAGCCGTGCCTCAGGATCTGAAAAGAACCACGAGTTCCCGCTCACTCGCGCAGCGTGAGGGGAGGGCAGCGCTGCAGCGGCTGCCAACTCAGTGGAAGTCATCCACATAACAGTAATTGATCACAGAGAGAAGAAGGGGCAACAGTGGACGGCAGGATCAAAGGATGAAGACCGAAGACAAATCCCAGAGGACGGTGCGTGAGGAGCGGAGGGCGAGGGTGCCAGACTCGCATGAATCCTGACACTTCCGCCTTCCGGACGCTTGCAGGGTACTCGGATCGTCCGTGTTCTACAGCGTGCGGGGCCCTGTTGACAAAGTTGCGGCTGACGCGAGACATCAGACGAACTTCAAAGTGGAGGAGCCGCTTTTTCTTTCCTCGTCAGCTAAGTGGAGCAGACGTTACAGAAGAAAATAGCCGAGGGAATCTCACTGTACACTTTTTGAAAGCAAATAGTGGGAAAATTTGTAGTTCTGATGTGTTATACTACTCAAGATTAAGAATAAAAATAACTGCTCATTTGTTTCCCTAAGGGTTATTTTTAAAGTGTATGTTCTACAGCGGGCCTAATAACACCTAATAAAAAAAAAGGCTCATCTATAAATGATCAAATTAATTCAGTTCTAATGTCAGATTGTTGTAGTGGATAAGGGTGTTAAAAATACATAGATAAAATGTTGCACTGACCCTATACTTCATCTCTAAAGCATTTAGCAACTTGTTCCCATCAAGAGCACTCCACATCCCGTTTGTGATGTAGCCCCATAAATCGACCGTCATAAGGACTTGAAAATGCAGGAAAACATTATTCACTCGAGTCTAAAGGGAGTCATTCTGATACAAGTCATTACTACACTCGAGGTTTGGTGTGTTCTGAGGTAGTGGCGGCAGTCCGGCAGAAATGCAGACATGCACGGAGCAAACAGGTTTCAGCTGAGCTGCCAGTGATGGCTTTCCTCCCGCCGTTAAACCAACATTACAATTTCACACTTGCATTTCTTATTCATGAACACCGCTGTGATCCCTTTTCTTGAAATAAAGGGATTATTTATCGTCTTCTTATAGATTTTAAATCTTATCTGCATTTTCTGCTCTTCCTTGAGAGGTAATATCACCAGGCATCAGCACAAAAGAATGGATGCAATGACAGAATGTGTCCACTACTGCACTTAGCTCTGCCCATTACAATGCCTGGGGTTGGGGTGTAGTTTCCACACGGGGCCTCATTTAGACAGGGGAAAACACCTATTTAGATCATCGTTAAATAATCCTAAATAACTTTGGATAGATATACATCTGATCTGAAACTTTATTTCAATCAATGTCATTTTTTATTTTATTTTTTCAAAGCGTACACAACATATTGATACATGTGTGACAAGGTCAATAAATAATATAGTATTATTTTTTTTGTTTGTATATGAACGCAAGAGAAAGAAACAGGATCCATTGTTGCCGATCAACACATGATCTTCCAAAACTCATAATCTGGATGATTATAAAATGATTGTAATGTCCTCCCAAACCTATTCTACTTTTCAGTATATTGTCAATGTTCACAGTATGTTTCAAACCAACACCTTCTGACGGAAGGTATAGATCCAACAAAGACAGCAACAAACCGTCATTTTCCCAGGAAAACTGAATTTATATTCTCTAGAGGACATTTCAAGATGCAAGTGTTCCTATCTCAGAATTTCATAGATATTTCCTGAAATAAGATATGGATCATTAAAACTTAAACTTGAAAATAAAGCAACATAATTATATACAGATTTTGTGTTGTATTCATATATATTCCATATGTATGTGCTATTTTAAGGGGTCATTAATGAGATAATAGACCCCGCCCCCTCCTCCTCCTTCCCTCAGCGATAGAGGCACATGCTAGTGCTCTGGTAGAGGTACATATAGGCGTCGCAGAACAGACGCTTGGCCACGCCCTTCATGTCCCGTGGCACTTGGCCGGCCAGCTCTGCAGGAGACATGTCCAGGTAGACGCCCACCTCGGGACACGCCTGCACCTGAGGGATGTTGTAGCCATCTTTTTCACCTATTCCACAAGTAAGGAAGGAAAGAAGGAAGTTATGAGGCAAGGAAGGAGGGCAAATGGTGCTTCATAACAAACGCAAAGCGCTCACCCAGCCTGTCGGCCATGCTGTCAAAGAAGATCCAGTCTTGGCTGCCGGGCCCGTGTTTGATGAAGGAGACGTAGTGGCTCGTCTCGATGCAGAGGACGGCGAAAAGCTCCAGTTTGTCTCTGGCCAGCGTGTGCGCCGCACCGTGCCTCTGGAACCCCTCTAGGATTCTCAGAGGAGTCGGCCGGTGAGATCGGCGCTGGGGGTGCAAGTGGACCTGGAGGAGGATCAGTAAACGTTAGATGCCTGGATTCATCCAACTTAGGGGGGAGAAAAAGCCCTAAAACCTAGTCCACACCGAAAATGACGAACGACAAGAGCAAACCAAAAGTTCATTCATTCCTATGGAGAACTGTGCAGCTGAGCAAACTACTTGCTGTTGTACTGGAAATCTCTCCCATTTTCCCTGACATATTGTGGGAATGCGAAACCTGTCATTCGATGGCCACAAGGGGGCAGAATCAAACTGTCGAATGCGGATATATATTCGGTGTGAAGCAGGCTTAAGAATCAGATGCCAATCACTCGGGTTGACTCCCACTGATCAAAAACAAAAAGGGCTTTGGTTAAAAAATGCCTATATTATTTTCCTTCAAATAAAGATGCATTACCTGGGAAGAACATGTCCTGCAAAAGTGTTTGAATCCTGTTGGACTGAAAAGAGAGTCCTTGAAACAGTCCAAACACTCCTCGTGCGCCACCTGTCCACACAACATGCACTGCTGAGGGCCTGGAAGACACACACAGACACAGACAGACACACACACACACACACACACACACACACACACACACACACACAGACACACACACACACACACACACACACACACACACACACACACACACACACACACACACACACACACACTTCATTCTCGTAACTCATTTAGTCCATTTTGGTTTGGTTCATTATGCATATACACGTGTCATACAAAACCTTCAGAGAGGAGGTCGGTGACGTCCAGCTCTAAAGACGGAATGATTTTCTCAAACATTTTGAATTTCTTTCCAAAGCGAGGCATCTGGAGAATGAAGCAGGAGGGTACCTGAAGAGACACCACATTTAAAAGAAAAACACAGCAATAAAGACACGAAGCAAATGCACGTAAGTGCAGTGAAGGGGGGAATAAAGTGTTGAATGGCATATGATACAAGGAGAGAGCACCATCTACAGGACAAAAAAGGAGGTGAAATGAGAGACGTGACAAAAAAAGTGAACGTGAAAGCCAAGATAAACAAGGGCTTTTTTCCCCAATTGGCCTCTGGTTGAACCCAGAAAAAAAAAACACAGTATGAAATTTTTTTTTAACTTGTCAAATAACCTAACAAATGATATATACCAGATTATTTGTATTTTGTACTGTATATATGTTAAACGCTTTTGCTTAAACAAATACAGCAAAATGAATTAAGTACCTTAAGTACCATTAAGTACCGACAAAAACAGTGGTACTGGACCAGGAGATCATTTTAAGAGAGGCTTCTTTAAATTTTCCAAAAACCCCAAAATAGAGAGCACATTAAAAATCTAAAAATGTGAGCTACAATCTGGAAGTAAAATATGTGTGCTGACTAGTAAACGTGCCAAAAACTCAATATGCCACCGGGTCCTTTAAAAGGAAAGATAAACTTACAGTAGCTTAACCTGGAGTAACTCTGCAACGTAAAACCTTTCCCACCTCGGCCAGTTTGAGTCCTGCGCTGTAGAAGGAATGCTCCAGCAGCTGCTGCACGGTGGGCAGCACCAGGCTGTGGTTGTGATCCAAGAAGATCTGGTAGCAGTAGCTCTCCTGCACATCGCCGCCTGCTGAGCTAGAGAACAATAGACAAGACCATTAGGACCAAACTGGATATAGGTAAAAATAAAAATAAATAATTAAATAAAGGCTGTGCAAAAAAACATCTGGGGAAAAAAAAGATAAGTAAAATGCATGAAAACAAAGTGAAATTGGGGGGTGTGACGGATTTGGTAATAACAGTACAGTTTGAGTAGAGGCTCCAAAGCCAGAATGTGCTGCATGATGACAGTGAGAAACTCCTCTGGATCTGAAAGACAAATGGCATAGCTATTTTCTGTAAAATAACAACATCAACAACCTTACAAGGAAAGCTTTATCCCTCCTCCAATGTGGCAGGTAAGCTCACCTTTCTCATCGGTAGTGAAGGTTCCACTGTAGCCGTGGTTCTGCAGCTGCTGCCGTAGCTTCATGACATGCTTCCCCTCCACGAAGCCCTTGCTGTGTGTGGGAAAAGCGATGCATTATGTGAACAGCAGTGCAATACAAATGATTATTGGGGGAAACAGTTTATAAGTTTATATCGTATGAACTGGACCTGCGGAGGGGGTTGACTATGTCATGGAGCAGGGTGTTCTGGATCGGGGTGTCCCGCGGCTCTGTGAATTTATACAGGAGGGAGTCCAACACGGAGCAGCAGGAGAACAAACTAGACGTATGGAACAGGAGGATACGTCACAGTTAAATACAGCCACAACACAACATTCTCTTGGATATTGTCATCAGCGTCCCAACCTAAAGATGGCGGCGTCCATGTAGCAGGAATTACAGTGGCCTTGGATGCCCTTCATTCGTCCGATCAGAACCTGACTGACCTGGTCGGTGCTGATGGGGGCAACATTATCCAAATGTCCTGCGCTGAGGCTTGTTTCTCTGCCTACATAGTCAAAATGCATGCACAAACGCACGCACGCACACGCACACACGCACACACGCACACACACACACACACACACACACACACACACACACACACACACACGCTTGTAAACCCCAAATGGACAACATAGGTTTGTGTCAAGTGTGTTCGGTTCATTTTAGCATTACAAAATGAAATTCAAGGACTTTCAAGTAGTTTTTTAAGCACTAATTTTTCATTGAAACAAATATATTGCATCTTGTCTATCTATATCGATATAAATATATCTATTCATCTCATTGCCATCTAGGATTATGAATCTCCTTAAGTTTCCTACCATGCTGGATTAAATGTACATTTCCCTGGCATAATCTGTCGTAAAAGCGATTCTGGAACATTTTTATTGAGTTAACATTTGAATAACAACACCAGGGGGAATATCACAGGTTTTCAATGATCACATTTTCCAAGGGCTTTTCAAGCACTTCAGCATAAATTGGGCTATTTTCAAGGTATGACAGTACTTACATTTCTGAGGACAAAATTCAAGAGCTTCAAACACCTCGAGGGCCTGATAAGAACCCTGGAAAATGCATATATATATAAAGCCTGCCCCCGCCTAAAAAGAATTAATCATCCATATTCTGACCTGCAATCTCGTGGCTTGTTATCTTCTCGCTGTGATTGGCTAATGAATCCTGAAATCGTGAGTCAGGCCGGCAAGTTAGCAGCTTGACGAATAGTGCTCTCCCAGGAGGACAACTGAAGAGGCGCTGTCCTTTAAAGGTGCCGTCACTCACGCCCCTGTTACCCTCCTGCGGAGAGAAAGACCAAAAGAGATAAATTAAGCATCGTGAGGTAGTCAGGGGAAGTGTTTTAGAAATGCTTGGGAATTCATTTTAATAATATTAAAAATGTAACTAAAGAGAATGTTATTTTTTAAGTAAATGGGATGAGAGGGTGTAGGTCTAACCAGAGCTTGACAATCACTTTCTATATTAAAATTCTGTGTACATTTTAAAAAGGAAAATTGGCATTTTTATTTTGTTCTCATTTCTCTCTGTAAATAAGAGTGGAATTAGGAATGTGAAGGCATGTCTGTTCCACCAGGACTGTTATCTACTTTGGAGTGATAAAAGTTAGGTGCGGTTATGGAGTTACCAGCTCCAGACCAGCCAGGGTTTCTTGACGGTCTGGTAGGAAGCCGATCCAGCGAATAGTTCCATAGGCGTCGCCAGCACCCAAGGTGACCTCCACTCGAGAGTTCACACCGAGACCCATGGGATGAGCATCCGTCTTTGTTTCCACCAAGTGAGTATCGGTATCCATAGCCTCCGGCTCTGGAGTCAGTGCGAATTGATTATTTATTTTTTTGTTTATTAAAATGGTACAGCTGCGGAGGAAATAGCCTCACACTGTATAATAATGAGACCCTCAAACCTGCAAAGGCCACTTTCTCCTTAGAGACAATTCCCACTGGGACTTTGACCTCGCCTCCGATGTCCCCGTTCACGTCTTTGTCCTGTTAACGCCAAGTGAGAACAACATTTTAACTGGAAACGGCTTGATTTCCCACCAATCCCAATCCGTTGGCTTGGTGATGGTTAAAGTAAGAGATGGAATGTGTGCGCGTGTCTGTGTATTTTTATGTTGCCAGCTGACAGAGTTGAATTCTGCATCGATGGTTATTGATCAATTTCCGAGTGTCCCAGCAAATACTTACGGTGGAGATGCGAGCAAACTGCTGTCCCTCCTTCCACTCCAGGTCCATCACCATTCCACAGCCGACGTGATCGTGGTCTAAGTAGAATGTGACTCTATCTCCTATGTTGAGCTCATCGCTTCGTGCCAGGGATGTTGGCTGTGGTATTGGGGGTTGCAAGGAGTTGGGCACCGCCGGTCTGACACGGGAAAATGGGACAAAAATGCCACAATTTCTCTCACAGGTGAAGAGGGTCCTTGAATTGTATTTCCCATTAGATGGTCCTTTGCCTTTGTCTTCTCCCTGTATTGAAATAATTATAATTGTGTACATTTATTTAGATTTGAGACCAGTATCGGTATCCAGGCTTGTGAAAATGTACGCGCCGAGAATAAAATGAGGCTGCAGCTGCTTGATCCCAGCTACTCCAGTAGAGCTGTCTGAAAGTACACCTTTTAGCATACCGTACATTATAGTGTATATAGTTAATAAATTATATTCTCACCTGCAGTTCAATCCCAAAAAACTTTGATGATATAGGATGGGTATATGGTAAATCTGTCAGCTTTCCAATGAAGCGAATGAGCCCTCTGAGTTCCTTCCCGCCTTCATTTACAAAAACTGCAGTGTTCATTTTGAGGTGCACAGCTGTTTTCAGAGTGGTCTTCTCTCTGAACCAATGCAGCCTCTCAGAGTCCTCATCAAGGGCCTGTAGCAATTCGGCCTCCATTTTACTCACTGCCTCTATATGACTGAAAAGTAGTCGATAATCCACGCTTGAACCTAAGCAGATCACAGGCAACAGCAGATCACTGGTTTTGTCGGTTCTCTTGAGCACGGATTCATATCTGTATTGTGGAATGTAACACAAGCGGCCAGGGTGGACCCGTCTGTAGGTTTCTGGTTCCCGGGTTACGATATAGTACAGGTTGTCGTCCTTTGAGTCCATGCTGTCGATGTTAGATAGTGTGTCTGGGTGCCAGAGAGATAATACACATTGAGAGTCAACACACAGAGGCGGAAGAAGTACTCACATTTGTTAAAAAGTGTAAACCTAAAACACAACAATTTACAAAAAAAAATAAAAATGTAATTAAATATATATATATATCTAAAATACTATAGGTGGAGCCAAAGTAATTTACAGGGATATAGACCTAATGAATTATTTTGATCATTATAAATCCTAATTAATTGGGTTTTTTTTACATTGTGTTAGAAATGTAATAAGACTAAAGTCTGAAACAGAAAGTACGTACAGACACTTGAAAAAATGTACTTTAGTACAATAACGACCTACTTGTACTTTATTACTTTTCACTGTTGATATTACAATATGTATTACAGCTATTTGATCAATAAGATGGGACTTGTTTATAAAATAGCTGTAATACATATGGGACGGGACTGTTACTTGCGCGCTGGTTCAGTCGAAAACAAAGGATATAAACAAGCTTGACCACTGCGACAGAGCACGCAAACAAACACCAAACAGCTAAGAACGCGAGCGGCCACAATTATTACGTCATCTTCTGATCGCGATCTTCCTGTAAAATTGTTCAATTCCAAAATCATTCCATCCAATGAAGATTGGAACAAAACCATGTTCCAATAAATGGCTCTTCTGCAAAAAGTAGATGTGCGTTGTTTCTAAGCTGCGTTTCATTTCATGCCACTACGTTGTATTTTGTTACATAAATAATAAAAAAAAGGGCGATTAAATCATAATCTTTCATTTGGTTGACAATGAAGAATCGTCGACTAATTCCTGATCGTGACTGCCCTAATGGAATACTGGAAGATTTTTAGGACAAATCCAGAGTAAAAAAGGATAAACACACACTTACTTTGCACGGGGTTTGTATCAGTGGAGTTAAGTTGTGTGTGGTTTCTGCTGTGTTAACAGTTGTCTGTGTTTAACTTTCACTTTCGTTTCAACGAGAAGCACAGAATTTGTCGTCATCGGCAACACATGATCCTAGACAATGTTGTTTTATTTGCCCAAGCGGAGCGATTTCCACTCGGTAACTATATTTATTCTCGGCCTAAAAAAGAAACGTCACAATAGTTCCCTAATGTTCGCTGAGACACTTCACCTGACAACGTCCCACTCGTTGCCGAGCACGCCTTTCTATTGGGCCGCGCGTGTCGACGTCGTCAACGAGCGTCTGTATTTGGCGCTCCTCGCTGACGTCACTTAGACGTAAACATGTGAATAATGCTGTGTTCCGCTGACATTGGGACTCGGAAAAATGCAGGAGCCTGTTTGGCGAGGGTGCAAAGAAACGCCCGTTTAATTAGGCATTCCAATCCGAAATCTCTAGGCAGACCTGATTGCACAGCGACATGCGGCACACACCGGTAACGGCGAACGGAGTTCCATTTTCATGCGCTTTTATTAGAAAAGACGACAAATTCAATTGGAAGTTGGGAGGCACCGACTTTCGGATCCGCATGTTCCGAGCTCTGCGGGAACGCAGCATAATCCTCACAAACATGGAGGAGAGAGAAGAACTAAAAAGGCAAATAGAAATCCTCCAAAGTAAGTTGTTGTATGCAATCATTCACTAAGCGTGCTCGTTGCGACGCGTAGTGGATGCCGAATCATCTTTAATTTTAATTTGATGACTGCCATAACAGGTAACGGTTAGATGTAACAAAACGTTCGACACTAATCAAATGAGGGGACTCGTTTATAGAAATATTTCCGGTATAAAAGTCAACCGTTATATGACTTCAGATGACGTTATTATCAAATCAACTGTATGACAGTCTGGCACAGTGTTGTATTATAATAAAAGTATGTTAGACAGTATACGGCAGTACTTTCCTTTAATTTAGCTCAGCTAAAGCAACACGGTATATGTACAGATTTGATTTTGTTTGGTTTTGAACTTTAATGGCCTATTAACATTAACATTTACTTTTTTAAGAGAGTGAATTGTTGTTTTCTGTTAATGGTTCAGGTTTTAACTTTACTTACTGCCAATTATTTTCTATTTATCCTCACTGTGAATAGGCATGGTTTTCGTTTTCCTGTGCTGTTAACTAGTGCTGCTGTGTACTAGTTACTTTACAATCAATTGCCCTCTAGCTAACGCTAATCATCCCCCAGATCTCATCAACAATCATAAGCGTTTCCATGGCGACAACCCCCCTGCTCCACCCGACCAGCCTCACGCGGCGAGACCAGTTTCAACCAGAGGCAGGGGCCGGAGCACATCTTACGCTCGCCCAGGAGGAAAACCTGCATCTGATGGAAGTTGGAGAAATACGTACTCTCTCAGTAACAAGGTATCGCAGTCTTCCACTAGGCAGGCCTCTGCGTCTGCCTCCTCTTCCTCTTCAGCGCCTTCGTCGGGTTCCCGCAACGCAGCGGCTTCGCATCGCAGCACTTCGCCGCCCGATGACAACTGCGAGGGCACCGGAATAGTGGGCGAAGTTAAAGAGGGCGGCGCGTCAGGGGTTGCTCAAGGTGGGAACGGGCAAGAGAGGAATACCATAGCCACGGTCGGAGAAGCCATAACAGAAAATGTAGTCATCGATGCAAAAAAAGGTGGGACGGATGCGTGTGATGCGAGTGTGCCCCAGGAAACCTCCAGCAGAGAGATTAGTGACATCCAGCAGAAGCCTGGGGGGAAGCAAGTTGTCCTGCCACCAAGGGAAGATGGTGCTTCGATGTCTACAGATGTGTCCAGTAACTCTGCTGTTCCACAGAGAAGTACATCATTCCATGTAAAGCCTCATGGGATAGGTAAAGCCAGCATTAGGGAGGAAGAGACATTCACAGTGACAACCCCTTCTAATGTCACGGCTTGCAATCCTATCTCATTGGCGCCCACACTGCCCGGCGTATCACAGCATCTCCCCATTAGCTCCAGGCCTAGACAAGCTCTTGTAACCTCATCTCCTGTAAAGAAGTCCAAATTCACTTGGGTGAAGGACCAGTCTATGGGGGGATTGGGGCCCAAACAGACCCAACCCATGTCTCAATCCCTAAGCAAACTCATTAAATCTGCTCCCTTATCAGCCTCAGGGGAAGTTCGTATTAGAAGCCCTCCTGCAACCACAGCTAAGAGGACCCCCATCAAAAAGTTGTCTCCAAGGCTGAGTCTAGCCACAGCATCCCCCAAGACCTCTAAGTACACCTGGGTGTCCTCCTCTGCTGGAGGCCACGCAAAGCTGTCTCGGAAACCAATATCACCCAAAGTATTGGCTCCTGACCAGAGAGTTGTGGTTAAGGGCGAGGCCGGCAAAAGGTTCAGGCCAACTCCAGTTCACACAAAATCAAGAAAAGTATTGTCTCCCTCCGCCACCATCTCTCCTAGCCGCTATCGCTGGAAGGCAGCCGGGCAGAGTGCATCTGGGGCAGTTGCAGGGGTGTCAACAGGGACTCGTCGAGGCCCAGTGTTCCAGTGGACTAAAGTTGTCCCTGGCATTCCCTTGTCTCATGCGGTGCATGGCTATTCGCAGCCCTCCTCCTCCCCAGATGGCTATAAGCTACGCAGCAGGATGAAGATCATTAGGAAGTCTCCCAGCAGGTATGGAGGATAAAAATAAATATAAATAAACACAGGATGTTATTACTTTTTCTTGTGTCGCCAATGTATTTTTCCCCCCTCTCTATTGTGATGGTCACCCAGACTTATACAATATTATCTTTTGTCAGTAGGTGGCAGCAAAGATTTGCAAAGTATAGATAATTTTGTCTAGAATAATATATTTTTTGTTAAGATGGTTTACACATAATGTGTTTTTTTTTTTTTTTACATATGTTGCAAACAATCAAACAAGTCTTTGCCCACAGCTCCCTTTAATTGTTTTAAAACAACTGTAAATCCTTGACTCCTATTCTCTCAATACATAATTCAAACTGAAAACATAATTCAATTAATCTAATCATAAGTCAATCTTCATAATGCTACATCCAGTAGTTAATCCATAGCTGGGCTGGATGGATACCACTTTTTCACTTCAGATTCTGATGGATGCAAATCCGGAATTGTGAACTTCAAGTATTGTTTGTTACCAACTAGTATAAAATTTGACCAAAAGACATGGACTCATTAAATAATAGTGACTAACATATTATTTTTTTTTTTTCATTAGAGACATCTAAAATAATTCCATGTCCAAAAGAAGAAAGAAAATGATGTTATGCTAATTAATATCGGATATCCTATGGTTTTTGGTATCAGAATTTCCTGGTATCGAACCTGTACTGCTGTGTACCATAGCTACCATCTGTATACAAAATAACCTTTGTCTGTTTTTTTTTGTTCTTCTTACACTGCTCTGTGGAACACCAGTTCAACAGCAGGGGTTCTAAGTGGCAAGTACGCGCTGCGAGGACGGATGCATATCCCAACCAGGAGTCCTGCGGCTGTCAGGAAGTTCCCATCCAAGGAGCTGGTTTCCTTTGGTCGTCACAAGCTGCGCCGGCTGTCCCCGACCTGTGTCAGGAAAGGTAATAACAAAACACTTTTACACAGTAAGAAAACAGTTCTGCAAAACCATACACTTTTTTTCATTTCCAAATTGGCCGACACACAATATTATAATGTGAGAGACTTCACAGTGTACGTCGACTTGTGTTTATTATGTTCCTATGTGAGAAAATGTATTGACCAGAATCTGGCTGTTATCAGACATTGCCATTCCTACTGGTTAATGAGCACTAAACAGAATGCCCATTTATGGAAAATTACATTACATGGTGAGAGCATGGAACATAGACAGCCTGTCTCCTAGTTTTAGTTTAGTCCTCATTATTTTTGTTATTGTTTTCGTCCAGATTTTTATTATTCTTCTCCTTGATATTTTTTCGAGCCAAAAGTGTCTGGCGCAAGGCAACCGCCAAACCCACGGACGTGGTTGAGGTCTCGTTTGATCCGGTGCGTGTCAGACATCTTGTGGTCCAAGTTTGATTCACGTCGATCTATATTTGGAGCAGGAATTAGTGAAAAACTTTTGCTAAACTACCAGAAGTGGCAGAACGTGCATCCCGAACATTCTAAAACTTTCGGTATGGCGGTGTAGCGGGATGAATGTGTGGAGTGGGCCGGATGTCACATCATCCATGTTGTTCTGTATGTGTAGATTGTGGCTTTGGGGGGACTTTCGCATGCTGGGAGGTGCGAGCTACAGAGGCTCCATCGGTCTGTAATGGTTGCTGCATGCAGCATTCGTACTGGTTCGAGACGACAGACAGCAGGAGCCGATGCTGCGTTCAATGCAAACTTGGAAAATTCTAATTCATTTTAGTTGTAATGCTGATGTAAAGACAAGCAACAGCAAAAACGGATGCTACGTTCCATGGGAACTCGAAAATTTGTAATTGGTGTCAATACAAGGTGATGGTGTGTTTTATGGGAACTCTAAAAACTGTAATGCGTATCCTACATGACTGACCTGGACCATGTGTATTGCTGCCTGCAGCTATATTATTATTATTATTATTATTATTATTATTATTATTATACTTATTATTATTATTATTATTATTATTATAGTAGTTGAACTAGTAGTATTTATTATTATCTTTTTTGTTTTTTGGATTTATAATGACAGACAGCAGCAGCTCATATCTTATTTCTCACAGGGTCTTTCTGGACCCTGTGTATTGCTGCCTGCAGCTATATTATTATTATTATTATGATGATTATTATTAATAGTAGTAGTAGTTGTACTAGTTGTATTTATTATTAACTATTTGGTTTGTAATGTATAATGACAGACAGTAGCATCTCATATCTTATTTCTCACAGGGTCTTTGTGTTGTGGGAGAGCAATGGCGGAGGCTGTTAGGCGAGCTGGGAAGGAGTTAATTGATTGCCCAATTCAGTCGTGATGGTGAACAAGTGCTGATAGCCGGGTAATTTGCAGACGTGGAGGCAGGAGTTTGGTGCTATCAAGCCGTGGCACCACTCCTCCACCAGTAGATAAAACGGAGCTAATGCATAATTATCCTTTTGCAAATTGGATTGTTTTAACGAACTGTAGAATATAGGCCCCACTTGATTGGAGGCAATCACTGTTTTTACAACCCCATCCCCCTCCCCCTTCTCACCCTCAGGTCATTCTCTGTGTACCCACCTCCCCTTGTGCCCATCTCTGTGTAATCTCCCCCAGTCAATGGAGTCAGAAGGCATTAGAAAAAGCCATCACTATTAACATTAGCGTTTCCTCATCTCTCTGTGCATTACTCTGTTACATTCTCCCATGCTGTATTCCTCCTCTTTTCAACATATTTTCCCCCTATCCAAAGGTAAGGAAATATGTTGTGAAATATTTTGACAAGAATAAGAGTTTAAAGGAAAGGCTGCATAGGAGTGAGTCTACAGTAGGTGAAGCCAGAAGGGGATTTAGAGTGCGGGGCAGCTAGTAGCTGGACATGCTGCAGATAAGGACTGCTAATAAAGAGCAAATTTAATTACAAATGATGGGGAGCAGACTCCTGCCGATGAGCCCGTTAAAAAAAATAACCTTATGACACGCACACACACATCCACATAGACTTGCACACAGACTGAAAGCCTCACATCCATGCATGCACAAACAATGTCTCCTTATTTTCTCCTCAAGAAACCTCCCTCCCTCCCACCCTCTCTTTGTGCGATCGTACGGCTGTTTATTTAGGTGCTCAGTTATCTGCAGTTTAATTTAAAGACGGCATAAACATAAGTGAGCAGTTAAGGCTGTAATGAATCGAAAAAGTGCGCATGCGCACGTGTGTGTGGTCGTGCGTGCACACTTCCGTGCGCCCAGAGGTGGCCGGGAGCCCAGATAACCTAAAAATGCAGATAAACAACAGGAATGGAGAGAACGCGCAGTGGAATAGTGTTGAACCGTGCGGCTACCGGCCCCATGTGATGAGCTTTTCCGAGTGTCGAACATCTCTGGCTCTCCCACTTTTTTTTTTCCTCCCGTCCTCATCTCCCACATAGCTCTCTCCAAGTATTTTTTTTTTATTCTGGTTTTATTTATTTCTGGGTGGCGGTCTTCTCTGCACTTATTCTTCATTCTCCATTATCATCTTCTTTCCTGGATTTGAGTCAAAATCCTGCAAAGGTTGAATAACATTACAGAGAAATGGATGTTTTTGGACAATGGGCATTTTCATGAGGAAAACAGTCAACAATAACAAGAATAACCTTGTATTAAAAAGTTTACAGGCGTTCAGGAGAGTTTTCATGGCTCCTCTCCCTCCTATCATTATTGTTTGGCCGACCTTTGGACACAAAATTCATGAACATCATACGTAACTTGGGATGGGGTAAAAAAAGCTTTACGCGTGGTTGGGTGGGTGCATGTGTTTGTCACAGGCTGTTTCCAAGGCCAGGCGAGCAGGAAGGTGTGGAATATCTACATTTTTGTTTTGCTTTTAATGTTGCGATGTTTTGCAATGGTTTCCTACTGTACGTTGAATCGTCCAGCTTAATTCCCTGTCCTATTTGAACAGAGGCCACATGCTCACAGCATGACAGGAAATCTTGAGTTTTGAAAATGAAATGTTTTCCCCTATAGGCGTGATACAGTGGCTAGAGCTGAACTTGTACACAGGATTGGATTTTATTGCCGTCTCTGTTTTCATTTGGTCCGGAGCCCTGTTTATTTAAACTATCCCAGATGAACTGATCCCTTTCACTGTCCAACTGATATTCACGCACGCACGCGCACACACACATAAAAACAGGGTCAGACTGAGGATCTGTTTGTGTGGTTCACATAGTAGCCTAGCAGTGGCAGCTCTGCCCCCCTTCCTCTCTTAGCATCAACTTACTGCCCCCTGTCACACATCAGCTGCCCCACCCTGAAGATCATTACCAACCTCTTAAAAACCTGCCCCCCATTACACCTTCCCATAGCTCCCTTTCCCCGAGATCCATCACCATACTGACAATGAGCCCATTTTATCATTATTGTTTTATTTCTTTCAAATAAATCCATGGTCCACTTTTGGAAAAGTGGCTAGTTATTGCACAAGTGTTCCTGAAATTTGAATTTTACTCACAAATATACTATGAAAATAAACATGAATCAATTGATAAATGTAACCCGCTGGGTGCACATACATGGCCGTATAATTGAACTGGTGATGGTACCTTAAACACTAACCTTGTGTAACTTTTGTTAATCATATTGTACTTTATACGCCCCAAATCTTAACCGTACATTCTTTCAAGTGCATTATGGTACAGTGATTCTGCTCTTTTGTCTTTATATGATTGGGGATTTAAAAAAAAAATAGAACATTCATTATCCCAGCGCTCAGCTGTAGCAAAGTCTCTTTACATTCACAACTTGATCAACAGCACACTACAAAACCCTCAAGCCGAGTACGGCCTTGTACATCTGCGGCCTGGCGTAAAGTGTGTTTGTTTATTTTTGTTTTATTTGCATCACTCGCTGGTTCACACTGGCTTCAGTTTCTCCCACTTTTCCTTCACACCACAGCCAGTCGTCCTGCGCGCTCCTCTCCCCCTCTCACTGCCTCTGCTCTCCCACATTCTGTCACTTGCACAGCACATACACACATCCAGCTCATAGGGTGCACGGCTTTAAATCATTTGTCTTTTTTTCAAGTACACAGCTGGTGTTGCTATGTGCATATGCGTCATAGAGTATAAGCCACTTGGAACCTTTCTGCATAACTTTTATTGGTGACAAACAATCATAATAGTTTTCTGTGTGTGTGTGTGCTTGCACGTGTGTGTGTGTGTGTGTGTGTGTGTGTGTGTGTGTGTGTGTGTGTGTGTGTGTGTGTGTGTGTGTGTGTGTGTGTGTGTGTGTGTGTGTGTGTGTGTGTGTGTGTGTGTGTGTGTGTGTGTGTGTGTGTGTCAGCTGCTTCCCTAAATGCTGCTCTCCAAATTCCATTCGACACTGCTCCCATGGTTTTATCAATTGGACACCACACACACACACACACACACACACACACACACACACACACACACACACACACACACATTATCACACAATATAACACAGTCTGGACCTAAACCCCAATGCTCACACACACACTGGCATTCTGCTCATTCCTGTGCACTTTCTCAGGCCCTCTGTGTCAAACAGGTGGACTACTGTTTTCTCTTTTCTGTGCTGTCTTTTCTCTGCTCTCTTTATCTTGTCGCTGTGTTTCTCTTCTCTTTCTCTTTAACTTGCATTTACTAATTTTTGTCAATGAATCAATTTTGAACACAAATGGATTTTTTTGCCTTGCCGTCCAGTCCAACCACGCTACTCAGGCATTTATTAAAAATAATATTAATTGCACAGTGTTTAACCTAAACTGATATTCGACATGAGAAAGAGAGATGAAGCGTCTCAGTCTTATGGCCTTAGTCTGCTCGTGGGTCTGTGGCACCTTTTTAGAACCTTGATTAAATCAGGTAGTTTTCCTAAAACAAACAACACAATGGGTCCCACATTTTGGTAATAGATGACTACATAACAGTCACATGCTTGTTAAAATGAGGGTTGTTTGAAAAATCAGAAATGTAAGTTTAATGTTATGAAAACAAAATTAAACAAAATCATCCAAAGGAATGTGTAACTTTGAGGGGGACGAAAGGGACTGCAGGGAAAACTAGCAATGTATAAATTCAGACACATAACTTTCTATCAACGTTATGCTTCGGCTGTATGAATGGTTATTTGTATGGACAGGCATTGTTCAGCTCAGTGCACCGGCTTTCGGCAACATGACACTTGGCTTAAACATCTCAAGTCCCAGAGAACATGTTTGCCTATGCTACAACCCCTTTTTACTAAATCCCAATTAGTAAGCATCCCCTTATCTGTGTTAGGAGACTCCTCCCCTTTCCCTAGACGCTCATCAAACTGTCAACTGGTCATAATTACAGTAGTGATGAACAGAAACCACGTGAGAGCAATGTACAACATATGTCTTGACTGGAATCCACAGAAAATGCACAGAACAAATGAGTATTATAATACTATATATTAAATCTGTCACATTTCAACTTTGTTATTTATTTATTTAGTTAATGTTTTTATCCGAAATCAAATTAACAGCAATGACTCTGTTGGATCAGTAGACCAGTTTGTATTGTGCAACCTTTAAGATGAGATCAGTATGTGCTGGGGACCCTCGGCTGGGTGTGTTTTTGCCATGTGTGTAGCCATGGGGCGGTTGAGGGGCAGGTGTTGAAATGTGTAATCAATACTATTGGTTGCAGAAACCTTAGCCTGGAATGACTGTGACTCCTTCCCAGTTAAGGGGGTAAATGTTTTCTTGCTATCCATAGGAGTGGTCCATGTGCCAGGCTGACTGAATAAATCAGAAACCTAACAGGATGCAGGCAGAGCCCTCCTAATTATTTGAGAACACATGGCAACCCAGGCGGGTGTCAAGTAGTGGTAACTGGTCTGGTTGGGGGAAAGGGTGTTGGAGTATCTAGCTAGATAGGATAGTAGTTAAATACAATGATCTTATTTATTAATACTTACTCAAACTAATGCCTAATACTAAATTGAGTTGTCTTGGAAGATATATTTATCATTTAATGAGACCAGTTTTTTTACTGGATATAATTTTTTCTAGTTGACCTCAAATGATAAATTGAGGCTTAAACTAAAACCCAACTCAACCGTTTTTTGCTATTTAACAATATATCTAAATCTATGTAATCACATAAACATATATTTACACACATAATAAAGAACACAACCTCATATAGCCCCAGTCACATATCTTTATTTCAGCACACAGTGTTCATTCTCACACACACAAGTAGGTGCTTGCGGTCAGCCTTGGACTCCTGCCAAATATATTTTCTACAATACTGTATTATTGTATTATCATATAATCGAACACAATTGTGTACACTTTTTCACTACGTACTCTGCATACTGTGTACACTCGTCACAATAGACAAACTCCCGTTGAATCCATTTAAAACCAGTTCTAGTCACCCCATCGTCCCTTACATTGTGACAAACTCCTTCCTATGTCATGATGCGAACTATGACCATATCAACTTGTGTGTGTCCTGAATAAACTGTTCGTCTCAGGGAGCTGCTCTCGACCACATCTCTGACCCGACCCTTGATAAAGTAAAAGCCAACATCTGTCTGGCCTCTTTATTGAAAACCACGGATTGACAAACTGCAGATTAAAGCGACCCTTTAATTTCTGTAACATGACTTGGTGTCACGAACCAGGATGGAGCTGCGTCCAGGGGGGCCATCGACGACGGAGCTGGCATAGACTAAAACCCTCGTTTGGAGGACCGTCCTTCGGCGGGACTCCGGGGTGCCGCCTCGGTCTACGTTCCTGATAGCGGGGCAAGACAGATGTTGTGCGACGTGTTTGAATTCAGGATTTATTTTATGATCCAAATACCAACAGATTTTTCCTGAAGTGAAGACAGTGGCGGTCTTATTCTCAAAATATTTAACCGAGATTTAGAAGAAACTTGGAAATATAGTAACGACTATGTTTAACAAGAGTTCTATTAAGACCTTAATAAAGTATGTGAAATCGAAACTAGACTTCTATTAAGACCATCAAGTGCGTGAAATGGAATTTGGTTTCCACAGTTCTATTAAGACCGTAAAGTACATGAAATAGAATTTGATTTATCTATTGAGGCTGTAATAAGTACATGAAATAGATATAAAGGGAGAATAATGAAACACCAGTTGACACAAAGGAAATCCCCAGGTTAAAAGGCAATCATGAAATAAATGAAAATTAAAATAAGCAGCTTCAGCTGAGGGAATTGTACTAAAAATAGCCTAAGTGGCTATAGTAGTCCAGGACTGCAAGAAGACAACTTTGCAAGCTGCTAATTTCTGGTAATTTCATGAAAGTTGAGGAGTTGTGTTGAGTTTCTTATTGCAATACGTAAAACTTAAGTCTGTTTTGGCAAAAGTCTCGGGACAGTTGGTGAGCCATTACTACATAAATCTTCACCTTCTGTCAGTAAGAGAGCACGCTGGCACCGGCCCCAACCCCCAACCCCCAACCCCCAACCCACCCTGCACACTCACACACACTCCTCTACCCCTTACCCTATGACAGTAACCCTATCCCCTGCTCCCCTCCATATGTCCGCACACACTGACGTGTTACCATAATAATCATGGGGGTTTGGCAATTGTGTGGGAAGATGAGCACGGTGTCTGAGGAGTGCCAGGTATGTCAGTTATTGGGGCTCCCTACCCCCCGCGCATGGAGGGACACATGTCTGTGGTCCACAGGGGTTGGGTCACTGTTGATCCACTGGGTGGATCTTGATAGGTTGACTCGGCACTGGGCACAATGAAAGAGTATAATGATGTAAGTGTGGTTTTATAGAATTTCAATGCCTTGTCGCAGGATTTATGAGGTGGCTGAACTGCAGTGTGAAAACTCCTCACAGAAAGGGTGCAACTTTATGGTCTTTATTATCTTCGTAGATTATTTTATTTAATAACTTTTGACTTTTTTGAATTATCAGATAGCCATGCACATCTTCAGAGATGTGGGACATTCACGTGTGGACAATATGAACTTGAGCTGCCATTGCTACAGCGGCCTGCCATTTTACTTTTAACCTTTCACATTAGAAGCTGACACAGAGACACAGGCAGAGATGTTGCAAACACACAAGCTTATTGTAGAGAGTGTAACAAGCCGGGAGCAGATGGACACATGTCATGACAGAGGCTCTCCCCGTGTGTGCGTGGGGATGGGTGATTTACATGTTGCTCGTTGATTGCTCAGACGAGTACAGCCACCTCTGATCCTGGGCCTGAACCTAGACCCAAGACAGGCGTGGCTGCTTAAACCTCACCACCCCCACACCACACCGGGGTTATATTCAAAAGTAATCTCCTCCACCTCATCTGTTTAATTTCTACAATTCCTTACCGAGTCATCCCATGACTTTTCTTCCCGATTGGCAGAGAAGAATGTGTTCCTCTAATTAGCACATTGGCTTCAAGGCTTTGTAATTTGGCAGAGCCACATAGGAATGAAACGGTATGAAATTTCACAGTACGGTACGGTAGTATAGTGTATTTCAGGGTATTCATTTCCCCCCTTTCTTTTCTGTCTATTAAATTAATAAATACTTGATATTAAAAAAGGAAAACACACGGTTAAAGCCTCTGCCACAGCGCAGCACAGGAAGGTGCTTGTTGGGTCTCTAAAATTCACAGGAGAGGCAAAATAAGTGACATAGATCAAACGCCGACTTATTTGCAAAATTGAAGATGCAAACCATGCAGGGGCCATGGTTTGGGTCGTAGTTCCAGTGAGGGTTGTTTGGCCGTGTGAGGTCAGTACTCAAGTTTTATGAGTCTATATATTTTTTCTCCTGTGCTTTTTCTTTTCACTCTTCCCAAACCTGTCTACTCCACCTGGCCCTCTACCCAAATACCAGAGCAAGCCTCCAGGACTGGGTCCCTCTAGTCTGAAAGGGAAACCTGACCTCCTAATCTCTTGGACATTTTTCTCAGCCATTCCAACTTTCCATTTTAGTCCTACTGGCCCAGACACCCGAACCCCAAGTCTATTCTCGTCTTCTAGAGTTATTCAGTGAGGACCCTGACCACCATCTCACTCCTTCACCCTAGTTCCTTTCCCAATCCCCCCTCTCCACCCGACATTACCAGACTACTCCTCAACCACCCAAGTGCCCCCTTGGCTCTTGTTGTTGACCCTCCCTGAATCTTTGCCCTCTCTCCCTCCTTTTCACTCCGACAGTGAGTCCAAAGTTTTCTTTAGTGTCCTGTGGCCTCCAGCTATTTAACTCTGTACTCCAAGCCACAATTGGCATCCCAATTCTCCTGCTCCAACACTCAACTTTCCCTGAGTCCTTGACCTCACTTATTGCTCTTACAAAACCACTGTTGTTTTCCACGCCAACAACAGACTGCATTTACCCACCAAAACCCCTTTCCTGCCATTTCTCCCAACTGGTGTCTCCCAGATTTAACCCTAGGTAATAATGTTGCCAATGCTGGAAACCAATATGGGTAAGATATTTCAGTAGAGACGTGACAGACAGGTGTAAATTGAATGATAGATTGGTCAGTGTCTCTTGTCCCTCTTTCATTTTTTTCCCCCTCTTCTGCTCATTTAACTATGTTCCTCCCCTTCACTCAATCTCATTTAACTTGTTACTACTTTCCCCTCATTGCAATCCCACACTGACACAAATATACACACACGCACAGGGAAACACACACCTCATCATCCAGTTATAATTTTTTGGTTGTGTGAGGTATTTAATCATGGCTGATTGTTTGTGCGTGTTTGTCAGTCAGCGTGCTCTTGTTAGAGGATTTTTAAGATAACTGCTAATTCCGGCAGGGCTGTATTGATTAGCTGCACTGGGTGGGAATTGTTTTATAGCCCAGGCAGAACGCCTCCCTTCTTGTTGGTTCTCCAGTGCCCTCCTGTTCTCCTGTTGAGGGTCTCTCTCTGGCTGAATAATTAATGATTAACCTATTTAATTAGTGAGATTTGCTCTGAACAGAGGCAGAGTAATTCAGTTCTCAAGCTCTGTGTGTGTGTGTGTGTGTGTGTGTGTGTGTGTGTGTGTGTGTGTGTGTGTGTGTGTGTGTGTGTGTGTGTGTGTGTGTGTGTGTGTGTGTGTGTGTGTGTGTGTGTGTGTGTGTGTGTGTGTGTGTGTGTGTGCGGAGATGGGGGATGTTGATCACATTTCTGTGGTTTTATTTGTGCAGTTGTTTGTTGGTTTGTCTGTTTTTTCTGTTGGTGTAAGCAGACTATACCAAGTGATTGCAGCATCAAGTGGCTCACTTGCTCTCACGTGCACTAAATTGGAATGGCAATGGCAATTTGCAGTACAAGGCTTAGATACCACTGGCATCATTGCTGGCACCGGTCCTTTTGGAAGTTGTGGTGCTGGTGGCCTTATTATTTTGGTATTGTAAAATTGGCAGGGGAACACTGTGTGCTTGCCAGCAGAGGTTCTAGTGCCAGTGGAGTGTCTGGGTTGGCACGTCCGGCAGAGGGACATTTTCCCTGATGGGTGGCCCACTGTACCACCTGAAAGCATTAGTTGGGGTATTAATAAATTACCCTCTTGCCAACAAATTATTATTGATTTGTCCATTGTCTTTTGTGGATTAATAGAGTTCAGAAAAACAACATCCAAACAAAATCAGTTACAAAACTTCTGACTCAACAAAACTGTTGTCTGAAGTCCTTCCCCTTCCGTTCCCACTGAATAGCAGCGAGGATGAGAAATTGTCAGTCATTTTTTTGAGACTTCTTTCTCATAAAAACATTGTTATATTCTCTTTTGAACACCCCTTTTAAGTATTTTGAAGTTTTCGCTATGAATGACACTAGCTACAACTGACTGTCCAGATTTAACTTTAATTTAACTTAAGGCAATTCGAAATTATAATGCATGCATGTCAATGGCTAACTTTGCTGCATTAAACAACTCACCTAAATCCAAAATTTCACGTTTCAATGTTCATTGTCGCCTATATGTTAGTCCTTCATTTTATTATTGTAGGGGGTGAGTTTAGGTGTGGCCTAGGGTTGGCCACACCCCCAGCACCCCCTCGCTCATTGCCAGTTTTGCAATGCGTTATTGTATATATTAAGTCATGCCCCTTTCCTCTGGTACCTATCGTATTGTATTCTTGCTATTACAAGCTGTAGTTTGCACCTCCTCGCTCCGTTCCCTCTGCTGTTATCCCAATACTTCCTGATTTCCTGAGTCATCAGAGGATGGTTGTTCTGTCTTCCAACGGCTCCTGCAAGGAACCTGGCGGTGGATTAGGTTGTCACAGAGGTCTGCCAGGAGACCTAGGATCAGGGGCCATCACTAATAATACACATCTGTCATTAGGTCCATGTATACAGCGAGATTCAGAACACATACATGCAGGCACACACAGGCCTGGACAAATGCTCGCCCAAGCCCCGCTCCACTGGACACATCCCTCCATGTGTATTCTTAACAGTGAGCTGCAGAGGGGGGTGTTCACATGTTTCCTGCTGAATCAGAAACCAGAATGTGACGTGAACCTCTGCCCTACAGAGACAGATTGATAGATTTGGCCGACAGTAAACAACATTTTGCTGCACTTCTGTGGTTCATAACTGCTTTTGTTTTGACAATCGTTGTTTTTTGGTCTCATTTGCCCATCCCTTTTGCTTTATGTGGGCCCCCCACGTTTACCTGGAAGAGTGGCCTGTGTTGCGTGATCACGAAGGCAGTGCAAACAACACACATCTAATCCAAACCAAAGTAGCAGATAATTTCAGCAGAATTTCCCAAAAGTTCTCCATCCTGTTCAGTGCAGCATTGTGTGACATTAACTGGCTGACACAACACAATGTAGTAAACATAATTAGACTTTTACCTGCTCTCAGACTAGGATAGATATCTGTTTAATACATGAAAACCCCACATACTTTTGTTTAAATGCACCCCTCCCGGGCACACACACATACACATCATCACAATTATTTTTGTGTTGACCACAAAGAGTATGTTTTTTTTTTTTTTTTTTGTTTGTTTGTTTTTTTTTTCCTCTTGAGGCCAACATTGTGTCATCTGCCCACATGTGCAGAGAAGAGAAGAGAGAGACAAGTGACTGTAGGAGAGAGTACAGTATTGATCTGGGACAGTTCATTTTCTGCTGTCCCCAGTTGCTGTGGGGGAAATAGGTAGTTTGTCTTCTGTCATTGTAGCTTCAGAGTTAAAGAAGAGGGGGGGGCACTTGTCTCACCCAGCAGAGGGACCACAGTCCAACCAGGGACCACAGCCCCAAGGGCACTCCACACCATCAAGAAGAATCCTGCACGTGTTTAGTCTTAAAGAAGGATGTTTTTGCAGACGATTAATATACTGTCCCCTAGACAAATATTTGTGTGTGTGTGTGTGTGTGTGTGTGTGTGTGTGTGTGTGTGTGTGTGTGTGTGTGTGTGTGTGTGTGTGTGTGTGTGTGTGTGTGTGTGTGTGTGTGTGTGTGTGTGTGTGTGTGTGTGTTCGGTTAATATTGCGTGGGCTTGCCTGGAGAAGGCAATATTGATCATTCACCGTTTACTGTCCCAGCCTCCCTTGTGAATTGCACTGTGGGAAGTGGTTAATTTGTCTCCTCTGTGTGTGTGTGTGTGTGTGTGTGTATGTATGTGTGTGTCTTTCAGTGCAGGTCTACAGTGTGTGGTCAATTTGTCACCTATCTTAGGGGATGGGGCTGTGGGTCCGAGCTGTTAAATACCTCACTTTGTCTCTTTGGCGACACACGCTGATATCATTGATCCTCCCGCTCGGTGACAGTAATGCTAGAGTGATTACCAAATGGCCATCATTAACCATATGAACTCTGTTGTTGATGGGGGAAAAAGTAAGGTAACATCAAAATGCCTTGGGATGTGAACCAACTTTTGTATAAGAATAACTTGTTATGGATATAAAAGCTATAGGTCACAGGTAAGTGAGTAAGTACAATATGAGCCTATCCACATTAAAGCATTTGCTACTAGACTATAGCGAAGCCATTCCTGCAGCTATATGGATGATTGCTGAGGTTTCAATGAATTGGTACATTTTGGAAGGAATGTTTTAAGCCAAATTAGTTTATCGAAAGCTACGCGATAAGGAAAATGGCTAAACAGTGGAGCCTGTTATTGTTTGTTAACAGTGTAACGCTGACATTATTATGATTGGGGAATTTTAGAGTTGGGTCTTGCAGGAGAATATGTGAAATCAAGCAAACGCCATCCCTGAGACAGAGATGGCCCTTGCTTCATGTCTTGCTTGATTTCACTGTTATTATGTTCATACTACATGTACTACATGACAAAACAGATGTATGTTTTACATTAACAAAAATGTACACTAAAATGTAAAATATTTGCTGTGCTATTAAGCTGATATTGGAAAATCTTGTCATGTAAACTGAGATGAGATTTTCAAAGCTGACACACAGGCTTACAGTGTAACTGTTAGTTGTCCTGGCTACTGGTGTCAGAGTTTTTAACATTAATGAAGTGTACTGATGCCAAGGCTGGGTATTTAATGCTAGAGACTTCTCTGAAATGGTTCAAAGAAGTTGCCATAATTAAATGGGCGGTAATCCTAATCACAATTTTGTGCCAAATTCTTATATTTAATATTACCTTTGACTACATTTTCCTGGGTCTGACTGGTTGCACTGGTCTTGAGAAAGCTGCCGACAAAAAAAGAAAAGTGGGGTTCCTGAAACATCTGTAGTTGTGCACTTTGTGCATGCTTCAGGTCTTACAGATGATGAATGCCAATCATTCTGACACCATGGAAGGCATGCACACCTAAGGGTCGTGTGGGAATAAGCCATGGCGAAAACTCTATAGGAGAATAGATCAGAGTTTTAGTTTGACAACATTTGTGTCGGTCAACGTGTCCCGGACAAATGGGAGAGATTCCGGTCAAATATTATCTGCGTTTATTGAGCTTAAAAACAATTGATAAGCAGGCTGTATAGAGAATGACCTCATCAAGGCATGTAGCTGTATCTATTGTTTTATTGAATATTCAAAATAAAATAAGTCCCGTCAGTTAACACCATTTTAAAAACAAATAAATAAAAATTAAGAATACTACTACTTGAAATCAAATACTTTCCGTTCGTGAACAATAAGTAACAAGTACAGCCACTTTATTTAACATGTCACTAAAATAACTTTTTGATCAAAACAAATAAATAAATTGATGATAAATATATAATAAAGTTTGTGGTGTTGTCCATCTTCGACCGGACGTTCCCTGGACATATTTTACACAATGAATATTTACCGTCTACTCTGGGTCGAACTTAAATATCCCAAAAAACTCCAAACTATGGATGTATGTGTCCCAACGACACACCATCTTTCTGTTTCTCCTCAGAGTTCCAGACGCTGCGGTTTCGTCTCCGCTGTGTGTGTGTGTGTGTGTGTGTGTGTGTGTGTGTGTGTGTGTGTGTGTGTGTGTGTGTGTGTGTGTGTGTGTGTGTGTGTGTGTGTGTGTGTGTGTGTGTGTGTGTGTGTGTGTGTGTGTGTGTGTGTGTGTGTGTGTGTGTGTGCAACCCGTCCACGAGGGAGGGGGCGGGGCTTAGTTCCATATCGACAAGTGTGATTGGTCAGAGGTGAAGCTTTCAGATCAGCTTTAGATCGTCCAAACTGATTGGCTTCCCGTTGCAACCTGCTGAGCGTGGAAATGGACAGAGCTGCAGACTTTTTTTTTATCAAAATGATCCATCTAGCACCAATTTAAATTGTGCTCGGAGGAAATTATTTTCACCGGACATTATGACCGGAGAGATTTAAACATGTCGGACTTCAACAGATTTTCCCTGTCAAAAACTGGCAATTACCAGATAACTGAATCTCTGGAATAGACTCCTAAACATGAAACAATGCCATGGAAAAGTACACTTTAGGATTACATCTGATTACAGTTTTGGGGAATGATGCTAGATACATCTATACTCTTCCTGTCCTTATTATCTGCCAAAAAAGGTACAATTAAAAAAGAAGCCCTGTGACTTTGACCATTTAAAAAAAAAAATAATAATAATAAATAAGGGTGATTTTGTTGGCCTGCTTTGGTTGTACGGGTGTTGCTTTGACTTGATTCCTGTCTTTTTGTTATGATTGTGGTCTGCGGTGACTTTGAAAGACCTTTATTAGTAAATATGGCTCTGTGTGTTTTTGTGAGTGGGCTGTGCCAGCGGTTCAGCACTGGTGTCCGCTCAAAGCAGATGCCCACTCCTCCTGGTCACGATCAGCATTTTAGCAGCCTAGTGCCAGCTCACCCTGGCCCAAAGGGACCAATTAGAGCCTGGCAGCTGCACCCATACTGCCACCATTGGCAGTCAGGGGTGGGGGTAGTGGTGGATAAGAATGGAAATCAAGGAGAACTGTGGATGGGCCAAAAGATGCATGTAGCAATAAGGCTAAGATATTGATAATGACCCAGTATTTAGGCAAAATAAAAAGGATAAAAAGTAGTGGCTGAAAGGGCCAAAGGTTGAATGTAGTTATATTGGGGAGGGAGTGGCTCCCCCCCAAGGCTCACTCCTTCAGAGCATCTGCTTGTCTTCAAAAGGTTTGGAAAGGCGAGAGCGGCGGCCCCCTGGCCCTCTGCCCTCCACAAAATTAGCGTGCCAGCCGACAAGAGGCTTGACTGGCCCTCATCATGCTATCTCCCTGCTGACCCCTGACCTCTGAACCCTCGCCCTTTGCCCAAGTAAATGTACTTCTGTCGCGGTGGCTGCAGGCCAGGTGAGTGTTCAGACAGCAGCAGCTCCTCTAGGTTACAGTGTGACTCAAAAGCCACATGTGAGAGTCACTTCCAAGGGTCACCTGAAAACACCTGCAACCTTCCGTCCAAATTGTGTGTTTACATAGAGGCCTTTCATTGTGAATGACTGGTTGATAAATAGCGTCTTAGTGTTTTCACTTTTAAGATATTGCGAGATGGATGAAGGTAACCATTACAATTATTCACATAGATTGTGAGCAAATTGAAAAGTAGAGTATTTTTAAGATGAAAATGTGTTTTATCTGTGAAGACTTTTTGGTGAAACTGTTTAGTTTTTGTTATTATATCAGCAATAAATGACAAAATTAATAACTTACTGTAAGGATTTTGTGGCAAGCTATGGTATTTTTATTTTGTTTATTTCATTTCTTCCATGACCTTGAGCCGTGCTGTATCTCGGCTCAGTGTTACATCTCCCATTCTTAAGTTGGCGTGTAATGAAGGCCTAATATGCCTTCGGAACAGCCTCCTTATAGTCCTGCGTGTCCCTTTGCCTTTGACACCTCATCCTTCAACTTATTCTCCACCCACTCCTTGGTCCCTGCTCAGCCCCATTTCTCTCTTCACACTTTGACACATTCATGACGCTTGCGTGTCTCCCGACGGGACTGTAAGTCACCTCTGTGTCTTTCACTCAGCAGCTGAAACAGAGAAGCCCGGGGGGGGGGCGGTGTCTGGCCGGCTGGCCGGGCTTTATCACTCAGAGGTCCCAAAGAATCGTTGGTGTGATGGATGTGATGTACACTGTGCCAGGCTGGCATCTGCAACCAGAACAGCACTCTCGGTTTAAACCTACACAGCCCGAGCATCCTCACTTCTCTGGGTGGGAGAGACCTGGTGAAAGTATCTTTGTATGCATGTATGTATGTGTGTGCGTCAGTGTGTTTGTTTGTGTAAGTGGCGACGGATGTATTACGGGATCCAGCATATGTCCCCAGCCCGTCACTCATTATGGTGAAATAAACACTCAACCGAACATAGATCTACGCTTGTACACCTGCTGCTCCGTCCGCCTGCATCTATTTTTCCCTCCCTTTTCTCCTCTATTGCTCACTCACTCAGTCGCTCACTCGCACACACGCACACACAGCAACCTCTCTGGCATCCCATGGGACTGCCTAGTTGCTTGGAGGTCCTGACATATATCAGTAGGGGCAGGGGTTCACATCCGTGGTGGAATCCTCCGTTGCCCTTTAGGGATCTACTCACTTAACCTTCAAGGGCCCCACTTGCACTTGGAAAAGGTTTTATGACACACCCTCACCCAATTCTTTCACCCCCCCCTCAAGGAGCCATTACATTCTTCTTTTACATTTTTCTCGTGTACACTTGCAGACACACGCATCTACATAAAAACAGGTTCTTCATACTAATAATATCTGATTCTTAAATGGACGGAGGCCCAGGCTCTTTCTGTTGACGTGGCTAATGGGATGTGCTGATAGACAGCTATGGTCCTCCCACTGACCACAGATATGACTTTGTATGACACTCACCAAGCTGTATTTGAGATGCTTTGTGACACGGGCATCACATCTCGAAGGACCTCCTGCCATCACCTGTGATTTTGTCAGCTCCGGGGGTAAGGGTCAGGGTCAAGGTTTATGGCCATGCTTAGCAGCATACATAGGAAGCATTATTATTCAATTATTGATCAAGGATGCTATTGGATGTCAAACTCTTGTAATGGAGGTTTCTGTAGGGGGCCACAGCTCCACCTGTAGATCTAAACCAAATATCCTAACTGTAGGATACTCCTATCTGAAGGTGAAATTAGCTTCATAATATTGCAAGTATGTTTTTTTTTTTTTCAGTTGACAGAACATAGGCAGTAATAATGTAAATTAAATGGAAGCATGGAAAACCGATAGGAATGTCTAGTTAATCATGAATTTGTGTTATATTTATGTGTGTGTGTGCGTGTGCGTGTGCCTCTGCGTGTGCACCTGTGCTTGTGTTTGTGTAAATGTATGTGATGCTGGATGGAAGAAGCCACCCCAACCCTCCTGTGGTCAGAACGGAGGCCCAGGGTCAGCTGGTATATGTTACAGCTGATGGCTCCACTGCGATGATGGACGAGGCCAGTGGCCAGTAGCTAAACCCATACCACCACCCCCACCACCCCCACCTTCGCTGTAACAAACCCGTTGCGCCTCACTCCGAAAACATACACTTCTCTTGAGTGACATCACTCCCACGCTGACCCACAGGGGAGGCTGATGGCATGTACCAAAGCAGCCATCTGCGTTTGCATGGAGCCTCACCCTACCCCACCAGCCTGACGCCAGGCATCACTTCCTCCCCAAACCCTCACACTAATAGACCCCCAGAGGATACCCCTCTTAAAATACTCAAAAGCAACTTTAGCATGCAAGAGTGTTTTTTAGTTTAAAAAAAAATATATATATATATATATATATATACGTCCGTATATATTTATATTTGAATGATCAACTTCATGATCTACTTTGAATGATCAAACAAACAGTTTGCGATGCAAAAAGAGGCTAAAATGCCACAAAAGGATGGTTTGCCATCTGTCAATCATCATACTCTACATACTCATATCCCCAAGTGTCTGAAGGCTATGCAGTATTTATGCCTTAGGAATGTGTCAGTGTCACTGGAATTATGCATTTACACACACAAGCACACACACAAAGATGTATATGAATGAATATTTGTCAACATGGATATACGTCATCCCCTCATATATATTTGATGATTAAAAATTGATGACTGACACTGTTTATGCACATATAGGGTTGCATATGTACCGACAGATTGGACATACATCAAAAAAATGTATGGCATTCAAGATTCAAGATTCAAGATTTTTATTTGTCACATACATATACATACTTCCATACATATATGCAGTGAAATGTAATGCAACGCACCCGGTGATAGCACACAATAAGTCCTAGGAAAAAGTACAAAAATAAAATAAAATAAAAAGTAGAAAATTCCTTTCTAATAGACCGACTAACTGACTCCTAAAACGTAATACAGTAAGTGGAATACTTATAGAATAAGATAAAAAATATATAGAATAAAATACAATAAAAAATAAATTGAAATAAAATGGAATAGGTTGAAGGAATATGGCTATGTATATACAGATATGTGCATTTAAAGTGGCATGTGAATTAAAGTGGCATGTGAATGTGAATAGTGTGAGGTAGTGTTTGGGATAATACAGCACAGTATACAACAGTACGGCGCAGCAATACGGCATCACGAACAACCCTGAACAGTGATACAGTATGCGGTACAGTATGCTACATACAGTACAGTAGGTAGTGGAGCCTAGTGCATGGCTCAGTTAGGACCCCTGGTGAGGTCAGCGTTGACAGTTCTGATGGCTTGAGGGAAGAAACTCCGTCTCAGTCTCTCTGTTCTCGCTGCGTGACTGCGGAGGTGCTTGCCTGACCGCAGCAGCTGGAACAGTCCGTTGTTGGGGTGATGAGGATCCTTCATGATCCTGCGTGCTCTGCTACTACACCTCCTGGTGTATAACTCCTGCAAGGGGGGGAGGGTAGTTCCAGTGGTACGTTCAGCTGAACGCACCACCCTCTGCAGGGCCCGCCTGTCCTGGGCAGTACAGTTCCCAAACCAGGCAGTGATGTTGCATTTACACATTACACACAAACACACACACACACACACACACACATTCAAAATCCTGACAGAGTCCTGACATCAGGTTAGAGACCACGGACAGATCCACCCCCTGTAGTCATGCATCCAAGGGGCCTGTCAGTGACCTTGGAAAAGAGATCTCCACTGTGAATCTTTGGAGATGGAGATGGATTCACACTTGAGAGGCAGGAGAAATCTGAGTTTATAATCCACAGGCCGCCAATCCTTTTTATCCTACAGGGTTTTATAAAAAAAAATATTAATGCCAACACAGACACACCGTTGATACTGATATCTGTATCGGTTCCCAGTTCCAATTCTGTGCTTACACAGTTGTAATATAGTTGTAAAATGTTTTAATACCCAACCCAATACCAACGTAATGTAACTTAGTTAAAAAAAACAAAAAAACACATGCTCTAGAATCTACTTGAGCAGTGCCTTGCAACAGATTCATGGTATATCAGATTCCATTTAAACATATACCTAGAATACATGGTCGACTGCCCAAACTTCAGTACTGGGTATTTGAATTCTGAAAAACTATCGTGCATCCTTAGCAATGCATACATTCTAGACATACCCTAAGCAGCCATGCAATCATACGACACCATCACCTCACTCTGAAACAGACTCTACATACCTGATCTGCCATGCACAGCGCTGGACGCATATCTGCGTTGTACGTCTGGAGAAGTTATTGGACACAGTACTTTTAAGAGTGTGGAATGCGGCCCATTTCTACAGGGTGGGGCAGCATACTCTTGTCTCCGTGCTTGAGAAGTCTGTCAAAAAGTAGAACCAAGTGTCAGACATACAGCGATCGTATTAACGCAACTTCTTTGGCTTAGGGTTATAAAAGTGCGGTGACACCGTTGTTAATTCTGATGTTGGTGTGGCACAGCCGTCTCGGAGTGAGCACCGGAGCAGTGGGAATCAGATGATCCCCAGGGGAGGGGGGGAACATTGGCTGGCGGGGGGACCCGGCACTGTCAATAATAAGATTAATCATCCGTTGGGGGGACCCAGGGAGGGGGCAGACAGGGACCGCTGTTCTGCGGAATTAGCCGTCAGGTACTGAGCCACGGCTACATGTTTCCACGGCGATGACACTCTGATAATCCCTAAGAGGACAGGGGAAGGGAGTTGCTGCGAAGGGGCCTGTCACGGGCCCCAGTCAGAGGGCTACGAGCCGAGGGGTGAACCGTCCCGTCTCTGGATTGGCAGACAACTCCACTTCGCTCTGCTAAAAGTGTAGTCTGTTCTACTTAGACAAGGTTCAATCGTCTTAGGGCTGGAGCTTCAGTTTAACACTCTTACACACTTAAACTCTCTTTAGCTCACTCTAGATCCACTTATAGGACGGACCGTCTGTCTCCTAATGTTTATGCCGTTTTCTCATACTGAGGAAATATCGCAATTGTTTTGGTTCACCGTCCTGTGGGTATTTAACCAGTAGGTAGGCCAGTTTCAGAAGGGAGAGAAAAAGAGGCACGGTGTGCGGCGCAGAGCGACCAAGGTAGATTATCTCTGGAGTCACCGCGTGGAGTCTACGAGAGACAGATTGACGCTATGCGCGCTCCGTGTATGTGCAAACAGTGTCTTCGCGGGCAAGGTTCCACATTTCTCGCTCCCCCCAACATTGCGAGTCAGGCTGCTGTCAGAGGTCTATTAGTGGAAGATTGAGACCGTGTGTGTGTGTGTGTGTGTGTGTGTGTGTGTGTGTGTGTGTGTGTGTGTGTGTGTGTGTGTGTGTGTGTGTGTGTGTGTGTGTGTGTGTGTGTGTGTGTGTGTGTGTGTGTGTGTGTGTGTGTGCGTGCGTGCGTGCGTGCGTGCGTGCGTGCGTGCGTGCGTGCGTGCGTGCGTGCGTGCGTGCGTGCGTGCGTGCGTGCGTGCGTGCGTGCGTGCGTGCGTGCGTGCGTGCGTGCGTGCGTGCGTGCGTGCGCGCGCGCTGCGCTGCGCGCGCGCCTTGCGCTCGTTGGTCACACTGTCGTAGGGGGAAGATTGAGACCCCATTGCTCTGCAAGCCACTCAACCAACACAACCTGCTGTGGTTTACAATCAGAGCAACAGCATTCATCCATCCCCCGCTGACTGACACACAGACACACACACACACACACACACACACAGACACACACATTCACAAACGGATACACACCAGTGGCTCACTATGGATGTCATTAAACATCAGCCAAGGTGGAACAGCTGTGTGACAGTGCTGGAAACACGGCGGGTGTTGTGATGTTTGGAACAAGGGTTTAGTGAGAGATGCGGATAGGGGGTTTGGGGGGGGGGGGGTTTACAGATGCTGGAGAGGGAGAGAAGGGGGTGTGAGAGGTTGATGCAGGGGGTGTGTGAGCCATGGCAGCGCCTTTGACAGGCCCTATTTGTCATCTGCCAGGACACCCAAATAGCTCTGACTGCAATACAGATGGCTGCTGGGAGAAAAAGTGACTACAAGCCAGGCAACTAATCCTGCACAACCACACACACGCATACACCCATGCATCACCAGCACACTACCCTCTCTCTCTCTCTCTCTCTCTCTCTCTCTCTCTCTCTCTCTCTCTCTCTCTCTCTCTCTCTCTCTCTCTCTCTCTCTCTCTCTCTCTCTCTCTCTCTCTCTCTCTCTCTCTCTCTCTCTCTCTCTCTCGCTCACTCGCGGTACTGCACACCGTTGCATTGGCATTCATCCTAGCTTCAGTGCCTGCATTTGTAAGAGTGAAAAATGTCTGTCTGTCTGTCTGTCCTGTCTGTCTGTCTGTCTGTCTGTCTGTCTCTGTTTGTGTCTCGTCTAAGCATGTGGTGTGTTTAGGCGTGTCCCTGGCTTGCAGTGATTGGTTCATTGGTAAATGTTTGTCTGAGATGAATTCTCCAGCTGATCCAGAACTGCACTCCGGCTGACAAATGAAACAAGTGCCTCGGGGGGGGGGTGTGTGTGTGTGTGTGTGTGTGTCTGTGCGCAGTGAGTAGAAGAAGAAATTGAATCATTTTATTGTTTTGCAGTTCCAGCTTAGCCGGTCATGCTCCATTATTAGATGCTAATTAAAATGGCAACAATTGGCAATTATGGACTTGTGGAAGAGGTGATATAGAATGAGCTTATAACGTCTGATTTCTAAACCTTTTTCCTTCCTTCTCTCTCCCCCTCTTCTCCTTTTTTCTCTGTTCTTCCTTAAGTCATTATAAAGACCATGATGCCACCGACCACAACAATAAACGAGGGCAAAAGGAAGAGATAGAGGAGTGGAAGGGATGTACTTGAATCCAATTGACAGAGTATGGCAGTTTCATCTTCACACTTGGTCAAGTCATTAAGGGCTCCAGCAGAATTCCCAGACTGTTCCTTAATTTATTTTTCCCTTTATTATTTTTTGTCTTCAGCCGTTTGGGTAAATGTATTGATACACTAGCTGAATGTGCTGAATGCTTACCTAAAAAAGAGATCCCTCACACTATTTTAGTGGCAGATTCTTCCAATCTGTGTATGTGAACAGACTGATCATTTCTGTGACTGTGTATAAAGATCTCTCAAAACGACCCCTACTATATCTCTTTAAATGAATCACAATTGGCATACTTATCTTTTAAGATAAAAATTATAAAATCAAACACAGGATCATGTACAGATACCCAGGGATTAGGTGATATTTCAGCTTGCCGTACTGCCATGCACTAGGACACAAACTCCATCCTTTACCCAAGAAGCGTGTGAGTGTGTCAGCTGAGCCCAGCCGTCATAAGCAACACGATGGATACACAGCAAAATAATTAAATTATTTTGGTATAAAATAAAACTGCTTGCCCCTCCTCTCCCTAACTCTCATGCCGCCCGTCTGATAGATCTGTGAAACAATATAAAGAATGAGAGCTAAAGAAGAGGCGGAGGGAGGGAGAGAGAGTGCGTTACTGTCTGGGAGGGATGAAGGGAGGGAAGGAAGAGACAGAGAACATGATTTATTAGGCTCATAAAAATTCTGCCTTTGTTATTCGCTCTCATTTTTATATGTGAGGCTTATTAAAGAGCACACCTGCCAAAGTTCCCTGACAAACTCGTGCAGACGGGTGGGCATGTAGGCAGACGTGTGTGTGTGTGTGTGTGTGTGTGTGTGTGTGTGTGTGTGTGTGTGTGTGTGTGTGTGTGTGTGTGTGTGTGTGTGTGTGTGTGTGTGTGTGTGTGTGTGTGTGTGTGTGTGTGTGTGTGTGTGGGGGGGGGTTGCATTGGATGTGTAACCATGCAAGTGCACCAAGCCGGCTGGATAGTTGCGCACTCTCCGGTCAGCTTTTCACGCTCTGGGTAACAGTTCACTGATGTGTTGCTTAACCTTTGCGCCCTCAGGCCACACCTCTCCCGTGCAGCGTGGCCCCGTCTCCCAAAGGGTGTTTAGGACACGTTACAAGATGGTGACCCGTCGCCTGGGTGCCGGAGCTGCGCACACACTGCACTACAGCCCCCCCCTCTCCTGGAGAGCCAAGCGGATTCAGTTTGCCAGGTAACACACATGCCAATGACAATTGCTTGCTTCAATAAATGTTAAAGTGGCGTTTTGGGCGTTGGTTTCTGACAATGTCAGGGTCCATCCTCTGAAACTGGTCTACCTGCCTGTCTATCTCCCAAAGAACCTGTTTACACAGGCAAATACACGTTTAATGTTCCTCAGACAGCAGCAAGCATCACCCTGTCTGTTTTATGTCACACTCATATGTAGCAGGAGTAGAGAGAGCTTTTATACAGCAGATAACCCTGCGAATCAAACATCTCTAACGGTGTACTCCCCACATTAATCCGCACGAGTGAGAATGGGATTTCACCCGGGACAGACACACAGAATTAAAGAGGGGTAGGGAGTCTTTTTCTTAATGTCATTACAATCTCCAGCTCTCCTTTTCCATTCCACTGCTAAGCTCATCCATCTAACCCCTGCTTCCCTCCCACCGTTTCTGTATTAATCATTTTATTGTTCCTGCTCCTTTTTTTTTATTTTTTATTTTTTTAGCAGTTATAAATCCTCAGTCAGGCGTAAATGGCTTGTAAATAAGAAGGTGTTATTAGTTACCTTTAGATCAAATATGGGTAATTATATATATATATCTCCATAGGATGTAAATCAACAATTAATGTAAAGGGATCTGGCATATCGCCTCTCCATCAACCTTGTTTTTGTCGTTTCAGAACTGCGTTCCCATGTTAATTCCTAACCCTACACGGGGTTCATCCTTTCTTCCTGTGTGCAATGAGATGGTGGGGGCGGTCAGGTCATTGGCAGAATGTAGGCAGTTAATTAATGTTTATGATGAGGTCATTATTGGGTGACAGACGTGAAAGTTAATGTGGTATTCACGGCTCCATTGTCACGAGAAAGACACTTAGTTGATTTTTTATTATGACGATTATGAACTGAGACTTTCTCTTTATTGCGCCGCTTATGTATGTGGTCAACGGTTGTGAAAAGGAATTTACGGATTATTATGGTTAGTTTTGAATGTCTTTAAGTATGAACAGTCTCCTGCATTGTAAAATGGTCAAATATACGCTGGCGTGTAGACACACAAACATCGTAACACAGCGTGAAATTAATTATACCAAACTGCACAGCACATGGTGAACGTCTGTCCATCTACAGTGTGTGTTTGTTTCTGTCCCGGTGTTCCTAGGATCATGTACCTCATTTATTCTTACACGCTTGCACTTATATTCATTACACGTATACTGTTTTGATGATCTATTCTCTCAATTTCTCTGTCACAGACCCACACAATATTTTGAATGTCTCCGTTTTATCTTATCTTTTTATCTTATCATGCAATTTTTGGTCAAAATACGCAGGTACCAAATTCAAGCTGAAACTAAACAAAAAAGAGAGAGATCAATCAATACAAAAACAATAATGTACATTTATTGGGTATTTAAACTACATCCCTGGGATTGGACCAGAGGCTACGACCTGTGGTCCTGTATCCCCTTCCTCCCTCTCACTAAACATCCACTGAGTGTCCTGAGCGCAGCCGTTATTTATTATCCACCGACGCCGCATTGCTGAGGGAAAATGGGAAGTTGGGGAGTAATGAGCACAAAAACCGTAATGTTACCGTAACATATAAAGCGTTGATAATAGTTTTCAGCTTGATTGGCCATGACTGGTGACCAGCCGATCAGATATATTTTCAGATTTTGTGCACGCCCGATACTGTGCTCAAGTACTCCAAAAAAATGCTCCAATACTCAAACTCGATACGAACGTAATGTAACATAGTTACGTAGTTGACGCTCAGAAAAGAGAGCGAAAAAAACAAAATGTCGACTGTTTCAAGGTTTTTCAAGGTTAATGAAGAAGATTGGATGAATTGTTTATATATCGATCACCTGACAATATTCCAAAATCTGCGTATCTATCGCTGTCACAGTAGAGCTCCGATCGTGATGAAAAATTTGACTCTTTTTTGAGACGAGTTCTGGACGACTCACTCAGTTAAACGTGTCGTTCGATTTGATTCAGTTGGTTTCATGCACGGTAAGTTCCAGTGAATGAGAGTAAGAAGAGTAAGTCATTTATTATTATTACTTTTTTTTGCAATGATTTGCAATTTATTTTGGAATGGCAAGTACCATATAAATATTATAGAAATATTTATTTGCACTTAAAAGTGAAAGACACTTTAATTTGAAGTTTGAACTGGACATTTCCATGTTAGTTATATGTTGTATCCTACTAAAACTCAGTGAGAGTTACAGGTTGAATTATACTGAAACTTGGTGACAGTCCCATTTTATTGGAACTCAGTGACCATTCCATGTTGTAATTTATTTTATTGGAACTCGGGGACAGTTTTATGTTCTATTATTGTTCCATAGTGAATAATGGACAATAATAAACACACAGTGTCAAAATCAGCAATCTCACTATTGTGGTAAGTGAGAATTGCAGAAGTAGTCTCTATGGGCAGCTTTCCTGTCACGTGAGCGAGATCAGATCACGTTATGTATTTGTCAATGACGTACAGAAGAAATACCGAGTGAGAGTAAATAATGAGAAAATGTGATTTCTAGAATATTAAACTCAAAATGATCGGACGACGACAAAAAAATAATTCAATAGTCAATGTTTTATTATGAACATCCAAGTGAATGAAAATTGGAATCGGCAGGTGAGACTTTAAAAAAATCGGAAATCTGAATTGGCCAAGAAGATTGCAATTGGTGCATCTCTAGTTGGTAAACATGCAATGTAACTTTACAAGATTATGCATTTCAAGGGGTATATCCCAATGATATGAATTTGTATACTGTATATAGTTAGCTGTAGTATCTTACATACTATGTGATGAGCCTCGTTCAAGACGACTACGGTGTGAATAACTGATTATTCTGCAGTCATTGAACTGCAGTGACTCAAACGCCACAGAGACTCTTTGTTACGTGTGTGTGTGTGTGTGTGTGTGTGTGTGTGTGTGTGTGTGTGTGTGTGTGTGTGTGTGTGTGTGTGTGTGTGTGTGTGTGTGTGTGTGTGTGTGTGTGTGTGTGTGTGTGTGTGTGTGTGTGTGTGAGAATTGGAAGGCCTCATTTGTGTAATTCAAATTTGGTGGGACAGAAGCGCCTTAGCCGGGACGGGACCTGGCCCCTAGTGACTTATTACTATTCATTTAGCTGCTGTAGTAAATATTGATTCATAAGGGATTTTCAATTTGAGCCCGCGACATCTTGTGAAATATCACCAAGCCTGTAGAAGCGGGGGGAGGCAAGATGGGAGCGGGGTACAGGTTGGGTCCCCAGAGACACTAGGTGCCTTCCCCGTCCCTTCAAATTCCTCAATATCTGTTTTGACTCCAAAAGCATGCCACTGTTATAAGTCTTAACGTGTTTAGTGTGGCATTAGGTCATAATGTCTTCCCTTTACTGCTCAGCATAGCTCCTCATCTCCAACAACTAATCCTCCCTTAACTTGCTGTGCACTTCACACAAGCCCTGCTCCCTGCCAATTATTTTTCTGTCAGTGCCGGGTCCTCGACAAAGACCCTAACCGCTAAGCATCTGACGCCACAAAACACATGAAAATATTGTGTTGTGTTAAAGGAAGTGAAGGCCTTAAGTGAAAATAAAGGACGTTTCATGTTTCATAAAGGACAATCCATTAACTGATCCCATTTTAAACATCAGGGGTCCCTACCTCTGGTCCCAAGGCAGAACACTGGACAAACTTTTCACCCCTCTTTAGACAAACTGGGCAGCCATTCCCTCTCCCCTTGCCGCCGCCAAAGTCTTCCTGCTTCGAGGCCCGGTGAACCTGTCGTATACCCATCATGCCGCACGCTCCTGTGATGTCAGTGGTAATGGGCGTTGTGGGTGATTGAGCGCTGGAGAGGGGCGGGGGGATCTGGGTTGGAGGAGAAAATGGCTGCAGTATTTCAGCCCCCCGCCACCGGACAATAGATATAATCTTAACATTAACTCCATTAATAGTAGCATGAGTTGAATTAAGAAAGTCGTAAAGCATGCGCACTTGAGGATAAATTACAGCCCTGCCCTTCCTTCACCTCTTCCTACATCCCTCCCTTTTCTCTCTGCCCTCTTATCGTTTTTTCTCCTTGCTCCTTTTTTTTTTTTCCATCTCCATTTCTGTCCCCATTCCTTTGCCCTCCTGTCCTGCCTGCTTTTTGTCCTTTTTCCTCCCCTTGCAATACCTCATACTCAATCCACCTCCTTTACCTCCTTGCATTGAGATTAATATTTGCACCCTGTGTTCTTTGCCTCAGAGTCAATGACTTTTTAAAATTTCAAGTACAGATGTGTGAGAAACCCACAGCGCTTGTGCCTTTTTTTGTGTGTAAATGCATGAAGAACCACGTAGTTTGTAGGGTTTTAAGTTTGTCCAGAGCCCTCATCTGGTTTAGTGCTCTTGTATCGATCAGCACAGGATGTAAGAGACTGGGCAGTAAAGTGAAGCAACGCTGGCTCTCCTCTTAACCTCCCTTGTCTATCCCCACATCCACTCCCCAATTCATCCTTTTTCATAGACCAACCCATTCATTCACTTGTTCCTTATCACATCCCTCACCGGCACACTGTCCTCCACTCTTATTTTCACTATTCCTTTGCCATTTCCCCCGTTGTCATATTTCCTTAAATGTTTTATTTTCCCATACAAATGTAGTCGCCCTAAGTTGGATTTAATTGTGTATCTATGCATAACAGCAGCACTTTAGTTTACTTTAAGTGTGTTGCCTAAAGCCAGGCAGCAGTCCTCATTGTCGGAATTAGCCCTGTTTTTGCTGCGCTCTGTTTCGAGAGTAACTGTTTCCCCAATATGAGCTTACTAATGCTTGGGTTGCAGACAAATAGACAAGAGCAGCATTATTTGGAGCAGTCGCGCGACCCTCTGAATCCTTCCCTGTCACCAAAACAAAAGTCAGATCATTCATCAACGGCGCTAGTAGTGCTGAATTGCTCTCTCCTTCATCTGTGCATCGCATGGTCAGAGCAGAGCAGAGCTCAGCACACACAGACGTACTCACAAACAACGCATGCTTCTCGCAAGGGAGCTCCTGTGTACCCTTTGCAACCCCCCCGTCCTTCTCATTTACTGTGGAGTCATTTTACTCTTCTTGTAACCTCTACTCTTTCTCTGTTTTCCCATTCTATTTTTCACCACACACTTACTTAATCTCAGGTCCCACAGAACGCTGTCTCTCGCTTGTCTCATTAAATTACCAATGTGTCACTTTTAGCTGTTTCGATGATGCATGCGTGGACTAAACATGTCCCTTAGGCCTTACAAAGTTATATGGTGTGACTTGCCAGATCTAAATGGCTGCCCCCTGAAAGGAGCCAGCTGTCCGCCGGGGCTGAATTTGTGCTTGAGCCAGGCCTGCAGGCTCTCTGATAACACATTTCCCCATGGAGGTCAAGGGCAGCATGGGGAACAGGTCAAGGGGGAGGGAGGATGGAGGAAAACTGCTCTCCTTCTTGTCTACCTCCACCATTCTGTGGAGTAGTGTGGGTTCTTGGATTCTTCATCACTTTCCTTTTTAATTACATTGACGGTGGTATGAAACTAGTCTGCTCACACAAAGACTGTTGTTGCCGAACAAAGTCATGTCTGTAGATGAAAGTCATTCAGATCGCCGCATATATCACTACCGCAATCATTTGTGCATATGCCAATGCTGGGACATATCCAGCTCCTACAGGTTAGTGTACTAGAATCTTAGCTTTCCCATTGCTATGCCCTCTGTCAGCCTCTTTGACTGTGGCCTGGCGTCAGGGTTAACTGCTGTCGATGTTAACTGTTCATGTCATATCCCCGTTAACCTCCATTGTGGCTCCACAAGCGGTCTGGACCCTGTTCAAGTCTCCCTAGGTGGCAGTCGCTGCTCCAACATTATCCTCCATTATGGCTCCCCTGGCTGCAGTTGCCCTGTGTAGGGTAGCCACTGATCTTGTAACTGTGAATCTGAGTGTCTTTACTGTTGAGTTATGGCGCGCAGTCCGGAAGCGTGTGTGGGATATCTACTGATGGGTGATATTTGCTCTTGTTTTTTTCTTGGTTTCAGCAGCGTACAACCACTCCACTGCATGTAAGTGTGCGCCACATATACTGTGTGTGAGTGTATAGTGTGTGTTTTTGGGGCAACCCGCTCCTTTCTCTATAATGGGAGGCTTGAACCCTCGCTCTAAACCTATTTCCAGCCCATCTGAAATACGGCAGCAAATTACCTCCAGCGGCAACGCGCACACCAGCCCCAATCCGCCCCAAATAGAAGTGACAGGACAGCGCAATTTATCGCCATAACCCCTGCCCCCCCCCATCCTCCCACTTCCCAACATCCCACACTGACCAGAACCACATTCACAGTGCTCATGCTCCCCCACAAATACTATAACAGAGTGACTGGCTTCATCATGTTTCGTGAACAGTGCGTGTTTGTAGGCTATACACATGCTATAGCGGTTCACATTTTGACCATCCCACACTATGTTTGTGAATGTGTGAGTGCGTATAGGTGTGTATGTGTGTCTGTGGTCTCTAAGCTCCAGTGTTTGGGGCTAGCTTCCCTGCTCTGGCCCCCTGCCCTGCCTATTATCTCATTGATTTCCTCCTCTCCTCTTTTCAATTCTCTCCATTTCCACACTGCCGTCCTTTCCATTAGAGCAGCAATTTAACAGAGTGCTGTGACATGGGAGGGAGAGCGAGTGGAGGCGGGGGGGGTTGGGAAGATGGGAAGCGTTAAACCGGGGGGAAAGAGAAGATAGGAGGGGTAGACAGAAAGAAGGGGTGGTGTCCAGGGAGGAGCGAGCGGGGTTCAGAGTTTAATATTCCACTTCACAGCATTATGTTCACATTCGAAGCACTGACGAGTTTCAACGCGCGCAGTAGCTGGTGAACTATTGATATGACGTATTGTCTTGTCCACGGTAATGTATGAGGAAGACAGTGACTGACCACCCAAAAGTTTCTTGTGTTTTTAATGCATATTTCATATCTATCACTTTTTCCTCCCCCCCCTTTCAATACCTTTCCATCTCTTTATCGCCTCTTTCTTTCCTTCCGTGTTCCTCCTCTTCACCCCCAGGACTGTTCTTCAGAGCCGCCTGAGAGCTCCACAGGACAGACACCAGCCTCCCCAGCATTGGAGAGGGAGGGGAATGCGATGGATTGGAGGCTCTTTGTACAGGGTGTCAGCCAACAAGTTGTCTCGCACCGGGTCAATGAGCACGTCCATCAACCGAACAGGTTCTTATTTTAGGTTCTACATTTTATATTCATTAGGAGGATTCAAATGGGAGAAAATTGATTGTCATGATAATACATTTGTATATTGCCCAGCTGGCTGGAACACATATTTAATAGTATCTGTGCATTGGCCAGTTGCTGTTGTGTGATACAACAGTGTTTATTCAATGTGGTTGCTGTAGCTTTGTCCAGTAGCAATGTAATAGACTGCAGGAACTGGCTGGATTTGCCATCTGATATAATAAAGTTGTCATCTGTCAGAGTGGCAAGGGGGTGGGCCTGCAGGACTGGACGACACAGATTAAAGCCTGGATCTACCTCTATTTCTCTCTCTCTCTCTCTCTCTCTCTCTCTCTCTCTCTCTCTCTCTCTCTCTCTCTCTCTCCCTTTAACACACACATTCTCCCACAACTAAAACTGTGGGTGAAATTGAAGAGCTCCGTTCTTTCCTAGTTCGTGAGCCGCATCCAGAAAACATACATGCTTTCCGGTGTGTTCTTAACACACCTCAGGTATCCTCCTGCAGGAATTGGGATTTCACATATCCCCCAGCAAGCTTGGATTCTTCTTCACATTGGCTGCATGAGCCCAAGCTACTCAATGCAAACCACAGTACACACTTGATGAAAAATGTTTTCCTTACAGCCAAAAACATTCCAAAATTAAAAGCCGGAATAGGATCGTCTGCCATCTTTCACCCCACCCCCTCCTTTCCTGTCCAGTCCTCTTCTTTCCTTTCCTCTGCCGCCGACTTCCTTTTCTTTTCCTTAATTTTCCTTCATATCCACTTCCTTTACTTTCTTCCACTCATTTGCTCTGCTTTTGCATGCTCTGCTTTTTCTCTTTACTTCTGTTGTCTCCTCTATTTTCCACTTTATTTATTCTGATCAAATTCTCTCTTGCGGAATGCCATTTGAGTCAATAAATTAATAAATACATAAATAAATCAAAATGTCTATGAAATAATTCCTGAAATAAATAAATTAGGCACTAAATATATAAATAAATGTAAATATAAATACATAAATGAGTAAATTTAGTTAAATAAATAATGTAATATAGTATAATATAATAATATAATAATTATTTTCTATTTTAAATAGGACATTTTTCGAAATACTTTTTTTTATTAATTTTATGGACTTTTATTTCTTAATGCCACATTTATTTATTTCATGGCACTTTTATTTCATAATGGCACACTTCCATTTCTTATATGCAAATTAAGGGGCGTGGTTGTCTCACAGATTCAGAGCCGGGGAACACCGGTTGCTCGGAGCTGGGCTAATTTCCCGATACCTCCTCAGTTAGAGTAAGGTAAGTAGTGAGCCAGTTACGGTGGAGTGCCACCACCCGGTTCCACTTGACCATCCGCATCCTGTACACCAGTGCAAAGGCCAGCCCACTGGCTCGACAGCTTGGGGGTGAGACCCTTCTTTCTCTCCAGACAGTAAGACCCACACCTGAGGACCAGCTCTGAGGTTGTTGAGGCAAAGTCCGTTCCCTGGCCGCGGGAGTCGTAGGCACGCTTCTGTCGTGATCCGGCGTCCGTTAAGGCTTGCCTGGTGCACCTGTGCACCTCTGCAGCCGTTCACGGAAGTTGTGGAGGTAGCCCAGTCCGGGCTCTCCCCACACCTCTGGCTCCGGGGGCAGTCCGAACACCAAGTTGACTGGGGCACAGAGTTTATGGAGTGCAGAGAATAACACCAAGTCCCGACAGAAGCGGGCCTACGACTTCCGCTGCCGGGGAACGGACTTTGCACTCGGGACACAGGTTTGGGGCTACTGTCGGGAGAAAAGGAAGAGCCTCTCCCCCAAGCTGTCGAGCCACTGTGCTGCCTCTTGCACTGTGCCGGAACAACTGTCAGACATGGTGTATAGGGTGCGGCTGGTTTAGTGGAACAGGGTGGTGGACCGCCATTGTAACGGGCTCATCCCTCCTGGCCCCTGGCTCTAACCGAGGCGGTATAAGGAGTTGACCATCTCTGAGCAACCACTCCTATCACTGTTGCGTAGGAGAGTGCCAAAGCAGCCTCTCTCTGTCATTAGCCTCTCTCCGCCGGCTCTGAATCTGTGAGATAACCATGGCCCATTCATTTGCATATAAGGAATGGAAATGTGGCATTATGAAATAAAAGTGCCCTAAAATAAATGCGCCATTATGAATTAAAAGTTCCCCTAAATAAATAAATGTGGAATTATGAAATAAAAATGCCCTGAAATAAATGTGCCATTATGAATTAAAAGTTCTCTGAAATAAATAAATGTGGAATTATGCAATAAAAGTCCCCTGAAATTAATAGAGAGTCTTAATAAGCGTCCTTTTTTTTTTTATATAAAGATTTTTTTTTTTTTGGGCATTTTCATGCTTTATTTGATAGTGACAGTATGGGGAGAAAGGTATTGTCTTGAGAAAGGCCTTGTATATGGTGCACTCTACCCGGTGATTTTCATTTATTTATATATTTATTGCCTCATTTATTTATTCATTGACATTTATTATGTATTTCTTTATTTAATATTGACTCAAACTGTGTTCCATACCAAACCTTAGTTATGTCCTCCCACGTCTGGCAAGTGCGTAAGGTACATAGTGTTTATGATGTTCTCAGACTGTGCTAGATGTCACTTTTGGATTTGGGACAGGCGTGTCAAACCACCACAGTATAAATAGTGAAGCAGATATCATGTTATTACAGCATCTGGCTTGGCAAACATATACCTACGCACACGCAGACGCTACTTAAGTTCATCTGCTGTGAATGGCTGCAACAGCCCCGACTTTCTTTGTGATTATTTGTGCCTTTTCTCCACAACAAGGAAAGTGGTTCAGTCCTCTCCAGGTCTCCTCCCCTACACATCCTTTAGGCCGTCCCTCAAACACTCGTCATGTGGCCAGGTATGATTCAGTCCATCTATAGTGTCATAGTCTTCATCCTCTTATTGTTCAACCATTGCACCTTTTGCTGACCCAAGCGCGTGCTTTCTTAGATTTTGCATGTTTAGCCCCTTAAGTGGTTAAATCCTCTATCTGTCCATTAAGCCATACAGAAGGAAACATTTCAGTGTTTGTTGTTTGATTTGTGTAACCGTGTGCTTATGTCTTGTGTTGTCTGCCACCAAGTCGAGCGGTTCAGAGGAGTCTTGCCATCATCAGGAATGCTCGTCAGAAGAAGCAGCAGAGGCAGTACTGCATGTACTACAACCGCTTTGGCAAGTGTAACCGGGGCGGCAGCTGTCCCTATATCCACGACCCCGACAAGGTGGCTGTCTGCACAAGGTAATGCCTACACAGGTTAATGAAAGCTGGGCGCGCCAGACAGTTAGCACACCTTTGACAGCAGTGCTAGCCCATTAACACCCTCCTAAAAATATCCCTTAACCAATGCTCACAGCCTTTGTTCCTCCAGAAGTGGTGAGAATGGTTATCCAGTGCTCTAACACATCCTGACATTACCATACTGTACTTATTACATGCCTCCTCTACAGTAAATATTAATTTTCAGTAACATCAACTCATTAGCAGACATCAGAGACGGTGGCAAATGGCTATGGTCAATATCCAATTTTGAGGCCTCTTTCCACCGATTCTCACAGGTTTCTGCGGGGTACTTGTAAACAGGCAGAAGGGGCCTGCCCGTTCTCGCATAAGGTGGCTAAAGAAAAGGTAAGCAGAAGAACATCCCACACATGCACACCGGCAAACATCCATTTACAAGTATGGCGTGGTGTTTTATGGGCATCTTTCAAGAACATTGTGGCGATGAGAGTCAGGTATGTTGGTGTATATAATGACACACCGTTGGATGCAGTGATCTTGGGTCATATTCATGTTCTTGGCATGGGTCCTGTTTCTGCGCTCATGCAGGGGGCGCTGAAGACATGACCTGATTTGGGGATCTGAAACGCAGGCTGCGGGTGTTGAGGGGGAGAGCCAGGATCCGGGGTCATAAATAGAGAGAGCAAGAGGGTGGCACTGTAGAAGGATGCATTAGGGTGTGTGCTCATTGCACCACGGTTTGGAGATTGCACCTTCTTGTAAAGGAAAGGCACTAAACCCCCGGCAAAGAAGCGCCTAAATGTTGATTATCTTCATTGCGTTCAAACAAGTCACACTAGTCCTAGCCTTAAATCATTGTGAATAAGTTATTTTGACAGTCCAATCTTTGTGACGGTTATTTAGGAGGGAATTTAATTTAGTGATTTTATGTTTTTGTGGGATTTTGAGTGAGTGTGTCAAGTGTGCCATCAGTGAGAAGAAATAGTCGTACTTGAGTAGGGAAAAGTGCAGCCCCAAACTAATGAAAACTGCTTTTTCTTGAGACATAAATTAGGTGCTTGGACTTTTCCTTGCCTTCCTGTCTGGGTCTGAGCACACGCAAGCATGCACGCACGCATGCACGCACGCATGCACGCATGCATGCACGCACACAGAATTGCAAGCACAATGCCGTGCACCTGTGTCAGTTGTCATAGTGTGGTCCCTAAGTGCTGAGAGACCAGCTGTCTGTTTGCGATGCCACCTCCCCAAGAAGCCCACCTGCCCGAGCACTCCCAACCCCCCACTACTTACCCCCAACCCCTGATCCTCACGTGGAGTGCATGGAGAATGGGTGAGGTGGGGGGGGGGGTCTGTATCTATCCATGTAAACCTGATCCACTCCAGTGTGCCCGGTTACGCGTCAATCCTGAATCCCCCCACAAATAACTGGAAACCAGAGATCCACAGCCCTTGTCGCCCATTCCCACCCACCCCACAATCCCACTGTCCTTTCACTTGACTTGTGTTGCCCCCCCACTCCCCCCTTAAGACCCACACGCACACCCTAAACCCTAACCAGCACTGGTTCACTCTTGGCGGGCATGCACACACCTAGCACATAAACACATCATGATAGCCAGGCAAGCCACAGCCTAGATAAATATTTCTGTCACAGTTAATTAGGAAGAACTGATCCCACGTCCAGCTAGACGGACTCTCTCTCAGAACCCCCACACACACCCTCTCCCTTTCCTCCTCTTCCTAACTCTCTCTCTCCGGCTCTGGCTCTGAACCCCACAGTGGGGTATATTTAGACCGGGCCCCACTAAGCTCACCCACACGACAAACGGTCCATGTCTACACACACACAAATGCGCGCACACACACATACACGCACACACACCTGTACACAAGTTGTCAGACAAACATTCACTCCGACCATACTTCTGTCAACTGCAATTAAGGTCATTTAGCTGCTCAGTTTATGACAGAATGTTTTAGGGACAAGATAGATCTGACCTATTGTGAATGGCTTTACTGGGGGGCCCTATTAGTGGTTTTTTTTTTTTTTCGATCTGCTCTTCGTAGTGGTGGCTAAGTGGGTTTTAACCATGGGCCGTTGTATTGTTCTGCGGGCCACACAAGAGATGATCTGAAAATGGTACAAAAGCTTCAACAGCTTCAACATATTCTGTTTCAGAATATCTTTTTTATCAATCTTTTTAATGAAATACAAAATCTTAATATTTCTTCATTAATTAATTTCTTGAACATTTGTTGGCGGGCCGTGCCACAGGGTGTCTGAGAAACTCTCCCCTTACAGAGGTTCAAGGGTTATTATTTACAAGACTATTCACACAAAAAAAAAAACATTTTACCAAATGAAGCCCCTTGCGAAGGAAAGCAACGGGGAGACATGCCTGACATGGCACCGAACACACAGGGCTTTTTTGGGGTTGTTTTTTTTTGTTCAATTAGGAAACTGAGGAAAACAAATACATCTCAAATAAAAACATAGGAAAACTGGCATGGGAACCGGCGTCGCACAGGCGCGCGCGCCGCATCGTCTGGAGGAGAGAAAAACTCCACTCCAATTCTGAGTTATGTTTATGTTCTTCATTTTTCATACAAGTAAGAAACTTTAGAAAACAAAATAAATCAATATCTTTCTCTTAATCCCTGTTCATCCTGAACCCTGTGCTGTATCTCAACGTGCCGTTCAGAGCATCTGACTGATTATTATATGATATTATATATTGCTATATCTGAATCACAATATATTAAGATATTATTATCATATAATATTATTATTATTACATCATCAAATTATCAGAATTGTAGCACTTGGGATGATCGGTTTCTCCGGCCACTTTCTCTGCGTAATGGACGCACCAGGAGGGGAGGCAGAAGCCCCCTGCTGGTACCAGTACACGTTTCAGCATGTCTTTATCTGTTTCCACTGATGATTGCTGTGTCATAAATATACAGTATCATCTACGCTTCTGCGATCAGAGTCTAGTTTGAGACATCCTCTCTACCTGAGTTGTATGTCTCTAGATTCTCATTGGATCCACCTACAGATCCACAGCACAGATCCAGGCTGAGTGAGAGTACATTTGTGTGGCATACTGAGGATTTCTACTTTAAAAGTGCTACCAGACTTGACTAAGCTGACAAAGCAGGGAGACCAGCTCCACTGTTCACATTTATATGCAGCATTCTGAGTTCTGAATATATGAAATGGCAATAACACAATGTAATAATAAAAAGGGTTATGAAAATAAAAAAAAGTACTGTCATATGACTGAATGTCTTTTGAAACAAAATGTACAGGTTTAGAAACTTTACTGTGGAGAGAAAAATAAAAACAGATATAAAATGACAATTATTTGCACTGATAAGAAAAGAAACCTAGCCTATCTGAGTAAAAGAAATGTGGAAATGCCACCGTTGGTAAATCGAATAAGCTACGTATGTACTACTGCTAAAACGGATCTCTGAGAAAATAAATGAATATTATAAGTAATACTCGTTTTGCAGTTGTTTATTGAGCATGGAGAAACATAATCAATTGTGAACTTGAAATGCGGCCCCTCACACAGTCTTCAAACCTCTTTCCGGCCCTTCAAGTTTGCCCACCCCTGCTCAAGTCTCTTGCTTTTATCGCCCTTCACCTTTGTCCGATCTCTTTTCATTTTTGGCACTTTCACTCTTTGTCGTTCCGTCTGGAACTCTTTCCTCCCCCCAGATGCCCGTGTGCTCCTACTTCCTGAAGGGGATCTGTAACAACAGTAGCTGCCCCTACAGTCACGTCTACGTCTCCCGGAAGGCCGCGGTGTGTCAGGACTTCATCAAGGGCTACTGCCCTCAGGGAGAGAAGGTATTGTTTCAGCTCGCACACAAAGCCTCTCTATGGCATTTGACATTTGCTTCATTGTTGTATTATCCACTTTAAGATACAGGGCCAAGAGGAAGAATGAAAGTTTTTGAACTTTGTAAAACACAGACATAAAAAACATATAAAATACGATGAGTTGTAGTTCTGATTTGCCGTTGGATGAAATTAGGCTTGCTATATTTTAATTTGCACTGATGCAACATTTAATTATGTTCAATTATGTTCAATTACTCAATCAAACAAAGGTACTTATACATGGAATGATAATCCACAGCATTCAAATTAGATAACAATTCCAGAGGAGTTGAAATAAAGCCCAGCTAAACAAGTGATTTGGTAATCCCCCCCCCCCACACACACACACACACACAGGCAGGCAGCAACAGCTGCAGGGGATTGTGGTCCACAGTGGCGTTACTCCCGTGGCCCCTTGGGTAATGAAGACGGCCTCCACATGACCCCAGACATGCAAGGGCTCCGCACACTGCCCCCCCACACTGTCCAAATCCACCTCAAACGGACCCCCCCCCCCCCCCGAGTGCTTCTCTTTTTCTCTCCCCTTGTACCTCAACACTTATCCCTCCCTCCCTTTCTCTCCCTTCCTTTGTCTCTCTCTCTCGCTCTCTATCCGTCACCTCTCAGTCGCTGTTTTTGAGCGAATGTGAAACAGATGCTTTTTCACACTGTCAGACCTCATTTAAATACAGCACGGGGAAATGAGGGTATAGAAAACAAAAGGGATATTAATATTTATTCTATTAGCCAAAGTGCTTAGGTATGTGATTTCTTTCTGCCTGTGTGTGTGTGTGTGTGTGTGTGTGTGTGTGTGTGTGTGTGTGTTGTGTGCTGTGCGCGTGCGCGTGTGTGTCTGCGCACGCGTGCCTGTGTCTGCGCACGCGTGCCTGTCTGTGTGCGCGCGCGTGCCTGTGTGTGTTTTGAGTGTACGTCTGCGAGTGAGTGTGTGTGCATGTGTGTACGAAGCGCCACGCTGCAAGGGTCTGGCGGCTCCGTGATGGATAGCAGGCAGTAATTATAGATGGGAAAGTGCTGAGAAAGGCACTATGAGCCAGGCAGGCAGACGCTCCAGCAGCTCAAGGGTTAAGGCCGCTCTTCGTCTCCATCCTTCTCTCTCCTCCTCCTTTTCTTTTTTTGTCCTCTTCTCTGGCTTCATCCCGTTGTGAAAAGTCTGCGTTCTTATTTTCTATTTTCTTATTTTGATCCGTTTGTGTACCATTTTTTTCCTTTAGTGTGGTATCTCCTCCACTCTGTGTGGTCGCTGTCAAAGTCCATCTGTCTTGGGAAATGGTCTTTAAAAAAACAAAAAACAAAAGCAATGTTCGTACCTTTTCTCTTGACGCTTTGTGATACTGCATCCCGCTTCTACACAGGAATATTTGTTACATTTATTGTTCGGGGCGGGGCATTACATCCAGGCTCGCCGGTCTCGTTTTATCTGTTGCGTGTATTTATGCAAATTTTAACAGTTTTGTTCTGCCTAACATAACTTTAAATAACGGCATCCCATTTTTGACGCGCAACGCCTACAATTTTAATCTCTATGGATGTCCCTCTTTCCTGGGCTCTTCATGCCCATTTACCTTATCTTTCTCTTTCTCTCCCTTACTACTCTCTCTCCTCCCCTCCACCTTACTTCCTCCGACTCTCCTGGCAAATGTGCTGACTCCTCTTGGTTTTGGCTCGACAGAGAGCTCTCTAATGGGCCCCAGAGACATCCCAGGATTCCTTAAATCAAGTGGAAAATTGTTAACTTGGTGTGGAATAAAGACGTTTGGTCCAGTTCCACTTTTTTACCCCCCGCCTTTCCAAATCCCCCCACCCCCCCCTCTTCCTTGCTTTATCTTGAGACTTTTTTTCTGAGAATCAGGATGTATGGCACTGTGGGGAGTTCAGTTGTGGTGGGCTTCGCTTTTACAGTCCGATTTACACCTCCTACTGTACTTTTCTTTGAGGCGTTTTCGCAATGATAGAAGTTGGATCTCCTAACGCCCGTTCTCCGACTATCACCGGTGGCCAAGACATGGTGCATCAACAACAAATTGAATTAATTCACCACATCCAGTTATGGCACTGGTTTAAGAGAGATTCGTAATGCTTAGGAAGACAAGAGGGCCTTTACCGAAAAGCTTGTTTTGCTTATAACATGTGGTTATCCATTATTAATTGTTTGCAATATTATTAAATGTAACTACAAAAAACATGTGAAATCTAAAATCAGACATATCTAGGTTTGTAGCGGCCATTTCCATGGTTTCAGCGAATACCACCGATAACCGGCCCTGGTCCGAGAAGTCAGCAAAATGACGTAGCATTGATCCTTAAAATTCACAATGCAAAATAATGCTTTCTTAGGCCCTGCCCCTACCATTCAGAGTGGTAGTTCAACTACTAAGCAGGAGTAAATACTTTTTTTTTTTTTTTTTTTTTATGGAACTCTGACACAGAAGACAAGCATCTCAAGAGTTGACATGAGTTCAGTTGAAGGCGTGTGTTCTACGATCCACTTGCAGCTCCGTTCTCCACCTCCCTTTGGACCCAACCCCAACCACTGGGTGGAGAGACACTTTGCGGGGATACAGAACGGTTACGAATGCAGCTGCATTTCCATGTAATCTGTCGCTATGTCAATACCCGACACACAACGATGAAATTGTTACTGACCTTCTTGTCTGAATCTGGCTAAGGAAGACCAAAGCAAATTTCCCCCCAAAAAACTGCAGTATCCCTTTAAGGGTGCACAGCTAGGGAGAGACCCCTCTCTGCTCAGAGCTGTCAGGTAACCACTGGTGATCAGATCTCACTTCTGCGCTCTGCATTTCCGTGCAGAGGGGCAGGTGCTCAAAAAAAAAAAAGAAAACGCACATGGACACATGTGCTCACATTGCAGGTGCGCCGAAGTGCGAGGTTCATGAAGTGTTCCTCATGAATATATGTTGCCCAGACAATCTGCTACCTCGATACCCATTCACACTGAAGAAAAAAACATGCCTGATTAAAATAGGGCACCGTGGGGTCAATTGGGCAGGTCCCCCCCCGCACATACCTGCCGGTCAATATGCAAATGTTGTGACTGTAACATAATCTCATAGAGAAAGATTTATTTCATTTCCTTAGTTTCTTACTTGTATAGAAAATGAAAAGCAGAAACCTTACTCAGAGAATTGGAGTTTAGCTTTTTTTTGTTTCTCCTCCAGACAGCGGTGCGCGCCGGCTCCCGTGCCTGACTTTTTATTTTATATCTATTTGTTTTACACTTCAAACACAACTGAGTTAAGGGACTGTCCCGCTCCGTCCAGTTCCAAAAAAATCTGTGCATCCCCATCGGGGTTGCTTTGGGACTTAATTGAGTAAAAACTGGAATATTTTTATGTAAATACTTTACTCGTAGATAACAAATCTTGTATTTCTGGAATGGAGAGAGCACATTTTCCAAATTTCATTATATCCTATCTTTTGCGCTGGTTACAACTTTTTGGAACCGTAAGACCTCTAGCATGGGTACCAGTGCGGCGGGGGACATTGAGAGGGGCTCTGACGTCTTCCTCAGACTCTGACTTGGAGGAGGTGTGTAGTGGGAATGTACGCCATCTAGGCTCGTTCGCACTGCAAGACTCCACACTGTTCATGGAAACTTGATCTTGATCTGACCCCCCCCCCCCCCCCCCCAACCCTTAACACACACACTCATACACAGACGGACACACACACACACACACACACACACACACACTCTTCAAATCATACACTGAGACACAAGTCCCCCAATCTACACTCTATTTCTGGACCAACCTGCTCTTGCTCACCCAGTCGTGCACAAACATACAAATAAACACACATACACATACACACACACACACACACACACACACACACACACAGACACACACACACACACACACACACACACACACACACACACTAGCACACAAGCCTAACACCAAATAGTGAGTATAATTAGCCTTTCTGACAGGTGGGACGGATCAGATCTCCGGGAGAATGAAGCTACCAATTTGCACTTTCATACACACTGCCACAAACAAACATCTGAATACACGCTGCATCAACGTACAATGACTCCAAAAAAGCTTCTTAAAGTGACCCACTGTGACCCACCCATTTTGAGTAATGTGTCATATGGAGTATCAGGCATGGTAATATATATTCTCACTGGATGGGGTAAAGGCTCACATACTGTACATGTTATTAATATAGTTCTAAGTAAATATCTTTCTCTCCTTCTCAGATATCTGATGGTGACTGGTTCCCAATCCATCATAATGGGGATTATGTTGCTTCCATCATACGTTCAATATAATTGATTGACTTCTATTTGTGTTTTTCTAATGGGGTTAATGGGGGTTTTGTGTGTGTCTGTGTGTGTCTGTGTGTGTGTCTGTGTGTCTGTGTGTCTGTGTGTGTGTGTGTGACAAATAGTGTAAGAAGAAACACACCCTGGTGTGTCCAGAGTTCTCCAGGACGGGCTCCTGCCCCCAGGGCTCCCGCTGCAAGCTGCAGCACCGCCAACAGAGCAAGCGGTGCCCCCCCTCCAGCCCCACCGCCCCGGCCAGGAGAGCCCGCACCAAGGACTCCGCTAAGAGGTCAGGACGGAGGATCCCACTATTCGGCCACATCCAACGTTTACAGATAAATCTTACCCTGGTTTGACTTTCCTCATCGGTGGCACTGTTCACAGCTGGTTCTTTCTCTACATTTGCCGACATAATGCAAATCTAGCGTCACCTACGATCATTATGACTAATGATAGTTGAAAACAATCTTTTTTTGTTTTTGCCTTACGATTACAACACATTCGATAATTTCAAGTATTGGAAAAGGTCGATACAAAAGTATCCAGATGTTCTGTTTTGGCAATTCTATCATCTCCACCTAGATTCCTAAATTGTTAGTGAATTTGCATTTTGAGAATTTCTTTAATTTTCTTGACGAATATGAATATGACGATGCCTCAGGTGAGTAGACCAACAAAGAGTGTTGCTAATGTAACCAAAGTGTTATGTTAATGTGAATGTTACTCCGTTAATATATTTAAAATTGGACGCAAAAGAACTCTGAGTTGGTAGGCATAGTATTTTTATAGCATTTGTATTATAGTATCATATATTCAGGCAAAGATCTGTCAGCTGTTAAAGAAATGATCGTATTGAACTGCACTACTCACAGAATCACAGGTATTGCAACATTATCCCGCTCGACAGCTAGATGTCACTGTTATTGAATGAGAAGTTCTAATATCGAAAATATGAAATCCAGCTTGTTCACGGTGACGTGCCATCATCTGCCTTCCCTTCCACAGGCCGCAGCTTTCTGTGGTCATGCCGCCGCCGGCGGAGCCCGCCACGCCAACCTCTGGCCACGCCAAGCTGCCGTCTTTCATCTCTCTGTCCAGCTCCCCGGAGGAGGCCGAGGCACCGGACACCGCTCCCGCCGGAGCCCCGCGAGGGAAAGGTACGGAATGGAACGCCGCAACCGCTCAAACCACCGGTCACTGGTCCCAGTACACACAAAACAACTCAGAATGGTTAGGCTGATGGTGTCGGTAGCATTATTTAATAGTATTTACTCGCTCTGCCGGGTATTAACGCTCTACAAACGACCGCACAGCTCACGGAGCTTTCAAAGGATTGTGAGTTCGAGATTGTGAGGGATAATTTCTCAGCGGAGCTGGAGACTGAGGCCGGCGGTAATGAATCCACTGTTGGTTATAACGAGGTGTGCTAATGCGTGGGGGACAGAGGTAATAACATTTAGGTTTTGGGGCGGGACAGTGGGCACAGCTGAGCTTTCCTGTTGACAGACGTGACAAATAGAGGACAAAAAGAGACGCCGCTTTCCTCCAGCACCCACCTGCCTATGCTGGACACACACACAAACCCAAACTCAAGCTGCCTCCAGATATGCCACTTATTTGTACTCAAATAGTGTTTTACCAGTTACCTGATTTTTAGCTTTTCATACCGCATTCCAGTTGATGATTGTTTTAATGACGCTGTACTAACTGTGCTATGTTACATTGGTTGTCCGGATTTTTTTTGTCGTTGTTTTATTACTTCCATTAACTTTTAGCGAAAATAAACTTGTTTTTTAAATTAATGCAACTCTAAAAGCACTTAAATATACTCTGACTCACTGACTCACACACACGAGGTTAGAATTTGGAAAATGTCAATAAAATTGTAATTTTTGCTTTGATTATTCTAATTATCTGTGTACACCTGTGCTGGTGTAAAAAAGGAAAAAAAAACACAAACAAGATTTTAAGATTTTGAATAAGATGAGGAATTGATTTTATCCAACAAGATCAACTGAGGTGGACGTTCTACAAATGGTCGTGAGCGAGGAGAGATAGTACCTCAACAGAAGAGACTAAACATCTGGTGCTTCCGTTGACATATTATACAGAGTTCTCCAATTCTGGCAAATTTTTCACATTGATTTTTATGATATTCATCTTAAATTTGCCCGGAGAGACATTTTGTTTCACCCTCAGTCACTTATATCACAATTTGCGGAGCAATTGGGAGAACTTCTCTTCCGCTTGAGGAATGTTCAAAGTGGAACGTTCGAAGGTCAAAATCATATTTCATCGTATTTATTAGCAGCAACACATGTAAGCAGAGAATAATCCTAAATATCTCAAATCCAGAACTCTCACTCTTAAGTGTATCTACTGTACGCCGCTCCCGCACACCGGAAATGCCTTTCACCGTCTTTTCTCAGAGTCTTGTGTGTAGAAAGCTGCTTGGAAACAAGTAGGACCTCTGACCTGACCCCCTCTCCAAATTCCAAATTCTTGGTGACTAGGGTTTGTCTGGTTTGCATCCGATTTTGTGTGTGTCTGTGTGTGTGTGTGTGTGTGTGTGTGTGTGTGTGTGTGTGTGTGTGTGTGTGTGTGTGTGTGTGTGTGTGTGTGTGTGTGTCTGTGTGTGTCTGTGTGTGTCTGTGTCTGTGTGTCTGTCGGTCTGTCTGTCCATGGCTTTATTTACTCACGGTACTGTAATTCGCAGAATGAGATCCCAGCTCCCAATGACAACACACACACAGACTTTGTTCACCTAAGTATTACTAATGACAGCCGAGTTCCCCTAAACACGCTCCACACCTCAGTGGCTCGTTAAAGGTGGAATGCAGCCTTCACTTTGCATAAATTACACCAGACATGATGTATCACTGCCAGAGTGCAGCATCACGCACGCAAACATGCGAACATACAAAACTTCATCAGTCGCCGCTTTCCCCTTTGCTCATTCATCTAGCGGGGATGCCATCACTTAACGTTTCATCCACGATTCAATGTTTCAACAAAAATCAGTCTAATGTGCCAAAAAACACATATACACATATCACCAGTTTCTTTTACTGTTTTCAAACCTAAACCTTATTTTGATCAAAAAAATTTAAAAGGTGCTGCTTTCCTTTTCCGTCTCTGGGGCGCCGATCGCTGAGCTTCACATTAACCAGCTGGCTTCCTGTCTCTCATCCACAGAGAAGAAACTCCAGATCAAGCCACGGCTCAAGTGCTGAGAGGTCCGGCGCGAGGCTGGACACAAAGTGATATGACTCTCAAAAGTCTCACGGCCACTTTGAACCATTTTTAACTGACTGAAAATATCAATTTTTCTATTCTTTTGATTTCATTCTGATGGATGACTTCATGCTGACAGATTTCCCTGTCCCCAGAATTTTTTATCTCAGGGTCTGATGCTATATTCTATAAAGTCTGAAAAGTTATTTTACATATCTGCTTAAATGTGTATGATGCAGCTTTTTATCCAATAACACTTTTGTAAATATATTAACGAAATGAATAAAGTGAATTGTTGGTGTGTACCTATTTTGCCGTGTGCTCCTTGGGGCGCCTCAGGGTGGGTTTATGGGTCCCGGAGTGTTTATAGGCTCTTGAGTGTGTTTCTGTTTTGGTGCGGCCGTATCATTCCACGTCTGTGCGTGTGTGCGGGAGTCCCGGGGGAACACACACTTTCATCTGTAAGGTGATGACAGAAGCAGCAGTGCCCCTTGGTTTTAGTCTGGGAGACAAGACACATGAGCGCATGTTGACATCACCGCCATGTGCGTGCGTGCGTGCGTGCATGGGTGCACGCGCACGCACACACACACACACACACACACACACACACACGTCTTGTGTCTTGAGGGCAACTACCACATCCTTTATCTTTAACCCCATCCGCCCCGCTCACTCAACTCATCTTTTCATATCGACTTCCCTCCCCATCACATTTTCTCAGTCCCTCATTCTCTCCATTTCCTTCCTGCGTGTAATGTAATTAGCCGCAACGGGTGTAATCTATCCATCTCCTGGCCTCAGAGCATACAGTCTAATGATGAAACAATTAACACACCTTGTGCGGCCATCTGCAGTCTGTTGGTGCGAGTACGACCCCTGATACTCTGAAATAAAGGTTCTATTATTCTGAAAAATACATTATTAATAAAGACATTAATTACGGACTCTGCAACACAAACAGACTGATCTGTGACAATGTTTACCGGATCAGGAATCCCAGGCAGACTCCAAGCCCCGTGTGTCTGTGATAGTTGAGTGTATAACTCTAAAACAAGAGGAAAAAGATCAATTGGTCCAGCACATTACAAAATGTTAAATTTGCGGGAATGGATAAATGCACACATAAAATTGGCAGATATTGACGAAGCGTGGATGGAGCTCGAATGACTTTTGATTCAGGCGATGGTGTTTCGATGGGTGATTGCAGGTTGCCCTGCATATGGCAACTATTTAACTTGATTCTTTTTGAGCTCTATTGACAGCAGAGAGATGGAGAGCTAGATGTGTTCTCTGGGCAAAAAAAAAAGTAGAAGACGGGGAGCTATCACTCTTACCTTCTTGTACCCTTTTTTTTTTCCTTCCTCCTCACCCACATTGCCTATCCGCTGAAGACATAAGTGCCTTAGACAGATGTCTGCTGTCTCTCGTCTAAAACCCTCAACGTGAGCTGCTGAGCTTGGCAAACTGTAATTAAGATCAATATTTCAATTTTTTGTAAAAGCGCACGAGACTGAGTGAAGACAGAGGAAGAGGAATCATCCGTTCATTGAGACTCTTAGACAAAAAGGAAGGTCAACAGTCATCCTTTGCTGTGTGTGTGTGTGTGTGTGTGTGTGTGTGTCTGTGTGTGTGTGTGTGTCTCCAAATGGCGTAAAACCATATATTTAATTAGAACATGTGATCCATCAATAAAGATAATGAAGTTCACATCATATTATGAATTTGTCACATATTTTGTTTGTTTAATAGTCCACTTTAATGTATGCATGTAATTTGTTGCACAAATAACTTTCTCATATAAGGTTAGGCCTACAACATGAGGTAAAATTCCTGATTTTCAAGGTAAGCCTCTTTATCTCATTGTGTGTGTATGTGAGACTGCGTGCGGGTGCGCGCGCACGCCGATACATAGCCGTACAATTAAAGCTAATTCCTTCTTGGCTGCATGCATTAGTGACTTAACGGCACATACAAAACCTTCGGCTCTCAGATAACCCTCGGCAACCCCCTGGAGCCAATGGACGGCTTTGGTTTGGACGGGTCTACCTGGCTCAAAGCTCCTCAAAGCCCACTGTCGATCCCCCCCTTGCTGATGTCCATTTTGCTTAAATCGGGAGAACTGCACCACCAGCGAACTCACAATATGCAAAAGACACAATGAAAACCCTGACTTCAAAAATTTATGTCTCAAGCCCTCGGCCGCAGACACTCCCCCCTATCCGTGACAATGAATGGACCACAGCAGATCTTCTTAAATATGGCATTTCAATACAGACTGCTTAGCTTGGCATTTGGGGTGGGGGCACTCCTGCTTATTTGATAAAAACCGTCCTAATGACTTAGCGCACCTAAACTTCAAATACCTTGATATGATTTCCGTCCCCTCATCCCATACTCCTCTTTTCACCCGAGCCAGCAGATTTGAGCCATGGGGAGGGCACGTATTTCACAGGCAGCTCGGACAGGAAGTTAAGCTCAGCGCACTGCAAGGTCTGCTGTTCCCCATCTGACCAAGTTAAAGTTACTGCCACCTGTTTTTCGTGATGATAAGCACTATTTCACGGATATATCCCAACGGTATCATTTATTCTCCTGATGGGACGCCGGGGTCTCGTTGGCCCCAGCATTCCCAAGTGCCGTTCTGGCTTAAAGGGCTCTACGGGTCAAATGTGGAGGCATCTTGGTATCCATCCACTCGCTGTGGAGTCTTAAGATCCCACAATGCTTATCTCCGGTATCGATATCGTTCAACACCATCCTTTGAATTCATTTCCAGATCTTTCATCGCCAAACGCGTGCCGTTGCGCGCAATGCAATTTGTGATTAATTATGAATAAAAACCCCTATGGATAGTGATCTCGAGGAACCGGCGGTCATAATTAATCCAGACAATGCTGTAAAGTCCTCAGACACACGGAAATGTCGATTGATTTTTTTTTGGCATTGGGGCATGTGACACTAAATAAATTATAGATATTCATTAGTGATTGGAAAGGCCTATACTCTCTCAAATACTCCCTTATAAATACCTTAAAGTGGTCATTTGTAATATTATTTGTTAAAAAATCCCATATTTGCCAGAAACCTTTTCAGAAACCACATGGAAAAATATCCCCACCACCTCAAGTGACCAAGAAAAGAAAGAATATTGGTCAGAAGATGGCTGCCGTCTTGGGTGAAGATGTGGGTAAACCTGGATGTTAAAAGGAAAAAAATTCCAGTTTCAAATGGAAGATTCCACTTTAATCTTAAAAACAAACTGGTTTACAAAAGACTGTGAACCCTATTTGAATCGTCTAATGGATTATTGATTCTAATACATTACTGTATAATAAAACAGGCTTAATTATCAAGTAGGCTGCCTCCGATTGTTTTGGATGTACGATGGATGTACGGATGTAAGATTTTCTCCATAAACCGATAAAATTCTCGTTCTCTTAACAGCAAAAAATGTACAAATCTCCTTCACTCTTTGACAGTTAAATTAGATAGCAGCTCATATGGACTGATATACTGTAAGCATTCTGCGATGTACAGGTGAAAGAAATGATCATACAGCTTATATTTGCTTTATGATATGTTATATTTATACAAGTGATATTCACATGAATCTAGTTAGTCACAAATGGACTCAATATGAGGCCATTTATAATTACGACAATAACAATAGACCTCCGGCGGAAATGAAGAACTGCAGTTCCTTGAGCAGCTTCACATACAAAGCGAAAACATAAACAAATTGACACACAATACAACCAAAAACAAACAATGAACCTCTAATAACGATTCACAACCTGGAAAAAGTAGGGGGCACACACACACACACGCACGCGCACACACACACACACACACATACACACACACACACACACACACACACACACACACACACACACATCCTCACACACACACACACACACACACACACACACACACACACACACACACACACACACACACATAACGTATGTCAACAACATAAATCTATGCAATGTTCCGAAAAGGCTAAAAAGGTTTGTGGAAATGGCAACATTTATGTTTAATAGTGTGCATGGTCCCTTGAAAATAAATCAATTAAAACGAATTCCATTCCATGAAGTCCAAGACTGCTAAATTAGCCTGAAGTCAGACTACTCTTGCAAGCTCGTTCAATCCAGCCCCCTTCCATTCTACATTCATGAGAGGGGTTCGAAAGCGACGAAAAGTTTCTCCAGTTCCAAGCAAACATTTTCTCTGAGGGAGACGTGCGGCTCTGTATCGTCTTCCCCATCCCCGCGTGTGCGCGTCCCGAGCGTGCAGTTGCACATGCTCGGTCACTAGAGGGGGGGACACGCACCTGTCCTGCAGCCCGCTCCATTCAGAGGCTGCTATAGGAGGATGCAAATCCACAGCTCCGGTTCCACGCCCATTGGCCTGTCACGCCTCCAGGGTGGGTGGGTGGGGGGTGGGGAGGGGGTCGGGGCCACGCTGCCTTTATAAGTGCAGATTGCTCCACTCAGTGCCTCAGTGACACTGCGTGGAGAGCAGACAAGGGTTTCCTCCTGGCGGATCTAAAAATAATCACTTATTATATTAGCATACACGCACGCAGTCAACAAAACAACGCGCCCCCGGTTTAGGGGGTCGGACCTTGGGGGGAACGAATCCGTGAGTAGCTCGCTTTAACACAATCTGGACCGACCATTCAAACACGGGGACCACACTCTCCCAGGTCCCTCAATACACGGGAAGTATATGCTTAACTTCCCAGTGCAAAATTTAGATGAAGTCTGAGACTTTTTTTCTCCATCCCATTCCATTTCGGATCCATTGCGTTACAAACTTGGGACTTTTACGCACAGCTTTACGCGCTGCTGTCCGGTGGTGTTGAACCTCGTTCACTGGACGACTTGAATGTGGTTCCGTGTAGAAAGTGCTGCGCTGTCTCCAGTCTGCTTCTCTGCGAGCTAGGAGGTAAACAGTGGAGGTGAAGAAGGATACTGGAACATGTTTGTCTGATTTGACTGACCAGGAGTCAAGGACAATAAATCACAGGGCGGCGGAGCGCGTCCAACGCAGAGGTGAAGCGAGGACAAGACGGGTCGGTGCCTCCGGATCCACCACCGGGCTCCAGTTTCATCCAGGCTCCCTGGTATTAAAGCGTCTGGCCTGTGATCGGTTGTCAACAAGAGAAGCGCACGGAGGCGAGCTGGCAGGTGTACAAGTTCATTTACATGCATACATGTATTCACGCCACTATATATAGAACTTGTTTTAGGCGCTTGCAGCCATAATACGCGAGTCTTCTCCCCACCCTCCCTTCCCCACTCTTGCGGCCACAAGCACCGGGCGTGTGCGTGTGTCTATATATACACACGATCCAGTCTTTTTATTCCTTCGTGCAACCTGCATCCCGGAGGGCTGCCCGGTGTCGGTTTGGCTGTGAGGGGGGGAGTCGTCGCATGGACTGACATGGCCACCGACCTCGCTATGAGCGCCGAGCTGCCCAACAGCCCCCTGGCCATCGAGTACGTCAACGACTTCGACCTGATGAAGTTCGAGGTGAAGAAGGAGCCGCCCGAGGCCGACCGGTACTGCCACCGCCTCCCGCCGGGCTCCCTGTCCTCCACCCCCATCAGCACGCCCTGCTCCTCCGTGCCTTCCTCGCCGAGCTTCTGTGCCCCTAGCCCGGGCGCCCAGTCCAACCAGACCATCGGGGCCAACGGGGTGAGCAGCGGCCCCGGCAGCAGTGGCGGCGGCAGCAACAATCAGAACACCGCGGGCAAGTCGCAACTGGAGGACCTGTACTGGATCCCCAACTACCAGCACCACATCAACCCCGAGGCGCTCAACCTGACCCCGGAGGACGCGGTGGAGGCCTTGATCGGGAACGCCCACCACCATCACCACCACCACCAGGCCTACGAGGGCTTCCGCGGGCAGCAGTACGTCGGCGAGGACCTGTCCACGGCCTCGGTGGCGGCGCACCACCACCACCAGTCCCACCACCACCACCACCACGGCCACCACCACGGCCACCACGCCCGCCTGGAGGACCGCTTCTCGGACGACCAGCTGGTCAGCATGACGGTGCGGGAGCTGAACCGGCAGCTCCGCGGCTTCAGCAAGGAGGAGGTGATCCGCCTGAAGCAGAAGAGACGCACGCTCAAGAACCGCGGCTACGCGCAGTCGTGCCGCTACAAGCGGGTGCAGCAGCGGCACATGCTGGAGACGGAGAAGTGCACCCTGCAGAGCCAGGTGGAGCAGCTGAAGCAGGACGTGGCCCGCCTCGCCAAGGAGCGGGACCTGTACAAGGAGAAGTACGAGAAGCTGGCGAGCCGGACCTACAACGCCGCCGCAGCGGGGCCCACAAACAGTAGAGACCCGTCCGGGAAGCAGGGCGGCCCGGACTTCTTCATGTGATGGGATCGGGGAGAGAGACTTGATCCGTAGCTTAAGGACTATGACCCCGCCCTGACCCCTCAGACTCCTTTTTAAACCATATTTATATTTTCTCTTGTTTGCATTGTTTACAATTATTCCCTCCACCAAAAAGATGATTATTGTATATTTAAAACACACACACACACACACACACACACACACACAACAATGCTTCATTTTTAAAACGCGCACCAAAGGAATGCGCGTGCGCTCGATAAGTCTTAACGGTATTTTGGCAAAACCTCTGTAACTAAAGAACCTCTCATTTGGACACGGGATCACTGAGCCTGCTTTGTCAACATCAAAATCGAGACTTGACGCTTTAAAACAAGGACATCGACGGATGAAGTCTTACCGAACCAACCTGACAACAGACACTGGTCGTTGTTTGTTTTTATTTTTTGTTGTTGTTGTTGTTGTTGTTTTTTTGTTGTTGTTGTTTGTTTTGTTTTGGGTTTGTTTTTTTTTCGTTCGTGTTAAACCTGGGACTGGATGAGATTTTATTTTTTCAGATCGGACTGAAACAGAAGAAGCAAATAGACAGGAAATTGGAAAAAAAAGACAAAAAAAACCCAACCAAAAACAACAACAACACTCGCTCCCTGATGGTGTATCAAGCTGACTGTAATGATTCAGAGAAGGAACCTTTGAATCGACTTCCCAGTTGCTCTTCAGTGACCCTGCATGCAGGACATGTATGGTGACCCCCCTCTCGCCCCCCCCCCCCCCCCCCCCCCCCCCAAATCCAGTCATCTCCCAAATCTTCACACATGTATGGGAAGCATGTCCCACCCCCCTCCCCTCCTTTTAACACGACCCCCCCCCCCCCTCTCCCCCGCAAACAGCAAGGCCTGGGTATGCAACCCCCCCTTCCCCATTTCCCCTTGCAGGGGCAAAACAATCTGCTGTCACCGCGACGGACGCATCTCCGACGCTATTTTCAATCAACTTTTCTATTGTTTTAAAAGAAAAGGGGAAAAAAAAAACCGACAAAAAAAAAAAATAGAATAAAACTGAGCCAGAATTTTCGAATTTATTTATTTCAACCTTGTACATACGTGTAGAAAACAGTTGCTGTCTTCTCTCTTTTGAAAATAATAACTATCATAATAATAATTATAATAATTTTGTTGCTTGATTCTTCTTCCAAACGTCTTAAAAATACAAATGTTTGTATGTTACCTGAGCATGCAACGTGTCTATGGTTATCCTCCCGCTGAAGATGTCATGTCGAAGGCAAGCCTGATTCTGCACTAGGAAGAGATCCAATTGGGCAAAACGTTTTGTTTTTTACTTAAAAAGGACCTTTTTGACTTGTCTCTCTCAAAAAAACACACGATGTAAATTTGATTGATATAAGAGATAACATGAGGACTGCGTTCGCTGCTAAAACTCTATGCACAAACCCGATACTTAATGAAGCGACTTTTGTTTGTTTGTTGTTTTTTTTTTTTTTATGTAATTTTATTTATTACTTTAGTTGGAAGGACTGTGGGTCGTTCTGCAGCCTCATGTCTTAAATTCGTCTCTGTCGAAAATGCGGTTGTTGTTTTTTTTTTGTTTGTTAGTTTTTTTTTTTTCCTTGATGGGAGAGCTCTTACTTTTTTGGAGAAATTAAAAAAAACACATGTAGTTAACAAAAAAACAACAACAACAATAACAACGTGGTTGGTGTGTTTTCGGCGACCTAGATATATGTGCAATATTGTGCAGAAGTATGTTGGGCAGCCTGTCGGTTGATCCGAGGCAACCAATTAGCAGCCATAACTCGAATAAATTCGATTTTAAATTTTATTTACAAATAATTCGATCCCTCAACTCTGTATTAATGCTGCGATCCTCCTGACTTGCATCTTGGCGGGTTGGTTTTATCTGAAATAAAATAAGACTGATGGCCTATTAAAGGCCCACCCGACTCCTGGTGATAAATTAGGCCGGAAAATCCAGTCGTTCAATGTTTCACATCGAACCCCCATCATTTCAACTTCAGGGTGCTCATGCATTTTTGCGGCGTCCTAAAATATATATGGGGCTGAGGAAGATGGCAACCCTTCTGCACAGTGCTGTTCCTGTATATCTGTACATATGATTTCTATATTTATTCTAGAAACGTGTCCTGACGTCACGTGTCAGCAATGTCCGAATGTGTCGACAGGTGAAACTTTAACATTGGAATGTTGTTGGGAATCTTGTTTTCATAATGTTTAATAAAAAGTTCTGTCCGAAATGCATCTGATTCTTCGCAGAATTCATTTACGAACAAGGATTTTATATTGTACAACTGCGCTGAGTTTGTTTTATTTTTATTGTTTATTCAGCAGTTTAGCTTTAGTCGAGCTCGTTTTCGTGAAGTTAGGAATAAAATAGACATATAAATAGAAACAAGACTATGTGGAAATACTACTACTACTACTAATACTACTACTACTACTACTAATAATACTAATAATAATACTAATAATAATAATAATAATAATTGTGACAATAAATAACAATAATTGTCAGAATCCTCTACATTTAATATCCGCAAAATAACTTGATACAAATATTTTTTTGTTGATCTATAGTAATTCATTGTAATTGATTAATGTGAGTAACGTAATTCCACTTGTATTACGAAATGATGGCCTCACGAGCGATATTATTAACGTGTTGTTGTTTTTTACTTTCGCTATTATCTAACAGTATTTGACTAAAATAGGATTGAAACAATAAAATAATAATCAAAAACTATAGTTGGTTAATAATTGAATGATCATTAATTGTTATTATTGCTGATATTATACAGATAATACAATTTATATCATCACAACATCCTTCATTTACCACTATTTAATTGTTTACCCTTTTGCCTAAAAAAATGGTTTTAATTGGATTTAGAGTTAAATCACTACGCCACGCTGTTTTATTTATCAACTTTTTTTACATCTTACATTTCGATAGCTTTTCTTAAATTAAGGAAATAAACCTCATGTTTAAAATGTGATAATTATGTATCTTACTTATATTAATTGACTGGTGTTTGTATTCGAATCGCGCTTTATTCTGATACAAATCAAATTTAGTTGGACACGCAATGAACGCACGATGGAGCGGCGTTCCTCCAGCATCAGCACCTCTATCCCGGGACCGGCCGTCAGTCAGCCGGGATGTCTGGAAGGGTGGGTGGGTGGGTGGGTGGATGGATGGATGGATGGATGACTCTCCGAGGGTCTCAGGCTGTTTATTGGTCCGACCGGGGTTCGCCACCTCCACATACAGCAAGGCACAGACGAGCCTTCCCTTTCCCACACCCCCTCTCCATCTCTATTACTGTTCTGCGTGTGCCTGTGCGTGTGACAGCTATATTAACCCCTGTGTGTGTATGTGTGCGTGTGTGTGGGTGTGTGTGTGTTCGCGTGTGTGTGCGTGTGTGTGTGCGCCCGTGTGTGTGTGTGTGTGTGTGCAGTCACTGAGCTGTAAGGGTCTTCACTCTCAGGTTGAAGAAATACAGATCATGCCACCTCGTGTTGGTGCTGATGTGATCATAGTCCAGGCTTCTTCCTTTCTTTCTTTAAATAGATATTTTATCTTTATTTCTTCTATCCATTCCGTTCTCTCTTTCTTTAAATATGTATTTTAAGATTTATTTCTTCTACATCCTTTTCTTTCTTTCTTTCTTTCTTTCTTTCTTTCTTTCTTTCTTTCTTTCTTTCTTTCTTTCTTTCTTTCTTTCTTTCTTTCTTTTACTCTTACTGAAGTGTACAGTGCCCCACAACATGTATATGCAAGTATACATGTTGAAAGAAAGAAATGTTGGGATGTTTGGGTTTTTCTTTCTTTGAATAGTTATTTTCAATCTTCCTTGTAATTGGTATATATTTTTTTGCCCATTGTTTCTTGTAATTGGTCTTTCTTTCTTTCTTTCTTTCTTTCTTTCACTCTTACTGAAGTGTACAGTGCCCCACAACATGTACATGCAAGTATACATGTTGAAAGAAAGAAATGTTGGGATGTTTGGGTTTTTCTTTCTTTGAATAGTTATTCTAATCTTCCTTGTATTTGGTATTTGTTTTTTTTGTCCATTTTTTCTTGTAATAGGTGTCTTTCTTTCTTTCTTTCTTTCTTTCTTTCTTTCTTTCTTTCTTTCTTTCTTTCTTACTAAATGTACAGTGCCCCACAACATGTATATGCATGTATACATGTTGAAAGAAAGAAATGTTGGGATGTTTGGGTTTTTCTTTCTTTGAATCATTATTTTAATCTTCCTTGTAATTGGTATTTGTTTTTTTCGCCCATTTCTTCTTGTAATTGGTGTGTTCCTTTCTTTCTTTCTTTCTTTCTTTCTTTCTTTCTTTCTTTCACTGCTGCCTTACAGCAAGAAGGTCCTGGGTGTGAGTCCCGCCTGGGTCGCTCTTGGCACTGTGCTGAGGTGGGTTATCTCCCGATTAGGGGCCTTTCTGTATGAACTTTGCATGTTGCCCTGTGCTCACATGGGTCTCCTCCAACAAAAAAAATGAGCACAATTTAAAACCAGGCAGAACACTTCCTGACCTGACAACAACATGGATCTACACCTCAAATTGGTCATAGTGAAGGCTGCCCACTGCTTCTGGTTGCCCCTGGAGGAAGGACAACAAGGATGGGAGAAATGCAAAGGCTGAAATTCTCCAGCCACCACTCCCTTTTGAAGTGTACAGAGTTCCACACATTGCAACGACTAAGGCATCTGTATATCACTGTTATATCCTGTCTAACAACATTATTTTAACCCTTTGTGTGTGTTGGCTGCAGTAACACAGGCATGAATTAAAAATATATAATGTCCAAAATATGAAGTCCATCTGTATCTGTCTTTCTGTCTGTCTGGATCTATCTGTGCTTGCAGTGTGAGAATTTTTGGAGGTGATGTTTACTTTTTTCCATTGAAGTTAGTGTGTTCTCTAAAGTCTATAAAATAAATAATTTCGCTGACTGTAGATTTTTGGTGGTGCTGGTGGTTTTGGGGGTAGGGGTATATATGCACAAACATCAACAGCTACAATTTT
>NC_137193.1:56777358-56797358 GCF_960531495.2 Zeus faber | reverse complement strand
TTGGAGTTATTATTTTTTTGTTTGCGGTAAGGGATTTTGGCAGTTTGGGGGCAACATTTTATATTCTCTCTCACTCTCTCTCTCTCTCTGTTGATCCCTTTCACTCTTTCCTTTTCTCTCTCTCTCTCGCTCTCACACAAACCAATTGTTGGTGCTGTTCTTGTTGTCGCCCAAGATGTGTCGCTTGGGTTTATTATGTTTAGGGACCATGAAGTAGCATTTGTTAAATATGAGTAAAAAAATCATATTACAGAGTTGGAATAGGGGGGACACCAGGATCTTTCTGCCCCCACCTTCAGGAATTACGGTAATAAAATGCTGGGGACAGTGGCATCGTTAGGGGTGGGCGTCTCGGCCTTGAGCCCAGGACATTTTGTGAATAGCCCCCAAACTAAAAGCCTGCACCACGGTCGCTTCCTCTCTGACAGTACCGACTGTGCCCATGGCGTGCCAGCCATGGGGCACGCATGATCATTGTGCCAAAACAATGTTTTAATTTTAGATGTTGGTTATGTTATTTTACTCTGTTTCCTTATGGAATGAAACAAGCACCGTGAGTGATGGGGACACATGCTACACTACATGCTACAATCCGGTGCCCATGAGCATGGCCACATTCACACGCAATCAGCCTGACAAGTGGTTTAACTCACCCCCCGCCATTACACCCCCTCCAAGCACCCACCGCCTCTTCCGAGGTTGGTCAGATAGGCAACATGAATAAGTCATCTCCCACAGTCCACTTACCTGGCCCTGTTTACTTGTTTGAAATATGCATAGCCTTCATTAAGATTTAAGTGCGGACACAAATTTATTGTTGAAAACACCTTTGTTTACACGGCAAACACTTGAAAACACCTTTTAGGCCAAAGGGCTGAACTTTGGCTGCTAGTAAATAATGCTAACGGTATGTGGTGTATAAACACACATACAGTATATACCTGTACCTGATGGAACAGTTAGAAGATGCTGCCTTCATTAAGCTGCATTGCATTTTAAATAAGTCCAGGTTGTTTCCAAGCTATTCAGCCTGTAAATTTCGCTGACCTTGGCTGTAAGCGCTAAAGGACAAACCCGATGAGGAGGCTGAGGGAAGGCGATTGGGGTGGGTAGGCGTGGGGGTAGGGGGGGGTGCATGATGGTGGTTGAAATGCATCGCTTATGAGTGAAATGGCCCACACTGGATCCCCCGCCCGCGCTGAATGATGGGGGGGGGGCATTTGGGTAAGACCCTGGGATCTTCGTCTAGATCGGAGCGAAAGGGGGAGATTGATCACGTCTGTCAGCAGGGGAGCGGCGGGGGAATCCCGCCCGGAGCGGCAGCCTTGCCGCGGGACCCTGCGATCACACCCCACTCCTGATGAGGCCGATTCATCTTCCACATGCTGTCACATGACGTAAGGAGAGAGGAGGCAAGTGAGAAATAAAAAACACATTCCAAAATGGAAAATGAAAAGTGTAAAACCGCTTTAGAAAAGGCAGTGACACATGAACGAGGGCTGGAGGTGAGGGGGTAGGGTGGAGGTGGGTTCGTGTTAGATACATCAGTGGCAGCCAACCTGCAGCCCGGGTGCCAGATGCGGCCCCTAGACCCACCTCATAGATATGCCCCGGCAACGGATTAACCTAAAAAGATTTTCTTAAATTAAGCCTTTAAAAAAACCCAATACCTGGTTACACAGCAAGATTTGGCTGGAAAGTAAAATGAAAGTGTCATCAGGTACAAGCGGCATATTGCACCACCTGAAGAGGCTCAGAGAGGCATGCGTGTGTGCAATCACTGGGGAGTCGGGCCCCCGGCGGGGGGCCACGCTGTCGCTAGGAGAGCAAACGGAGGAGAAAGACGGAGGCTCCATCCATCTGCTGCTACCTCTCCACCTCATCGAGATACTTCCCCACCACAAACACACAAACATATGATGTGCAGGTGGAGGTCACCAGCAGAAAAAAACAAAACAGGTTAAGTGAATGAGAAACATTTTGTTTTGTATAGATAAGTATAGAATTGGGGGAAAGCATGAAAGCATCCACCACAGTTCAGGTTTGTTTTTCAAGGCCTTTTTTCTTTTTAGTCTATACGTAAGTAGAACACGCTGGGAACTCCTGGGATTTAAGGTACGTATGAACTCCATAAATTATGAATGATCTGAATGAACGATCGCACACCGCAATTTAATTTTAATGTGCGGCTGCAGATCATTAGCACACGGCTATGGTTGAGCTGATTGGTCTGGCAATTTTTTTGAATTTTATTTGTAGTGTCTGAAATTTTTCAGAGGAGAAATAAAGCCAAATATATATCCAAATGCATGTATCCCCATATTACTGGACCAATAGTGAGTACACACACACACACACATAAACACACACACACACACACACACACACGCCACACACACACACACACACACACACGCACACACACATGCATACACACACACACACACACACACACACACACACACACACACACACACACACACACACACACACACACACACACACACACACACACACACACACACACACACACACACACACACCTGTGTGCTGGGTTCCAGGCACAAGCCCTCTGAGTTTTGGTGGCTAGATAAGCAGCCACATCGGGCCTCAGATGGGATGTTTCTGCAGCGGTCTGATACTGTATGTCATAAGACCAGCTTTTGACAAATATTCATGAAGCATGCGGTGGCTTGCATGTGCACGCACATGTGTGTCTGTGGGTGTGTGTGCATTTGTGTGTAAGTGTGCGTCTTTGTGTTGTGGAGGCGAGGGAGGGCTATGATGGAGGTGTCTGGGGGTGAGTGGGAGGGGGGGGTGTGCCGAGTTACCTTAGAGCAGGCCTGGCCAACCCGCGGCTCGCGAGCCTCATGCGGCTCTTTGGCTGGTTTCATGCGGCTCTTAAGGGGCTTTCACATGACAAGCGTCAAAAACGCAGAAAAAAAAAAAGCGCAGCCATTCATTCCCTATTATGATTATAAAATCGCTATGATGTATCACTCGTTTTCCACCGCGGATCACTTCCTCATTTACTCAAAGCGGACAGCAGCAGGAGTCATGTCCCATTAACGCCTGTTTTATTAGTCCTAATGCCGCGTTTACACCAAAAGCGCCGGGGCGGCGCGCCTCCATACAAAGTCAACGTATAGATGCATTCCAGGCGACTGGAACGCGTCTAACGCGGCATTAGGATTAATAAAACACCAAATAAGATTCAAAAAGCTTTGGAAGTTTCTTTGACATGGTTAGTAGTCAACATATAAGATGGATCGGCCAGTGAATTGCGTTGCGTATCCGACATCCCCGATGAAGGCTGGAGGGGTGTGTGTGTGTGTGTGTGTGTGTGTGTGTGTGTGTGTGTGTGTGTGTGTGTGTGTGTGTGTGTGTGTCGCGACTCGCGAGCGACACGCGAGCTGCAGCCATATTCTGGCAACACTGGCTGCAGCTCGCAGATTTCTACAGTCACGAGCGGACCGCGAGGTCATTTCAGTAGTAAACAAAGTGTCAAGTTCGCTCTCATAATGGCAGGGAGAAAAAGCACAGCAAAACGAAAATATGAAGATGAACACAGGACGTTTTTGACAGAGTGGGAGAGTTTATATTTTTTTGTTGAACGTAATGGCAAGCCATTCTGCCTTATATGTCAGGCGTCATTAGCGCATTTCAAAACTTCAAATCTTCAGCGCCACTTCAGCTCACTCCATGCTAACATCGACCAGGAATTTCCAAAAGGGACTGAACCCCGCAAGCACAAGTTGGTCACTTTGAAAAGTCAGGCAGAAAAGCAGATACAGATTTTCCAAAAATTTACGAAGCACTCAGAGACCGTAACGCTTGCATCATATCAACTGGCTTGGAACATTGCACAAGCTAAAAAGCCATACAATGAAGGGGACTTCGTTAAAAAATGCCTCAGTGACGCTGTTGAAATCTTTTCTCCTGAGGACTACAAACTAAAATGAAGTGTATCAGACATCCAACTGTCCCGCAGCACTGTTGAACGCAGAATATCGGACATTAACACGGCTATTGAATCACAGTTGCACTCTGACCTTCAAGCATGTGAGTATTTTAGTGTCGCATCGGATGAGAGTTGTGACATACAAGACAAGCCTCAGTTGGCAATATTTGTACGGTCTGTGTCAAACGATTGTGTGATCAAAGAAGAACTCCTTGATATTGTGCCATTAAAAGACAGAACCCGTGGCATAGATGTGAAAGAAACAATGATGGCTGCATTTACGAAAGCAAATCTGCCCATACAGAAACTAACTGCAATAGCCACGGATAGAGCGCTAGCCATGATCGGATCTGTGAACGGGCTTGTGGGGCTGTGCAAAGCGGACCAAACACTTCCCGAGTTTTGGAATTTCCACTGCATCATCCACAGGGAGCAACTCGTGTCTAAATCATTGAATTTAGACAACGTCATGAAGCCTGTGATGGAAATCGTCAACTACATCCGCACACATGCCCTTAACCACAGGCAATTCAGGAATCTTATCGCTGAGCTGGACCAAGGGCTTCCAGGTGACCTGCCGCTGCACTGCACTGTGAGGTGGCTGTCAAAAGGCAAGGTAGTCTCTCGCTTCTTTGAGCTTTTGGATGCCGTGAAACTGTTCCTGGAAGAGAAGGACAAGGACTATCCCGAGCTCTCGGACCTCGAGTGGATTATGGATCTGGCCTTTTTGGTCGACTTGCTGTGTCACTTGGACAGACTGAACCTGACCCTGCAGGGTAAGTTAAAAATGCTGCCTGACCTGGTGCAAAGTGTGTTTGCGTTTGTCAACAAACTGAAGCTGTTCAAGACGCATATTCAAAAGGGAGATTTAACGCATTTTCCGACTCTGCTAAAAGCCAGCAGGCAAGTCACCAGCGCCGCCCTGAAAAAGAAAAGAGATTATCATGTTGGTGTGTGACATTTACAATAAATCTGGCTGAGCAGAGGTCTGTGTGTGTGTGTGTGTGTGTGTGTGTGTGTGTGTGTGTGTGTGTGTGTGTGTGTGTGTGTGTGTGTGTGTGTGTGTGTGTGTGTGTGTGTGTGTGTGTGTGAGGAAGGGATGGGGTGATGTTCATGTGTGCCCATGTGTATGATGTGGCTCTTTGCAGTAACACAGTAAAAAAAGTGGCTCTTAGTCTCTGACTGGTTGGCCACCCCTGCCTTAGAGATACTGTAGTTCTCACCCCAGCACAGCGAGAGGCGCTGGTGGAAACCACCCCCCCCCCCGATGTGTTATCCTGCTGCGGCGTGACATTTTTCCACCCATCCCCGGTGTTCTTCAGACCAATTTGATATTTTTTTCCCCCAGGATCTACGAGAGCGATATTGGTTAAAATACCCCGGGTGTCCAGGTTCAGACTCTTTTCTCTCTCTCTCTCTCTGCTCTACCCCTTCTTTATGCATGTCTGTATTCCTTTCTTTCCGTGTTCACCTTCTCTCTCTCTCTCCCTCACTCCAATTAAGTGTTTATTTCCAAATACTCCTGCTGTGGAGTAACTCAGAGTGTGTCCGCAGAGACTACACACCTCTGTTTTATTGCTCTGTTTGTTTGACCGTCTGTGAGTTTTAAGAGAGAGAGAGAGAGAGAGAGAGAGAGAGAGAGAGAGAGAGAGAGCGCAACGGAAAAGGAGAGGGTTTGAGGTGATACGTGCACAATCCAGGGAGGTATCAACTCAGGCACGAAAATGCACAGTCAGTGGGGATTAAACACACACCGGAGAGCAGGGTGCAGAGAGGAAAGACAAGCCAGGGCAGCGGGAAACAGAGAGAAGCAGAAGAGATGGAACAAAAGGAGGAAGGGGGCAAGGGAGAGGGGGAAAAAACAAGAGAGAGAGGGTTCGCTTGGCGTCCTTCAAAGACCGTTCCAAGCGATTGTTTTTTTTTCCATCCTTGCAACAGTTGTTTTCACAAACATGATGGAAGTTGTGGTGTTGCTCTCTTTCTAATTATTTGCGGTGACAACTGGGGTTCCCAAACTGTGATCTGTGAGCCCCTAGGGGGTCCTCCATTGAATTTCAGGAGGTCAGCAGTGAAATTATTTAGTCTTTATTGATTGAATATTTTTACTTTACACTTCTATTTATTTTTCACAAAATATATACTGTGTGAAAATAACATCTATTCCCCTTTATTTCAAAGGAGTGACAGTGTTTGTGCTGGAATCGATAGCTGACAAACTTTGGTCTTATCCAGTCTGTTATACCGTGAATTTTAGGAAACGGCATATAAAACGTCAGGTGCATCACACCCACACCAATAAGCGGTTTGGCGTGGTGGTTTGCCAATCCTGTGACAGAAACAAGTGAAACAAGGAGGGAGGAGAGGCAGGTAAAGGGAGGGAGATACTGATCAAGAGGAGAGATGAAATCTTGCCAGACCACTGTGAATTATTCAGGCCTCCCTTTTCCGTACCTGTCATTCTACCTTTCCTTTCAAAATGTCCCTCGGTTTCCTTCGGTTTTTGCTCCATCTCTCTCTCGCTCTCTCTCTCTCTCTCTCTCTTTTTCCTGACTAGAGCGGTGTGTATGTACTGCGGTTGCAGTGCAGAGCCAAACTCCTGGGTTCAAACCTTGTCGTGGGTCTTTGTCTGCATGGAGGTTGAATGTTTCCACACACCCCTGGAGCCACGCAGGCTCCAGGCAAGACTTTAAATGACCATGAGTGTGAGTGACTGTGTCCCCTCGACGGGCTTTCTGGTGATGACAATGGATGGATTGAAATCCCAATGTGCTCTGTTGTCCTTCTTCAAAAACATGACCTTCAAAAACATATCCCAACCTGAATACATTAGCATAACCAACACATCTATTGTCTAAGCTTAAAGTGTCAGTGGCTGACTTGTGGTTATTCCAATAGTTCAGCCTAGGTTTAAAATGGATTGCATTGCTTGAATGAAGTCTCTAAAAAGAACTTCTTCTTCCCACCTGTTGACACTGTAACAACAAATTAACATGTTGACAATGATGATGATGATGATGATGATGATGATGATGATGATGATGCAAAGAAATTCTCTCCCAGAGCTCTACATGCGTGAGCACACGCGCGAACATGACCAATGTCAATCTTCAACAGCCGTCTTTCAAATTCGGGCTCATAATTAACGACAGGTGAGTGAATCCTGCGCAGAGAAGCGTGAGGGACCGGTGGCTCTAAGGGGGTCGCTCCATCGCTCCTTTCCATTTCCTGAATTATTGAAGGCGGGGCTAAATCCAGTTGCTCTGGATGAGTGACAGCTCTCCCTTCCTCCGGACAAGATGGGCCATGACCCCTCCTTCCGTCCTACACCCCAGCCCCCGTCCTCCTACACACACACACACACACACACACACACACACACAGAAACACAAACACAAACACACACACACACACACACACACACACACACACACACACACACACACACACACACACACACACACAAACACAAACACACACACACACACATACTAGAGGCAATATTTTGTTGATGGGATATGATGGGATTCATGTTTTATCAACAATCCTTTTCCTTGCAATACATTTTTAAGAAACCATGGAATATTACTAAATCAAATTTAGTTGTGACATTAGCTGCAAGCAAATCCGCGCCCCTTCACCCTGCCCCACCCCAGGCCAACCTGTGTGTACGCACGCCCAGGTCATGATCACACTCACCTCAAAACGCCGCACGTCAGCAGTCACACGGCCTCATCAATATTAATCGGAGGTGGTCGAAGAATGCATAAGCAATAATTAGGGCCTCATAAACACTGATCATGGACAACATCGAAGGTGACAGGACACATGCCCCCCAGTTTGGCAATGTGCCAGTCTGGGCTTGCTGTGGGAGCGGAGAGAAGAAAGGTGAAGTTAAGGTTTCATGCGTTTTCTGCGATATAAACCATACTGTATATAACTAAAGCCTTCTAGTTAATTAAAAAAAAAGCGGCATGGATGTGCAGGAAAAGCGTCTGTGAGCAGTTAATATTGTCGAGGTATAACTTTAGCTTAGCCTGCAGCTAAAATACACACGCTATAGCCAGTTATGCATGAGGAAGACCGGGAAGTGTAAATGTATGCACTTATGTCAGTCTAAACTGAAGGAATTGGAGAAGGGGGCAGTTAACGATAGCGTCAGTGCTTAGTATCCCTACTGGACAGACCTTGTGTCAGCGAGTTGGTTTTACTCACACACACACACACACACACACACACACACACACACACACACACACACACACACACACACACACACACAAACACACACACACACACACGCGCAAATCCACACAGACGCGCACACAACACTTGAACACACAGTGGCTGAGCAAACAACCTCGCCAGCACGTAAACAGGTGTAATCAAATGCACAAATCGCTGAAGAGGACGGAACCTTTGAAGCGCCCAGAAAATAAAAGACGGGTCTTCCTTTGAGACGCTCAAAGAGTCGACATTGACGACCACGGGCGGAGAGCAGGAGAACAGAGAAGTGGCATGACGAGGAGAGCGAGGAGAGAGTCCTTGGCCCGGGGGCTCGTACTGATGGTAGTTTGTGTCTTTAACAGCAGTTTGTTTGAACCTGTGTGCGGCCCCGTTCCCCCACACTGACAGGTTCTCCTTCATCACCCTGCCAGGGCCCCGGGGCCGCAGGGAGCACCGCTTGTTCCTTCTCTGACAGCTCCGTGGGTTGCTCCTCAAGGTGGGACAGGAGGGCTGTTCTACCCACCCGCCCCGCCAACCTGCCCCGCCCTGCCCCGGCCCCCCAACCCCCATCCGCCTCTCCTCAGAACCGGATGGCAGCTAAAGCGCTGATGGTTAGCAAGCGCAGCTAACTTTGTGCTGAAGTCCATGCTTTAAAGTGCTGTGTCTGCCTCCGATGCACGCGTGCCCATGCTCACACCTCAGCAAAACACACATTGGGGCCCGGCCCACCTGCCGTCGATGTGCACCCATCACCTGGCCTGAAGAAATAACCCGCACACACACACACACACACACACACACACACACACACACACACACACACACACACACACACACACACACACATACACACACACACACACACACACACACACACACACACACACACACACACACACACACACACACACATGCACGCACGCACAACACACATACAAAAACACTCATGCAACTCACTACAAACATGAGGAAACAAATCCACGTCCGTTGACAACAATGTCCCTCCAAAGTACTGCTCACCTGGGCACAGAGCTGCCTCTATCAGCGCTTCCACATGCGTCATCCTGTTTCTCAAACACACACACACACACACACATACACACACACACACACACACACACACACACACACACACACACACACCCACACACAGTTGCACATGCGCACAGACATACACACATGCACCTAATCTCCGGTTCTGATATACGCTCCCCAAGGACACCTTGCGCCCCACCAGCACTGATGCGGTCATCAGCAGGGTCATTAATTGTGGGCTCCCTGGGGGTCCGGGTGGGATGGAGGCAGGAAAGGACTGGATGGGTGGATTATGGGGGGATGTGGAGTGTGTGTGTGTGTGTGTGTGTGTGTGTGTGTGTGTGTGCGCGCGCGGGTCTGTGTGTGTGTGTGTGTGTGTGTGTGTGTGTGTGTGTGTGTGTGTGTGTGTGTGTGTGTCTGTGTGTGTGTGTGTGTGCGTGTGTATGTGTGTGTGTGTGTGTGTGTGTGCGGTGTGGCGGGACGTCTCACCCGTTCCCTTCAGCTGCATATGGTGTGGGGTGGACATTTTGCTGGTTTAGCATTTTGCCATGCTGCTGTTTGCTTTGTCTATGCGACATACTTGCATGTGATTATATTTTTTTCTTCCACACTTTGTTTGTTTTTTTGTGTGCGTGTGTGTGTGTGGTGTGTGTGTGTATGTGTGTGTGTGTGTGTGTGTGTGTGTGTGTGTGTGTGTGTGTGTGTGTGGGTGTGTTCTCTCTTGTCCAAAATGTGTAAAAAAGTGTTTATTCAGGACTGTATATCATGAAATATATGAAATGCAAAACACAAATATGAAATGTGTGTAAATTGAATGTATGTGCATAACTACAGTGGATGTCGGTTAGTGCACGTTTATGGGAAAGTGTCAGAATGTGTGTGTGTGTGTGTGTGTGTGTGTGTGTGTGTGTGTGTGTGTGTGTGTGTGCGTGCGTATGTGTGTGTGTGTGTGTGTGTGTGTGTGGGTGGGTGCGTGTGTGTGTGCGTGTGCGTGTGTGTGTGTTCTGTCTTGTCCATATGGGCTTCTAAGTGCACATGTGTGTGTCTCTTATGGCCAATGATTGTGCATGTGTCGTGCTGTAAATCCTGTCTGTTTGTCGGCTTTCCCCCTCATTAGGGAGAGGGAGTTAGCGTTAGCACAAGTGTCCGGCACTGGACCGTGAGATTAGTAATTAACGCCGAGTCTAACGAAGGGAGAGAAAAACAACACCTCAACAAAGTCCGACCATCAACCATCCAGACCTGCTGACAGAGACAAACTGCCACCCCCAAACGAAGGCTGGAGTTTATTAGTGTGGGGTGTAATGGGCACTCGGGGCGGATTATTTGATTGTGTATATCTGTGTGTTTGTGTTTTTGTTGAAGTGCGCGTATTTTGGCCATTTAATTTCCCTTTCCTTCAAAAGATAACATGAAAAAGGGGAGGAATATAGAAATGAACCAAGTTTACATGTCTCTACCGACAACTGTTTGTAGGAATCTTCCACTTCTGTATTTTTTAATAACAAAATCTATCACAGTACCGAGGTTGTTTTTGTCTTGTTTTTCGACCAATCAAATGCTATGTCTCACAATATGGGGGAAGCACTTCCCCATCCAATCAGCCTTTTCTCCCCTTCCCTGTCTGGCTTACGGAAATCCCAGAAATCCAAGCGGATGGAAGCTCCCTATGGTTAATGATGTCACAGGCTGATCCATTCCTGTGTCCGCCACACTCCCGCTCAAATCCCCCACAATTCCCATGTGTGCACCATGATAAGTCCCATCATGCCTTTCAGCTGACCCTCCTTGGCCCACGTATTCATTCGGGCCCCTCTCTCCGTGAGCCTGGATTAGGGCGGACGGAGGGCGGGCTTGGAGGGGTTAATAGGAAGCTAAAAGGTAGAACATGAGGGAGGAGCGAGGGAATTTCGCTCACCTTTGGAAATAAGAGGCGTCCGACTGCGTCAACTCCGGAGGAACGCAGAGTTTCTCCCATTTAGAGACTCGAAAGCTCGAAAATCCTTTTTTTGGCTGGAATGGAGCGGAGTGGGAGAGAAAGGAGGTTTTCACTTGGGAGGAGTAAGTCCTGTTGTCACTCAAATCGTTTCGCCTATTCTTCAGTGCCAATGCCGGTGAAGATATTTGACACGGTACAGGGTTTGAAGCGGGGATCACAGCTATTGATATCAAAATAAACTTTGATGCTTCTTTTTTTGGATCAGCCTTAGATGAACTCCACAGGGCTCCCGGTGCTCCGCCAACCTCCGACGGCCATGTTGACAGAGCAAATAGGGAAAGAGGGCGATGGAGAAAAAGAGAGAGGGAGAGGGAGATGTGTCTCTGTGAATAATTAATAATAAGTATATCTCAATAGGGTGAACACGTCCCTCCTGATGAGCGACCTGTCAATCAGTGGGGACCTCCCTGTCCGAGCGGGGTGGGGTGGGATGGTTGGGGGCTGGTGAGCTAGGTGAGCTAGTGATGATGGAGTGGACCACGGGAGGAGCAGATGAGGGGGGATGGGGGTTTGTTGGTTAAGGAAAGTTACGTGTAGAAGCAGTGGAGAGGTAGACCAGGGAACTGCAGAATTTCCACCCCACACCTTGGGGACGTCAAACCCAAAACACGTCTGGAGCGGAACACTCTGAACTCGGGCCGTGACGGAGGAGCTGGAATAGGGGGTGGTGGGGGGGAAGTGGCTAAAAAGCTCTGAGGAAAGTCGCTGAGGTAGCACAAGTGTGGATCAACTCTCTCAGGTGGCTGCCAGATCCGCCGCGCTCCTTCAAGACCTTCTCAACTCTCTAAACTCCCTGTGCAAGTATTTATGCGTGCGTGCCTGCATGTAGAGGCCGGTAAGATGGGGGGGCTAATGGCAGTTGCTAGCAGCCGTCTCTCGGACCAAATGGCCTCAGCTGTCAGCGGCGGTGGAGCTAAACAGAGTTTAGGGGAGATTAACGCAGAATGACATGCTGTTTGCTGCGCTCCAAGCCAAGTCTGCTCTGCGTGAGGTCGGCCTCGTTTAATTTCCTCTGTTAAAAGTTTTTGCACGTCATAATTGATACGTACATTTCATCGGTGTAGATGGATCAAGTCAACTTTTTTGGCCACCCGATAAATGGGAGTTTACTCAAAATCCGACAGTAAATACGGATGGACGAATCCTTAAAGGGGCGATAAACAACTTTTTTGCTTTAACTTATCTTTATGAAGTTATTGTTGATTGCACAGTGTAATGGCTTTAGAATAATGACATCGTCAGTTTTTACATCGGTTCCACATAAGCCTCGATATCACTACGCATTCGGACTGCTACCAGGGCAGCCGACCCACAGGGTTATTTTCCAGCTGGACACCCCAACCCCGAGGTGGTTGTAAGCCTCGCGGCAGCCAATTGCACCGCTTTGGGCTTTACACAGAGGTTCCGTCTACATCTCCTTCAGGCCGCGCCACGCACCTGACCCCGCTAGGTAGCCGGTGGAGCCAGTGTAAAACCACACTGCGCGCCACGCCCTCACTCTGTGCCAACGTGTCCAGCGGACTTCTACCGTATGCGGGCTAGTAAAAATAACTAATTATCTTCACTTATTGCATGATGTTGCATTAATTAACGCATTTAGCTACACGCTTCCGGTTTGGCCACAAATCAAACATTAAAAGGAATCATATAGTGCCGAGAGGCCCATGCAAACCATACATACACACACTCACACGCACGCACCCACGCACGCACGCACACACGCACGCACACACACACACACACACACACACACATTTTTGTACTGGTTTCAAGTAAATACACCCTGTTAGTGAGGACCCATGTTCCTCGTGCACTTCTAAACCGAAGAAGTGGTCAGTTCGGAGACCAGTCCTCACAAGTATAGTAAAACAAACACGTGAACATACAAACACTCTCACATTGAAATATTCAATATGTATTTCAGATAATGCTCATTTACAACCACAAACAGCCCCCTCTGGCACACATACACACGCATGCAGACAGACACACACACGCACACACACACACACACACACACACATGGGCGCACGCAGACCTGCTGCAGACCCCCTTGGGCGTGGTGTGGTGTTGCCATTAATTTTTCACCATGGTGATAGAGGCTCTAAGTGGAGGACCCATGACCCTTTTCCCAGTTGACTCTCTGGTCACTGGTGGGAGCAGTTCCACACGCATGTGAAACACTCTGCTAACAGCCACCCTGGGAGGAGGACAGTGCAGAGGTGTGACTGTGAGTGTGAGTGTGTGTGTGTGTGTGTGTGTGTGTGTGTGTGTGTGCGTGCGTGCGTGCGTGCGTGCGTGCGTGCTTGCGTGCGTGCGTGTGTGTGTGTGCACATGGGTGAAATGTAAGGCCCTTTTTGTGACCATATCTGGGTAAGCAGGGTCAAATAAATAAATAAACAAACCTTTTTTGTGTCCCCCCTTTCTGCCTTATGTTAGTAGGTTAGTATACTTTTATATTTCCCTGCTACCTGGTACCCATTCTGCGATGTTATTTTGGAAATATTTGACTGTACATGTTACTTAACATCAGTATAAGCCATATACTGCCACTCACACTTATCAGCAGGTTCTGTGGTGAAGATCTTATTTTTCTACAAAACATCCATATCGCTTTAAGAAATGCAAATAAGGCGAACAACAAACAGGGCACGTGAGGGGGACGCCCACTTTGTTGGGTCTCCAAACGCATTCTTTCAGGTGAGTGGACCCGTGCGCTCCACTGTGTCCTTGGCAGCCCTATTGAAAAATTTAACTCAGCCCTGTTCACCTCCATCCCCTCGCTCTCAGTCCACTCTCACCCCCCCCCCCTCACCCCCCTCTGTGCCTCTAGAGCCTTACAGCAGGCCAAAGTTCAACAATCTGTGATTCCTCTGCTTCCACTCCCCGTCGAGTTCCAGGAAAATACTGTTTTCGTTTGCTCCATCTCAAGACCTGATCTATACGGTCAGAGATTTGTTTTGGTGGGTGTAAAAACCAGGTGTCATTATCAAAACCAATCAACATATTAAATGAGAGACTATACGGTTTCATGTAAATGAAAAAAAAAAATCCTACTTTATAGACCTAAAAAGATATGCATTAACTTGGCAACTTTCTCATACACAGTACATATGCAAACACGTCAATCCACTCCGAGGAAAACCACAAAACCTTTTTCAGTTTAGAGTGGCAGTACTATGACTGACAGGCTTTCTATACTTAATATGCAGTGTTCTCTATGCCTTGTATGTGTGTGTGTTTGTGTGTGCCTGTGTGTGTGTGTGTGTGTGTGTGTGTGTGTGTGTGTGTGTGTGTGTGTGTGTGCGCGCACGTCGTCTCTCTGCAACCTCCACGCTCTGTGATTTTATTGACATCACTTATTCATGACGCTGCTCTCTCATACAGGTCCACTTACGCCCATTGTCACTACAAGGAGTTTGAATGGTGCTGATGTCTCTTTATGTATGTATGCATGTATGTGTGTATGTACAGGTTTATTTATGCATTTGTGTGTGCGTGTGTCAACCGTACGGTCTCTGTTATCGAGTAAAACACTGACCTTTTGACACATTTACACCAACCTGTAAATCTGTATGCTTTTGTTTTTTTTTTTAGCAAAGAGTCGTATCGTCTTTATTGGTGTTGGTACAGTATGTGCGGTATGTGACATCTGCGGTGGGATTGAATATTAGAAAAGGGAAACACTCCAGAAGCAGATCAATATCTGCCAATGCACAGATACTATAAATACCCCACACCTGATCCAACCCCCCCCCCACACACACACACACACAGCTCCTCACCCCAGTGTCATCACTTCCCATTTTCCCTTCACCACCCCATAGGGTCAATATGAAATTACACACAGAAGCCCTGTGTTTTGTTCTGGACCTCTTGGCGATGTCTTGTCTCAGTGCTTCTGGGTCTTTTGAAATCGGTGTCTCTGGTAGTCTTGCTCATTCCTTCTAAGCCAGTGAGAATGGTCGGCTTGATCCCATGGAAGCTCTTTCAGGAGTTTTGAGGGCCTCCATCCCCCCTGTCCCCTCGCTGGCCTGACTGACAGCCGCTCTCCACCCGCCAGCCCCCTGGCCTGAATCCCCAGGCTTTGGCTCTCTGGAGCCGGCTTTCATCCGGGACTGATCCTGGAGAGGGATACCGCAATACCATCAGGACGGATTTGACAGTCCCTTTCTCATCCTGGAGACATCCAAGAAGCTTTTACAGTGCCCTGCTCTTGCCAGCCCGAGTGTGACAAGCGGTGAGAGCGGGTGTGTGGAAGTCTCATTTTTGTATGTACTGTATATGTCTATGTACGTGCATGTCGCATCTCATTTGTGTGTGTGTGTGAATGTGTGCGTGTGTGTGTGTGTGTGTGTGTGTGTGTGTGTGTGTGTGTGTGTGTGTGTGTGTGTGTGTGTGTGTGTGTGTGTGTGTGTGTTTGTGTGTCTTCATATAAGGTTTAAAAGGACAACACACCTGAATACCCACGAGCATTAATAGGACATTGGGATGATTAGGACACATTTAGTGTCTTCACAATCCCATAAAGAATCACATAATTTTCTCCTCATTATTTAGCTTTCTCATAAAAAGTCAGTGCTGTTTTGAAAACGTTCTCAAATAATAAAAATATGTTGTACGGTTTAGATGCGGTGGCATTGATAAAAAGGCAGGTGGCTGAACTGGATGTGGCAGGGTTGAAGATGTTGAGATTTTCATTGGGACTGACAAGGATGGACAGGATTTAGAATGAGTACATTAGATGGACAGCTCAGGTTGGACAGTTTGGTGAAAAAGTGAGAGGCGAGATTGAGATGGTTTGGACACGTGTGTTGGAGAGATGAGAGTTACATGGGGAGAAGGATGCTGAGGATGGAGCTGCCAGGCAAGAGGAAAAGAGGAAGGCCAAAGAGAAGGTTTATGGATGTGGTGAGGGAGGACATGCAGGCGGTTGGCATGTGTATGTGTGTGTCAGGTGACAGACAGGACATTGACTGGATCAGGAAGTGGCTGCAGAGCTGTAGACAGGGAGGGGGAAGCTCCAGGTTCTGCTCCGGTTCCAGACGGAGGAAACGCCAGCAGCCATCGGAGGGAGACTCTATAGATCCACGTTTGGGTCAGGACTCCAGCCACTGCCAGGCATTGATCAGGATCGCAATCAATCAGGAAACAATGAACAACGGTGGCCCAAAATACAGCACAAAGGCAGCCAAGAGGCGGGCCGTGGGCGGGGTCAGTTCAGAGTCACAGCTGACCAGCCGCAAGACTGGGTCTCCCGCTGACTGGAGTGGAACGAGGCACAGTTGTTAACCTCTGAGACGTGTTGTAAAAAAAAATTGAGCCCAGTGACTTTATTCCACTTGACCTCTGGCCCTCGCAATGTAATGGATGCAATCTCTCGTTCATGGGTCACGACATCCCCACTGAGGTGGAGACTGCGTATCCCCAATGAACCACGCTTGAAATACTGACAAATTGACAACCCTACGGACACTTTGATTGTACTTATAAGTTGATTTAACTGCCACCTTTGTATTTCAGTGTGTTTGGTGAAAAGTGGACTTGTAAAAACTATTTTTCCACATTTCTTTTTCGTAACTCATCGAATTGTATTGGATTTTGGAAGTGTGGAAGTGTGGAACCATCAATAATGAGAGTGTGAAAAAAAGACGTTGGTCAATTAATAAACATCACTTTCTGAATATGAAAAGGTGAGAATAACGGCGCGATTGAGGCATTGCTTTGTGGTATAACCAGTTGTTTTGGAGCCAGAAAGATAATGCAGCAATGTAGAACAAGGCGGAGTAAATCTTCCAGTGGGTGTTGGGTGCTAAAGCCTCAGAGTGGGAGCAGAGTGGTAGTGGGAGTGGAAGGGTGCCAGCCAGGGCCAATAGTAAGATGCCTCGAGCCTGCCCACAGCAGATAAGTAGTGGCCCTCTCAACCCACAATCCAGACACACGCACACATTTACACACAAACACACAGACACACCCACTGTAAACTTCCACACGTGCACACGTGCACACATCAACAGATAGTGTTTAATATGACAGGGACACTTTGCATCCAGTGGCTGTGCGGGGAATCGGCCTGACTAAGCTCTGAATTTACATGGCTAAGCAAAGTGTTTAACCCTGAGCACCGGGGCCAGAGAAAGAGCTAATGGGATTTCTCTGTTAATGAAATTTATCAAAGAGAATGAATGAGGGAGGAAGAACAAGGGATGATGGTTGGAGAGAGATAGAAGAGGAAGAGGTGGAGGGGGAAAGAAGCGGGACTGGAGTTTTGGTCATTCACATTTTTTCATTTTCTTGTGGCCGGAAAACTGAGAAAGAACACAAAGAAATATAGAAACCCATTTCCACCAATGTGATGTAAAAAAAGATCCTGTAAGTCATTATAATGAGAAACCTTCTCAAAATAATGTCTTAGTATCTCAAAATAATGACTTAGTATCTCGAAATAATGGCTTATTATCTCAAAATAATGACTTACAGTAGTATCTCAAAATAATGACTTACAGTAGTATCTCAAAATAATGACATAGTACTTTGAAATAATGACTTAGTATCTAAAAACAATGACTTAGCATCTCAAAATAATTACTTAGTATCTAAAAATAGTGAGTTAGTACCTCAAAATAATGTGTTAGTATCTCAAAATAATGACTTAGTATCCAGAAATAATGACTTGGTATCTCAAAATAACGACTTGGTATCTAACAGTTAGTAGTTGTAGTACTAACATTCAGTAGTAGTACCAACAGGTAGTAGTAGTTCTAACAGGTAGTAGTAGTACTAACAGGTTGTAATAGTAAAACTAATAGGTAGTAGTAGTAGGACTAATAGGTAGTAGTGGTTGAATTAACAGGTAGTAGTGGTACAAACCAGTAGTAATATAACTAACAGCTAGTAGTAGTAGTAGTACTAACAGGTAGTAGTAGTACTAACAGGTTGTAGTAGTAAAACTAATAGGTAGTTGTAGTAGTACTAATAGGTAGTAGTGGTTGTATTAACAGGTAGTAGTGGTACAAACCAGTAGTAATATAACTAACAGCTAGTAGTAGTTGTACTAACAGGTAGAAGTAGGAGTACTAACAGGTAGTAGAAGTAGTACTACTTAAGTCATTATTTTGAGAAAGTTTCTCATCATTTTGAGTTATTATTTTGAGAGACTAAGTCTTTTTTCTCAGATCTTTTTTTCATCACACTGCCGGAAATGGGCTTACATGGCAAAAATAAGTGAGAGAAAATCATGAAGGAGAGGCAGGTACTGCTACCCCTATTACATTAAATACTACCACCACTCTGCATCAAACCCTGAACTCCCCAAACCTGAACCCTTCAGTTTCCAACAGCTTATCTCTTTGAGCCGAAGTGTTACAGAGTGTGGTTGTCTCCTCCTATCATCTGATTTAAGTAACAATATTGGTGACTTGGATGGAAAAATCAGGACTTGAACCTGTGATGGCAGCACTCAGAGGAAGCGCCTGAAACTGAGTCTTGCTGGGTTCCAGCAAGTCCCCCCTGATGCTCCTTTGGTCGAAAAATTGCTGTCCTCTGGGTGCCGTACAATATAGAGAAAATGGTGTAAAGTGCCCTCTAGAGTGCCCCTACCATAGAGAAAACATGGTCATGTGTAAAATGCCCTCTAAGGTTCCCTTATGACAGAAAACTGTCAGATCTTATGCTGCTGTCCAATGAAAGGGACATCCCGGGTGATTGTAACAAGGTCATTGTTATGGTCAAGGTCATTGTCTCCCTACTGGGAGAGAAAGAAATCTAGATCTCTAAATCTAGATCATTTCTAAATCTTGAAATGGTGTTTCAGCTGTATAAAAATGTATTTTTCTCATTGCTTCTCCTGCCACTACTGCTACTACAACTACTACTGATGTGAGGGTGTTCCGATGAGAGGGAATCATCCACTGTATGGAATCATGTGAACACAAAAAGGTGCATAAACCATAAGGTTCATGCACGTGTGCACACATACTGTACATACTGTACAGAGAGTGAACAGCTTTGTGCCAATGGATCACACGAATATAGTTGCAGATAGTTCACAGATCACACACACTCAGGTCCAAACACATGCTCAAACATGCACACACAAACATACGCAAACATTCACTGAAGTCAAGCTTGCTCTTTTGGATAGGTGCTGAGGCGAACTTCCTCGTGAGCAACCCCCCCCCCCCCCCCACCCTACACAAACACAAAGACACCTACAACCACCACACCCCCCCCACCTTCACCCCTCTCGCCCTTCGAACCAGGCACACTCAGCATCGCCGTGGCGACGCCAATCGATGCTCCGCGCCCCGCTGAGCGTGTCGGCGCGGGGCCGAGCGAAGGGCCCCTCCGCGGGGGATTGTGGGAAATCTGATTTATGACGCCCGTAGTGTTGCTGACCACTAACTTTAGCTCGCTCGCTGCATCTTTTCCCTTTGTCTCTCCATCCCCAAACACCCCCACCCCACCCCACCTCACCCCACCCCCACCCTCATCCCACAATCCTTCACCTCCTCCCCCTTGACTCTCCGCACCTCTTCTCCACGCCTTTACCTGTTCAAATCTCGCTTTCCACACCACCGTACGGCCGCATTATGAAAATAAGAGGAACAGTCACGGAGGGAGGGAGGTTGAGGCTGAGGGAGGGCGGAGAGTGAAGTTGGGGAAGAAACCAGGAGGGGTGAGGGGGGTGAGGAGGACAGAGGGAGATAAAGGTGTGAAAGAAAGGAGGGAATGATTCCAGTTCATTTCATAGGGATGTGCTTGTGGAGGGTAGGGGATTTC
>NC_137193.1:56762358-56769858 GCF_960531495.2 Zeus faber | reverse complement strand
ATTGATGATAATTTCCCTGTAATGCGCCATTTGCACTAATTGTGATGCAGGGAGTGAGTAATAGCATGTGACTGGAGACGACTCCCCAGCCGCTCCTCAACACTTAATCTCCTGATTGTCCCAGAGAGAGGAGACGTGACAAGATCATCATAAACAACCTGCCCCACCGTTCCAGCACATACACACACACACACACACACACACAGACACACACACACACACACACACACACACACACACACACACACACACAGACACACACACACACACACACACACACACGCATACTGACCATCGCTGTGTTCTCTCTCGCCGTCTTTGCTCTCGACCTCCGTACGACCCTCCTCCCCTCTGTCACTTTGTCTTTCTTTCCTCTCCTCATTCCTTTCTCCCCCTTTGATCACTGGATGAGTCTTTCTCTATTTTACACCTTCCAATTCTCAATCGCTCTCTCTCTCTCTCTCACCCCCCTCACTCACTCACTCACTGACTCACTCACTCTCTCACACACACACACACACACACACACACACACACACACACACACACACACACACACACACACACACACACACACACACACACACACACACACACACACACACACAATTACTGTCTACGTCTAGCTGTCTGCCCTCCTCCTCCTCCAGTCTGTGTGACTTTATTTCACTTGCAAGACAAATTGATCTTGATCCCTTGTCGAATAAGTAACCAGAAATATGGACGGTCTCCTCCCAGGGCCCAAAGACACATAACCAGATATACCGTATATGCTAATACCACTTAAGCAAATGAAATCATATAGATCACCGCCATAACAATTTAACCTTTTGATCAATGAATTACTGCTTGTCTACCCTCCATATGCAAACCATTTACATAGGAATTAATAATTCACACTAGTAATAACTTTCAGGATGCTCCCCAAACACAGATCCTACATGTTCATAAAAATTCTTTTTTTTGTACTGACACTTATGTCCAAACAAGACATACTATGACACTGGACCTGGTGTTTTTTTTTTATGTGAGCTCCGGGTGTGAAATCAATCTTCCCATCCCTACTCCCTATAGTGCCCCATCTCCAGCCCCGGCCAGGGTGAGGGGCAACAGAGGGGGGGGGGGGGGGGAGCAGCATGAACAGAGTTGATATCTTTATATTTAAATGATGGTAATTACAGTGCAAACCTGTTATTCTGTTGGTCAGAAAACATTTTATTTATTTTTCTTTATTTTTTTTATATCAAAGAATTACAACTTGCTTTTATCACCCCACAAATTTTTGCGACGAAGAGGGGACGAATGGAAATATTTGACAGGAGTGTTAAAAATGGAAAAGCAGTAAATTTCTCCTTTAACCCCCACCCCCCCACCGCCATCCTCCCCCCTCTCTCCCTCGCAATTTCTTTCCTGAGGTGGTGATGATGCAAATGAGGATGCGGTGAGTAGATGGTTAACTCAGAAACCGTTAACCCCCTTAGGGAAGGCTGCTGGAGCTGGACCTTATTCCCAGGCCGTCTCATTGTCCCCCCCGCCCCCGTCATAATTTATGAGGAAGCGCACCGTCAAAAGTGCAGATAAATCCAAGTGCGTGTGCCGAAAGCGTCCCAATTTCAATCCATCAGCGGGGCCGCCGGTCAGGTGAGGTGGTAAGTGGTCAAACTCCTGATTCCTCCTTCATGAGATCACACACACATTTGCTCTTGCTTTTGTTTGTCCTTGCATCCACTTTTTTCTTTTCCCAGTTCTGCATGAGGAAGCAGCTGTTTGCTGATGTGGCCAGTTTGCAAGATAAGCAGTCGGGGCGAGCCTGTGTGTGTGCGCGCGGGGTCCTCGTAAACACGTGTGTACAAGTCGCTGCTGGTAGCACAGAGGTCCAAGGCCGCCATTGTTCAGTGTGCGTACAGATACCAGAGTCATCCGAGTAAGGTGTTTGGATGGATGATACTTGTTCATTTAAAGGGTCCAGCCTGAAGGGTGGGAGGCTGGGGGCCTATTGTTTTGGCTCGGATTCTTATTCTTCTAGCCATTATCACATGGGTTATTCAAAGTGTCTGGCACTCAGAAACCGTCGAAGCCACAGAAACGTATGAATGATTACATTTGCGGCAGTCCACACATGCCATGGTCCAAGTTTGATCCACATCCGACTATATTTGGAGTAGAAGTTAGTAAAAAAAACATGTTTCTGTCACCCCTGTTGTCGATACCAAATGGTCACGTGAAAACACCGCAGCCCACTGATTGGTCACAGAGAATCGTCACTGCGTCATTGTGTCACTCCACTCCACTCGTTTTCAAGCAGTTTATTATTTTCTCCGAGCAGAGAGGAGAACACACCGGATCACTCTACACTACGGTGCACAACGCGTATCGTGTCGTTCCTCCGATACATGCACCAGGGTAGGCTATGACAATGACAAGCGTTGGTTCAGAGCCACACTTAATTTGGTTATATGCCATCTTGAATTGTAATTAGTTATAACATTAATTATAATAAATTCTTCAGTATTGTGAATAAAGATTGCACATCATTTGTCACACACATCACAACGTCACACACATCGCACCAACTAACCTGGACCGCATGTGGAGCTGCCTGCAGCTATAATTTTGCCCTAACCCCTAACCCATACACATACACACCCATACATTTCGGAATTTTGAAACTGAAAACTATCTGGAACACAAACTTTGGTAGAACTTACGAAACACGGTTTATGTCTTGTTTGAACCGCAATGTCACAAACATATCGTGGTTGAAGTTTTAACCAAATCGATGCACCTACGGAAATTTGCGGAAAAAAAACAACCAAATTTGATTGATATCACAGACGCGGTCCAATGCATTTCACACCGAAATATGTCCAACCTGACTAAAAGTATCTGGAACACCATAAAAACAGAATCCACAAACAAGGTTGAGGTGTGGTTTGAACCAGTATGTCACAAGCAGCTCGCTTAAATTTCATCGAAATAGATCCACATACCGAGCAGATATAAGTGAAAAACCGAACAACTTTGACCCGAAATGTTCAGCTGGTCCTGTTTGACTGACATGCAACTATTCGTAAACAAAATGAACAAGATGAGATTTACACTAAGACGCTTTATGACGTCATCAAAGTATTTACTACAGATTCCGATTGAGAATGTCCAATCGGACCATGTCCAGTTTGCGGGCACTCTGTACTTGCTTAATGTTACCAACTATCGATTTATGTGAGTATTTATGTAGCGTCTTACCTGGTAGATATCTGTGGATCTGTTCCCAATTACTTTACCATGTTAATGTAAAATACAAAAAAAAGTTGTCCATGAAAACCTGTCCCCACGTCGAGTAGAATCAACTGGAATGTGTATCTGAGTGATGCTTTCAAGATCCAGTGAGGCGTCGGGAAAATAGAAGCGGTGCAATGGTAATTACTCACAGAAAAACCACAATGCTTTTCATATTTTATGAAAACGTCACTTACTAAAAATGTAATCCAAGGAAAAATGTCAACAAATAAATTACGTAAATTTAGCTGCTATAGTAAATCTACGTGAATAAGTCATTATTGATAAGACACAATGTCAGCTACCATCATGAGAATCCGGATGTACTTCATACAACAAGGTAATTTATAAAAATGACAAGATTTTCCTACACCTAAACATAACAAACTTTAATGAAAGGCAGAGAGTGTTAAGTTTTGCCAAATTAATATTAAAGTTTGATAAATTATGTCTGCATTACAATATAGACAAGAAATTTTTCAACTGAATTTTCCAATTGTACATTATTAACAGAAAAGTAAGTAGTAATTACAACTAAAATGTATTTATATAGTTCTAAAATGAAATGTATTTATTGTTGTTATGAGAAGTAATTACAAATATTGTTTTTGTTATTGTTTCTTCTTTTTTTTTTGGATTCCTGAAACTATGTGGACATAACAATGTTACTTCTCCTTGTGCTGGTACCTTGTCGTTGGTGGAGAGGCTTGTGTGTCTCCATGACTCTTGAAAGCTACACCGGCGGGGGGGCACACCCCCTGGCAGGTTTTACCATGCCAGACAGGTTTCAGAGTAGAGGCCAGACGAAAGTCAGCACCCGGTCCTCCAGGTTGGGGGTTAGGCGTGGGGTTAACAACCTCACCCCGGAAAAAAAAAGCATGTTACAGAAACGACGAGAAGAAGCCATTCCGGTAAATCATGGCGAAGAAGAGACGACACATCCTTGGATGTATCAATGACAGGGCCGGGTGAAATCCAGCAGGAAGCCCGACCCCTGATAACCCCGATCTTCAACACCAAGGCCAACACCAAAGTAGGCGCCTGGAACGTACGCACGCTGTTCCAGTGTGGCCGCACGGACCAGGTGCTGAAGACTATGAAAGACTATCGCCTGGACATCTTAGGCGTTAGTGAAATGAGGTGGACTGGGCAGGGGCGCCTCATGATTGATGGAGCAACCCTCCTTTACTCTGGGAAGCAAGATCACCGTATCCATGGAGTCGGCATCATCCTCTCCAGCTGCGCAGCAAAAGCAGTAGTTGGATGGAAGCCGGTGAACGACCGCATCATCACAGCGAGGCTTTACACCAGACATGCCAAAGTAACCATCGTGCAAGTCTATGCCCCAACCGAAGTTGCCTCAGAGGAAGACAAGGACGCCTTTTACAGCCAGCTCCAAACCGTGCTTGAAGAGATCCCCAGCTATGACATCACGATGCTCATTGGAGACTTCAATGCAAAACTGGATAGCGACAGAAGGGGCCTTAACACCACAGTGGGACCACATGGGTCTGCAAGCTCCACAAATGACACGGGGAGAGACTGTTGATGTTAACTAGCAACAATGGTCTCAGCATCGGCAAAACCTTTTTCAAACACAAGCAGATCCACAAGATGACTTGGGTGTCGCATGGCGGCGAAACCCGGAACGAGCTGAATTATATCTGCATCAACGCAAGGTGGCGCTCGTCATTGCTAGATGTTCGCTCCCACAGAGGTGCAGATGTAGGATCAGATCACTTCCTTGTGGTGGGTAAAATCAGGCTGAAGCTGAAGAAGGTGCAAAAGGTGCAGCCCAAGAGACCTTACGCGGTGGACAAGCTGAAGAACACCAACATATCACAAAGCTACCATGAGGAGTTGAGAAAGAAGCTTGAGGTACCACAACATTCAACAACCATTGAGGAGCAGTGGAGCCTGTTCTCCCGTGCCATCTCTGAGACTGCAGAGGCAGTTTTAGGCAGAAGAAGAGGTACCAACAAAGAAATATGGATAACAGACAAGACATGGAAATTGATTGATGAAAGGAAGATGGCCAAGATAAAAAGGGAACAGAAGAGGAGGCTCCGGAGTTGGAGGATAGAAGATGAGGAGTACAGGCGTCTGGACAGGGAATCGAAGAAGAACTGCAGTGGCGACAAAAGAAGGTGGCCTGACGAGAAAGCAAGAGAGGCACAAGAGGCAGCGAAGAAGAACAACACGAAAACACTGTACAGGATCGTGCGGGAGCTAACCAGCTCCAGGAGCAGTTCCGGTGTGCCAATCAGGAGCAAGAATGGCACCGCACTTCTGAGCGACGAAGAACAGGAGGCTAGGTGGTAACATCACAAATGCAGGAGATGTTTAGAAAGATGTACGAACCAGAATCGGCAAAGCTGTAGGAGTATTCCAACAGCTCCGCAACATCTGGTCATCCAAAGCCATCAATACGGACACCAAGCTACGCCTCTACATGTCAGTGGTCATCCTAGCAGCGACCTACTGCCAAGAGAGAGACCGGCAAGTGTGGCAATGGACTGGATGCCAGAGGGTGGAAAGAGGAAGAGAGGGAGGCCGAAGAAGACATGGAGACAGACAGCCAAGGAAGACCTAAATGAAATGGGTGTCAGCTGGCATGGAGCAAGAAGGGTCGCCAGGGACCGGAGCAAATGGAGGGGACTCGTCGCCCAATGTTCCAGAAGGAACGGGAGGAACTAAGTCTAAATAAGTAAGTAAGTAACTATGTTATGTTTATAACTTCAGTATATTTCGCTGCATTGCACAACAACCAAAAATGTAAAACGTGTCTTAAATGAATAAACTGGACCCTGTGTATTGCTGCCTGCGGCTATATTAGTATTTATGATTGAAACTGTGGAGGGAAAAAAACCTTCTTCTCTCTTCCCCCTCTTCACCCTCCTGTTGCACTTGAGGTACAGATACAATAAAATAGATAGATAAAACAGATTAAACAGGATCATTGCAGGTTACCACCAGCTTATGAGAGCCAGACGGTATCTAACGCAGGTCCATTCATTAGGATCCCGTGTTATTAACTCTAACCTCAACCGCTGTCATTTCCCCGCCACCCACTCACAAACACACACACACACACACACACACACACACACACACACACACACACACACACACACACACACACACACACACACACACACACACACACACACACACACACACACACACATGCTCACATATAGAGACATCCATGTGTCGATCAATAACCCTCATAGATTGTCAATTACGCTCGGGAAGAGGAATGAATGGGATTTGCATATATATAGAGCTGGGTTTACCCATGCGCTCACGGGACGTCCTTAAACTGCTGTCCTCAGCACCCTGACCAACTAGGGATGGAGAATGGTGCGTGTATGTGTGTGTGTACACGTGTGTGTGTGTGTGTGTGTGTGTGTGTGTTTGTGGTGGGGGGTTGGCAGGAAGGGTGAGGGCACTTAGGAACACACACCAACCAAACATGAGGACAGACCCTGGATCGGCAATACCATAAGTTGTTTACACTCGATTGCCGAAGAAAATCTTTGACTTCTGATCTCTTACAACTTTAAGTTGTCAAATCTCTGATACAGACAGACATTTGTTTGTTTTATAAGGACTTGACTTGGTAGTTAGTAGGGGATTAGATTCTTTATTGTGCTTTTGGATTCAAATTTCATTTCAGTGTAAATTCCACTTTTGGAATATATGTATATATATATATACTGAATATATATATATATATATATATATATATATATATATATATATATATATATATATACTGTATTTACAGTATATATACGTATTTATATATATACTGAATATATATATAGTTATACTGTATATACAGTATGTATATATATATATATTTTTTTTTTCATTCATTCATTTATTTTAATATATATAAAAAGGGAACATTTATTATTGGTTTTTTTATCCATCATTATTTTATTTTTGAAATTATTAAAATGTATTTATTTTTTGCCAATATTCGCAACTTTGCAATCAAAAGTAATTTTTTTTCATTCTTCCACAATGCAGTATTAAACATGGCCTTCCATTATTTTTTATTAAATGTCCACTTTGGTCGTACACTGGTTCCTGAATGTGGATTTACTGTACATGAGCGTACATGTGTGTGCTGAGCCTTTGCAGGAGCATCAGGGGCCAATTAGCAGGGTGGATTTTGTGTCTGAACCACAGTCCTGGGGGACAGCGAGAATC
>NC_137193.1:56754858-56759858 GCF_960531495.2 Zeus faber | reverse complement strand
ACACATAACACGCACACATAGACACACACAGACACACACAGGCACACATTATTTTTCCAAGACAACTATCACAATCATACACATAAACACAACACACACACACACACACACACACACACACACACACACACACGCACACAAAGGCACACAAAAAGCACGGCTCCTTTTCCAATCCAAGCATCACATTATAGTTTTCATTGAATTGCTTGAATACACAGTGTGTATTGATTGAGTAAATGTGCTAATGAAAGTGATGCACTGAGACAGTTCATTAAAGTTGGACTTGATTAAAGGAGAGAGGAACCACCACCACCACCACCATCATCCTACATTAACCCCCCCACCCCCCAGTCCGCTGGTTACTCTCTCACAATCTATTTGCTTGATATCAAAAACTTCAGACTCATACAGTCTATATGAGGTAGCAGCACTTCCCACAGCCTCCAACGTTGGAGGATGAATCTGTGTCCTGTTGAGGGGGTGTTTCTCTGCTTCCTGGCTTATTGTGCTCTCTCTCTTTCTCTCGCTCTCTCTCTCTCTCTCTTCACCCTCCTCTGTCTTCCCTCCTCACCCTCTCACCCCCCCCCCCCCCCCCCACCCCCTCACCCACCTCCCCCTTCCACTCACTAGGGGCCACAGAGAGCGGTATAAGTGCTTGACCACAGATGGCAAGTTGGCTTTGAGAATGGGAAGTGCTTGGCGCAGCAAGTCCGCGGCTAAAAAACTTCGCTAAGTTTCTCTCCCCATCCTCGCTTCCCTCCTCTCTCTCTCTCTCTCTCTCTCTCTCTCTCTCTCTCTGTCTACCCCCCCTCTCTCTCTCGCTCGCTCTCTCTTTTTCTCACTCCTTCTCCCTTATTTCCTCCCTTGAAATTTCTCTTAGGAGATTATCCGCAGGTAAGCTTGTTACCTCTTGCCAGCCTGCGTCAGCAGCTCTCCAACCCCCCCCCCCCCCCCCCCCCCCCAGCCCCCAACCCCTGCACTGACCAGTGATGAGTGGTGGAGTTGTGAGGTGGAGAGGATTGTGGGGGGCACGGCAACATACAAGCGACAGGAGGTGCTGTTGGTGCTCGTGGCTCTGGATGGGCGTGAAGCAGCGGGGACGAGCGGCGGGGTAACGGGCGGGGGGCTCGCCACTCAGCGCTAACGCGCCGTGACGACATCATAAGGCCAGGCAAAATGACTCCGCCGGCTCTCCGGGGAGCTGGGGAGGGGTGGAGGGAGCACATGGCTCCATCTCATCTCAAATGATTAAGACCTGCAGTGCCCCCCCACCCAACACACACACACACACACACACACACCCCTTCTCCTCCCCATCCTCTTCACCACACACACACACACACAGACACCCTTCCCAAATTATACCGTCGCAGCCGCGGTGACCAGGCAGCGCCGCTCGTCGGACACACTGGAAATGGGCCTAAATTGATTGCATACACTCCTTCACAAAGCACATTAATGGAGATGACAAACACAAAGAGGATATAACCCGACTCCGGCTAAGCCATATCGACTGCATGAGTATCTAGTATGTGTGCATGTGCGTGTGTGTGTGTGTGTGTGTGTGTGTGTGTGTGTGTGTGTGTGTGTGTTTTTCTGTGTGTGTGTGTGTCCTCGTCTCATCATTCCAGTAAACTAGAGTGAGAGCGTGCGGTTCAGATCAACCTTTTCCTGCCTGCTGGGTTTCAAACTGTTCAGTATTTACCTCTTAGGGGGCAAGAAGAGGGACGACGCTAAAGCAGCTTTGTGTACATTATATTCCTCAAAGCATGTGTTTATGGGTGTGTGGGTGTGGGTGTGTGTGTGTGTGTGTGTGTGTGTGTGTGTCACTGCATGTGTGTGTGTCTGGTGAACACAATTGAGCGTGTGTATACCAGTAGGCTTACCGGAGCCTTCACAAACAGCCCCCCCCCCCCCCCCCCTGCCTGCCTGGCTTTGGGGTTAGGGTTGGGTGTGTGTGTGCGTGTGTGTGTGGGGGGGGGGGGGGTGTATTGAAGGTGAGCTCCAGAATAGTACAGAGATAAATGGAGAGAAGTGAGGGGGATGAAAGGGATGTATTCCTCCAGATGCGGAAAGGGGGGAATCTGCTAAAAATCTTCCCTTGTTAGAGGCGGGGAGAGAGGGATCAATAGTTCTCCTCTCTGGGAAGCCAAACAGACTTTCTGCCTCAGCTTCTGCTTTTGCACTCTCTCCCACTCTCTTCCCTCTTCCCTAACACCTTTTTTTCCCCGCTCCTTTAACCTTTGATCGTTCCCCCTTTTTTTTCATCCTCCATCACTCTTCCCACCTTTTATTTTCCCCTGATCATAGCCGCACCATTTATAACCACAACGGTTGATTCTGAATATAGTTGCGGTTATCAGTACAGGTGGAATTGTTATTTTTTGACAAGAGAGCAAAGACTGGGGGGAGGAACGCGGCGCTTCACTCTCCCAACTCCTAATTAATGAAGCGGTTTCCCTTTTCCGTACGAGCCGTCCCCGGGGAGAGGGAGTGGTGTCGCTTTACACTGCCAAGAGCCACGGGGGGGCCACGGAGGAGAAATGTGTGCCGCAGGGCCACCAGGGGGCCGCGAGGGCCCAGGGAGACCGACACCTGTGATGAATTCATCAGTCTCCTACTACCGCCTCAACTGAATTCATTAGCAGCTACAGCTATGGCTGCCTGCCAGCATCATATATTAATACTTAAAAAAAAAGGTGGGATTACACTCCAAAGTAAACCCTGCAACCCCGAGTGGATCATCAAGGAAAAAAATCATTTATTTTTATCGTCTTATTAACATCTAATTTTTATTCCCTTAAATGAAATCCCTCGCTTTGTTTGGAGATCCCCCGCAAAGTGTGGCTGTATTTGTGTGAATTTGTGGTTGTGGTTAAAAGTTTGTTTCTGAAAATGATTATGGTACACCACCAAGATTATTAAAAAAAAGAACACCTGTTTTGCAGATATAATGTTATATCACTCCTCCTTTTTCTTCTCCCCCCTATGGCCAACATTCTGATCTGTGTAGAACGCCGCCAGAACCATTCCATTCCCTGCCTGCCTTTTTTTTTGCTGACCACTGTAGATAGATTAACGAGCGCAGGATCCTAAGAATGTTAATTAATTTGATTATATGCGTGCTGGGGAGGGGTCCATGGTTAGGTGGAGTGGGATGTGGGTGTGTGAGGATGGTGGTTTTATCGAGGGAGTGGGGGGCAGAGCATTCTATCGAAGATGAATAGGCCCTCTGGCTGGGGGCCTCTGGCAGGCGGGCTATGCCTGGCCCCTAATTTATAGCATGTGCTGCCACATAGTCAATGCGCTTTTAATTCACCCCTTACAACACACACACGCGCGCGCACACACACACACACACACATTCACCCACATACAAATGAACTTTCACATATTTAGGCATTCACAAACATGCACATCATGACATGTATGACCACACACACACACACACACACACACACACACACACACACACACCACACACACACACACTGGCATTAAGATAGAAGTGCCTTCATTTCCACTTTTATCCCCATTATTAATATAAATTCCAGCCCCATGCAAGCATATGCACGAACACACACACACACACGCACACACACACACACACACACACACACACACACACACACACACACACACACACACACACACACACACACACACACACACACACACACACACTCTCTCTCTTGTTTGTTTACCGTTGTATTGGGTGTATTGGGACCACTGGGGGTGCTTATATGCTTATGAATTCACGGAGCAAAACCACTAATTGCATTAACCAACCGAGGGCCAACCTCCATGATTGTGACCTCAAGCTGTTTATGAGCCGTGGATCAATTGGAATCCTCTCCCCAGTCTTCCTCCATACCTCTCTCTCGTCTCCTCCCTACCTATAGATCATTCTCCACCTTTCCATTTTGGGTGTGGCTAAATCATCCCTTGCTCACTCCCCTGTCTAATTACCATCATCATTAAGATGCTGTATATGATTGAGTCGTGACCATAAAGACAGTCCAGTAAAATGGAGAGGAGCAAACAAACAAGGGATTTACTGCCCCGGCCTGGCGATGCTGATACGGGACAGTGGTTATGACCATTTGGTTGGCAATTCCTCCGGCATTATTATTTCATATTTAATTGCACTCTGGTGATTATGGTACTTAGGGTTTTATTTTGCCTTTATCAAATGTCTCTCCAGTGGCGGTATGGTGACACTTATGGTTTTATTAAGCGCTTAATCAGGGATGTGGTTATAGGGTTGGATTTATGGCCATTTAGTCTCCCTCCGCCCTGGGTATCATTTCTGTTTACGAATAGGATGCATTGTACTGTGCTGCTCTCCCAAACCAGGTATGCATCTCGGCACTGCATAGTCCTGGTCTGAGAGGAAGACCTGGGACCTGGGACCTGGGACATGGGAGTGGCAGAAAACACCAGAGTGAGGCAGCGTGGGCAGCTCGGTGTGTTCCTCACCCCGGTAAAGCACCAGCTAGGTAGCAGACAGGTTCCCTCTCATCTCCTCCACTAGTCCATTTTTTTACCGGGCCGCGGCAACGCCGTCTCTATGGAGATGCAGAGTCACAGCCACCCAAATATCCCCCAAGGAGGCAGCGCCAGGCATGGCCGGGACAACGCTTGTCACAACGTCCCAGCGTCAGCCTCCCCAAAGCGCACGGAGCTCTCCCAGTCAGAGCGCATCGCACCCCGTCGTCTCCAGCAGTCAGGGACGGTTGTGTCTGAGGAGAGACAGGTGCAAGAGAAAAAACAGAGAGAGCGGAGAGGAGAGAGAAGAGGACAGGTGGTGGTGGTGTGGGGGGGGGGGGGGGGGGATGGAGAAGAGTCAGGGCTGTTATTTTGTTTACAGGATTGAATCATTAAAGTATTTTCTTACAGTTCACGAGTCATTGGCATTTTGTCACGATGCGCCACTTCCACGGCAAGAGGAGTGCTTTATTTGTTTACAAATTGGAATAGCGATTGTCGAAAAACGATTG
>NC_137193.1:56734858-56752358 GCF_960531495.2 Zeus faber | reverse complement strand
TACTGTTTGCATACAGTGCACACATACACTTAGAGTATTTTATACTCACAGGTCTACTAAAACACACACACATGAGAGTGTCCTCATGGGGTTGAATATCCCTTACCTGCGAAACGAGGAGGATGGAACGAGGATCTGCCGCTCGTCTGGAGGGCGCAGAGAGCGGTGTGTGTGTATGTGTGTGTGTGTGTGTGTGTGTGTGTGTGTGTGTGTGTGTGTGCTTGTGTGTGTCTCTCTTTGTTTGTGTGTGTGTGTGTTTGTGTGTGTGTGTGTGTGTGTGTGTGTGTCTATGTCTGTGTGTGTATGTGTGTGTATGTGTGTGTATGTTGGGGTGGGGTGGGGGGGAGGGGGTGTCTTTGTTAACCCCCTGAGCTTCGCAGGCTATAAAGGAAGCAATCAAAAGTGTCATGGGACTGCAAGATCCTGGGGCACAATTATCTCAAAAAAAGCCTACAATATAGAACTCAACGTAATTCCGGTGTGATGAATGCACTGTAACCTGAAAACTTTTATCCATCTTTTTTGAAACAATACTAAGACCAAAACAAACACTACTCTGGACTCACTCCTCTGAAACAGCTTCTTTCCACCTGGGAATTGAATTCAAATGTATTTCATTGAAATTGAGGATCAATGTCGTACTAGACTTTAATTCGAGATCATAGCTCTGCAAATCCACTATCTATAGGTTTAGACACTGTTCTTTGACGTCATTAAACAGGCAAAGAGATGAGTCACATTTTCAGGTCTGCTAATTCCGAGGCTGGAAGGAACATTTTTGCAGAAAACTGAAACAACACAAAACGTCTGTACATTCACGCTCCCATACACATTTAAGCGATGGCTTTTTTTTGTATTCACACTCAAATAGAAGAATCCATCTTAATTCAGGGAAAACGTCTGGCAGCAATGAATAAAAATTAGGGAAGAGACTTGGGGATATTAAGTGAAAAGGTGTGATTTATACACTGTGATAGTGTAATTAAACAAGCTGCTCCCTTCCCATTCCCCCCCACAGCTAGGGGTCTCATATAACTGGTTTGTAAATGTGCAAAGTGAGCACTCTGCCACTGCAGTGCGAGGGAAAACAGCACCCGTCTTACTCAGCTCGGCCACAAGCCGCTCCTTTTACACAGATCAACTCACACCGCGCTCATCATCTGTTTTTTTTTTTAAATGTTTTTTCAGAATGATAAATACCGTCTGCGCCATTGGGGGGGGTTCTTGTTACATTTTTTTTTTTGCTGCGGCTTTTGCACCCGCCCCACATTATATAACTGTGTTCCGATCCGATCAACTAACCTCGTCAAAATTCTTCCCTTGCCGATTAAGTGCAATTCTGCCCCCAAATTTTGATTTCAAGAGCCACTTTTTATTTTTCAGTAATCAAGAATCAGAATGTGTACAATATACACAGAATATACAAAATGTGCTCTACATTGTATGCACCGGGTGAAGATCAATGAATGTACAAAGAAAAACAACATAAAAAATGATTTTCAAAAATTCGGAAATTTCTATATGTTTTTGAATTCACACTTTACGTGAATTCCTCTTTACGTTGTATTGCAAATTAATCGAATCACTCTGCTTGCCCTTTCCTTGGTTTAACTTTCAGTATATTTAATTTTATTTCAACAACTTTTTCTATTATATAAATACTCCATGTTGGCTCAAGATTTTTTTGTGTCATCTTATATAATTTAAATGCATCACACAGCACTTAATGACACATTTAACAATCTACTATCTTTGTCTTTGTAATTCTTTATTTCTCTCTACTTGAATTTTTGATATATTTTTGGAAAATGTTTTGTCAGGAATAGATTAAATCCATAATGCTACCGTAATACTGAGTTCAGTTTTAGAATTTTAACTTCATCCGATTCCCACCAAAGATGTGTACTGTTCGATTTCTCAGTCCATTCAGCTGGACCCCGGCCCCATTCTCTCCTGACCTCTCCTTGACACCTCCAGACTCGAAGGAAAATGTTTGAGCCGCTGTGATTGAACTACACATTAAATCACACAGCAGGGGCGAAGTGCTGTTTATCCCGTGATATTCCAAAGTGGAACCCCCCGGGAGACATTGCGAAAACAGGGCCGGATCCCTGGGAGAGTAGTTACTGAGCGGTTTCAATTAGAGCTGCGGTGGGTCGGAGGAACTGGGGAGGAGTGTGTGTGTGGGGGGGGGGTTTATCAAGAGTCTGGTCTGATTACTGGCTTCCGCCCCTTAATGAGACACTAGAGCCTTAATATTTATTTATAGTCCACAACTAACACCCAGCAAGTCGATGGCTGGAGGCGGGGAGGAAAACAGCACTTTGGGCGATGTTAAATGAATTGATTTAAATTCGACTTGACTTGAATAAATGCACATAATGATGAGGTGGGGGGAAAAGTCAATTTATTTAGATCCGATTAACTTGGTCTCTGTTTCATATTTCATTTTTATGTCATTTTTTTCTCTCAATTTTAGATGTTTTTTTTAATCTTTATTTTTTGATAGATTTCATTTTTTTCTAGTGTTTTTTCTTTGGTTTTGTAATTATTGAAATGTTAAAGTGATGACTTTGACAACAACTTAAGGCTGTGCTTATACAGTAATCTGGCCATTAACATCATAAATACATAGAATCATCGATATTTAATTCTTATAAAATACAGAACTTCAACAAGGGTGTTATGAATTATAATATGGTGATGTTTAAATTGAAAGTTAATTCATAGTTTTATAAGTAGTATAGTTTGTACTCCCTGGTGCGTTGGATACAAGGGGCTTGTATCGCTGAACAACAACGACTCCTGCTCCAGTGAAGAGCCCGACGGTGATACCGGGCTCCCACAGGGGCCACCAACCAAAATTTGGAACTCAAAGTGGAACAACTCATCAAACCGATGGACCCGAGGAGACCAATTCCCTCTCTCTCTCCCTCTCCCTCTCCCTTTCCCTCTCCCTCTCTCTCCCCCACGGCCACGGTGACATTCCCAGGAGGCTGTTTTCCGGACGGTTTTCCGCGAGTGGGATGGGATGAACCCCACATCTCTCACCCGTAAAGAGAAAAGCGCCTGTGTCAGCACCCGCCTGCCCGCGGTGAAAATCAAAATATCAATAAGCTCTTATAGCATTAAGGAAAATGCCTAAATCTGACACTTTCTCTCCCTCCGTTCCCTTCCTCTCTCCCTTTTGCCAATATCACTCAACCACTTAGACTTGGCATAGGCCCACAGGAGAGTTTTACATGTACATTAAGAGAGGCTCTCTGCCTCTATCTATCCACCCTCCTCCTCCTCTTCTTCCTCCTCTCCACTATATCTATTAAAGTAAATACACGCAGGCCAGGCGGTGACACATAGTCCATCCTCATTCATTTTTGAACACTTGATTGACAGGGGGTGAGTTATCGCCACGGCGAAAGAAGCCTGCCATTGATCCCCGCGCCGACTGCCGATCCAGAGCCACGGCTCGGACGTTTCGTAATGTAATGCTTAATCACATGACTCCAGAAGGAAATGATGTGCGGGCTAGGGTTTATGTATTGTTTTCTGTGGAGCTAAAGCCCCCGCTGTTTGCGGGAATCACTCACGTTCGGGGCAACCTATACCTTAAAGTTAAAACGATAAAAGCCCCGCCCAGCTCGTCAAAAGTGCTACAGCAGAGGAAAAACAGAGAAGATACGATAGGCCATATAAAGGGTTTGAAAAGGGGGCCGAATAAGCAAAAAGAGATATCAGCGTGCAAAAGGGGTTTAGCGAAAGAATGAGTTGAGGTGAAAAGAATGGCCCCGGGCAGTGAGAGAATAAAGAAAATGGAGAGAAAGATGGAGAGAGCGAGCGAGCGAGGAGTGAGAGGAACAGAGTGATGGTAAAGCTGAATGATCGCTCTGTGAGAAATATTATTGATGATTCAGGCAACGTGAATTATTAATGGGGGGCGAAAAGCATCTTTGAACGTGTCTCTGACATTCAATACTGACAGAGATCAATGGGCTGGCATGGACACAGAGGCGGGAAGGGAGGAAGGGAGGAGAGAGGGAGAGAGAGAGAGAGAGAGAGAGAGAGAGGGAGAGAGAGAGAGAGTGAGAGAGTAGGAGAGCAGGGTTATAGGCGGAGAGGAGGGAGAGAGGCTCGGACAAGTGACGGTAAAAACCGTGGCCCTTCAGTGGGACTTGTCAGATGGACTTAGGTCGAGAAGGGAGACGAAAACGACCAACGGTACAGAGTCAGGTGACGGGGTCGCCAGTGATTGGCTGTGACAAGTCTGGTTTCTAATGCTCGGCTGCAGACGCAGGGAACAGACCTCCCGCCCTTCCTCCCTCCCTCCCTCCCCCAGATCCTAGCCACCATCCCTCCTTCCGTCTGCTGATGGCCTCTCTGCCTGCTCTTTTTCTGGGTGTTTGTCGACGTGGAAAGTCTTGCATGCATGTGTGTGTGTGTGTGTGTGTGTGTGTGGGTGTGGGTGTGTGTGTGTGTGTGTGTGTGTGTCGTCTCGTCATGTGTTGAGGTGGGGCCTTCCTCAGCCAAAAAAATTAGTTTAAAAAATAATAACCATTTTAGAGATTCCCCTCCCACAAAACAAATAATATAAGATCAATAACAAATAATAAAAGATGTTCAATGACGCTTACCAGCTCAGAGATCATTTATGGTGTGTGTGTGTGGGTGACTATTTGACCGCGTTCTGTCTTTGTATATGTTAGTGTGTGTGTCAGTGTGTGTGACTGTGTGTGTGTGTGTGTGTGTGTGTGTGTGTGTGTGTGTGTGTGTGTGTGTGTGTGTGTGTGTGTGTGTGTGTGTGTGTGTGTGTGTGTGTGTGTGTGTGTGTGTGTGTGTGCATTTGAAGTGCGGGACAGGACAGCGGTGGGGTTCAGCGGGTCACACAGGAAAGACTGATCCCATGGGACAAACCGCCAAGGCCACTCAGCTGCTCCCCAAACAAACAATCACACAGACACACACACACACACACACACACACACACACACACAAACATCCACACAGGGGTTGTCAGTCTGACTGCCATGAGACGCATGTCACCAGGGCTGACACTAAGAGGGGACAGGGATCGGCTCCTATTGTCACGGTAACAGGCTGATGGAGGGGGGGCCCGCCACACCTGATCAAGAAGCGCTTTGCAGATGGTCGCAGAACGGACGGGTCGCAGCTCTCAGGAACATTCACAGCCACGCACGCTACGCTCCCTCTCTCTCATTGTGACACGACCAAGTCAACGGCCTCGGACGACGCGGGAGGTTTTCTTTTCTCTGCCCGTGTGTGTTTGAGCGTGGCTGTGTTTTGTCTATGGCTTCCAGGGTACATTCGGCACCGCAGGTTGGCATATTTTGTATCAGGATGCCAATTTGTTAACAGCTATGTAATTATAAAAAGAAGATGCCCAGTATGGGATCAGCTTTCTGTTTCATTCTTGGTTTTGGCATTGAAGGTGAAAAAGCGTTTGACACCTACATACTAGTCGCGAGACAAGTTTGGCTATTTTTAACTCACATCAAACAATGTTTGAACAATGTGAGAAAAAGTCATTTTTGTGTGCATCTAGGCTCTGAACCGAGACCGTCTATATATACAGCATATGCTTATTTTTTCACACGTATGACGTCACTCACCAGATTGGGTGAGCCGGGTTCGCTCTGCCACGGCTGTGCGAGGAACGTGAGATAGTCAGAGCCTTCCTTCAGTCTCTGTGGCCTCACCTTCTGTCTGTCACCTCTGAGCTTTAATATAAAGGGACATGTACGATTGACCTGGCACTAAAGCACTAACAGACTGTCTGGGCCCTTTACAGCTAGTAAAGGGAGACGGACTATTAACCTCCACCCCCCCCCCCCCTCCCCTTCCCCCCTCTGTCTCTCATGTGCTCTTGAACTCCTTCATCACTCCATGGAAATGGCCGGGGAAGAGGGTGGATGGGCAGCGAGAGGATGGTGGGAGAGGAGGGTTAAGACAGAGGTCTGCGGCGGGGTGTGACGTGTGTCAACAGAGTTTTAGGGGCCATGATGACTTGGCCTAAAGGTACTCTGGAATATTAGGTTGGAGTGGAGTGGAGTGGAGTAATGCCTGGAATTATTGGACATAACAGCAGTGGGCTGCTTGCTCGGGAGCGAATGGCTATTGTGTCATGGGAGCAGGAAAGGATAGAGTCTCACCTACTCTTGTCGGCCATTTGTTGGAGACGATGCAAAATGTCCCCAAATGTTGACTCTGAAAACATCTGACACCGTTTTTGTCATGTGTCACTTATGTGGATTGAGCATATACATCACAACACGTTGCTGCCGCTGTCACCCATATTCAAAGTCACAAATGTGCTCGATCCTTCACACTTATCCCATGCCATCCCCGTCAACCGCGCACGGGACCTTGTCGTCGTCGCCATGGCTACTGCCCCCTCTGTTTGACAGCCGCTAGTTGAGTGGAGACGGATGGCCCGTCATTTGGAGGACCATTCCCAGTATGCATCATTTGCCCTGTTCATGAGGCGTTCGAGGAACCCCTTTACACGCCGAGCGCGCACCCACACACACATGTGATCACAGAGAGAGAGAGCGAGAGAGAGAGAGCGAGAGAGTGAGAGAGAGGGAGGGAGAGAGAGGGAGAGAGAGAGAGAGGGAGGGAGAGAGAGAGGGGGAGGCAAACAGGGACCTGAGGCACCAGTGAAGAGTGGTAGCGAAGTCCCCATAAAGCCAAGGTTAATTCCTCTGTCTCTCCATCCATCACTGAGCAGTTGAAGAAAAGGGGGAGCAGAAGGGGGCTGGAAGCGGGCGGGGGGCTGGGGGGTACTGGCATGATAGACCACTCTGAGCTACATCTATATACCAGAGGAAGAGAGGGCAGGGGGGGTGAAGAGAAGAGGAATAGAGCTAAGGGAGGGGGTTGGGGGTGAGTCTTCATCGCCCCATTGTCTTCCCAAGCACCCATAAAGGGCGTAGGAGGCGCGGGATCATAGGCCTCGTTTGCCAGGAATTATGGCTGCCAGGCAGGCAGAGGCAGGCGGAGGCAGGCGGAGGCAGGCGAGCCTGGGTGTGGCTGTCAGCAGCATGATGACGATGCTGGGGGTCAGGAGGAAGCTCTGGGTGGACGCCACCGTCTGTGAAAACAGTAGAGACATCACTGTCACTGGTCAGTGGTCAGTAGAGGTAGAGGGAGGTGGGAGAAGGAGACGGGTGGACTTTTAGGTAAACTTTTAGGAGATGTCGATCTGCACTGAAGAAGATGATATTAGGAAGTGAAAATTGACCAACACGTGGACAAATGTTTCCTTCTTTAGTGCAACCTAACTTTTCCCTTTTCTTTTGGGGTCTCACTCTCTCTCTCTCTCTCTCTCTCTCTCTCTCTCGCTCCATCTATCTCTCTCTCTCTCTCTCTCCATGCTCCTGCCCCCTCTCCGTATGTCTCGGAGGGTCATTTGCCTGTTCAGATGAGATTATGAGCTATAATGGAGGAGGTGTGGAGTGCTGAGACAAGGAGAAATGGCCCGCCGCGCAGATAGGAGATTTGATGGTTAGTCGATAGCTTTTCTCTCTCGTCAGACAGAGAGAGAGAGAGAGAGAGAGAGAAGAGAGAGAGAGAGAGAGAGAGAGAGAGAGAGAGAGGGAGAGCGAGAGAGAAAGAGAGCGAGAGAGGGGGCAAGAGACAGCGTTAGAAATGGCCGTGCATGGACCTTGATATCACATAGGAAATGCATTATTTTTTGACCGTTTTAAGATTAGCTCAAAACAGTCTTACAAAATCATTTCAGCATGAACTAACCTTGAATGTCGCCGCACTTATGTAAATGACGGCCATCACTGGCAATCAATGAATAGAATAGCCTTGAGGGTCTTAAATGTTATTGAGAACATTTTGATTTAAACCATATTACACTGTCAGCTTCATTATGGCAGTCTTGTAAGACATTGTGAAGGGTCACATAGTCGGTGGATGACAACCTGCTTTATTCCTATTGATCATTCATGGATAATCCCTTCAACGTGCACGTCTCGGCACTCACAAAAAGCTGCTTTTTAACCCCGGGTGTCCGGTGTCCTGTAGTCTTTGATTGTGGTACTTGTTTTGAATTGTTTTATACATAAATTCCATATCAGTCGCACCACATGTGTCAGTGTGTGTGTGTGTGTTCATGTGTGGGGATTGGTTTGTGAGTGTGTGGGCCAGTGTTTCACTGTAGGTGTCAGCTCCAGTCAGTCAGATGCCTCCGTCGGCCATTAGAGCCGAACCGCACTCTGTGTCCGACCGTGTGTCAGGTGTCATTCAAGCTGCCCGTCAAGTGAACCTCCTCTTCCTCCTCCACCTCCTCCTCCTCCTCCTCCTCCTCTCCCCCAGGTGCATTATGACACGGTGCCCTTCACACTCCTCCCGACATCAGCGTCACGTCCGCAGACATCTGGTAAACATCACAACATGACAGATTTGGCTCGGCTTTGGCGTGACGTCCCCCCGTTACCGCCTCTCTCTCTCTCTCTCTCTCTCTCTCTCTCTCTCTCTCTCTCTCGCTCTCTCTCTCTCTCTCTCTTGATCTCTCTCTCTCTCTCGCGCTCTCGCTCTCTCTCTCGCTCGTCTCCCACGGCCGAGATGAAGAAGGAAGGCCTTGTTGTGTTCTGGAATACAACTAATCAAGCTTTTCAATGGAAGGTTGGAAGAAATTTTACTTCTAGGTTTTTGTCCTGCTTCAATCCAAAAAAATGCACCAATGACGTCCATTTTATTTACATGTAAATAAACACAAGTATATTGACCTATCAATTTTGATTATAGCTAAATTGTGTGCTGTCGCTTGTGAGTGAATTTCCGGGTAATATAAACAGCCATTGGGTAGCAGTGCCTCTGGACCTAATCTGGCTCAGATCCACACAATGATCCTTTCGACTAAAAAAAAATGGGGCATTTTGTGGATGTGGCCCACGTGTTCTTTTTGAAGGTGCAGGGCGGACAGGATCTGTCTCAATCTCAGTTGGATCCAGGGTGGCGGACACTTCCAAATGTTCCAGAATGGACTTTCTTTTCCTCATTCTGGTGTCGAATGTCACAGGGCCGCCAGGCTCGATAATGACGTTAATCTCTGACAGGTGCTGGTGGCGCTCTTTTCATGTTGGTATTGATATGGATAGATGGATATGGTATTGATATGATAAGAGAGCTGTCCGAGCCAGGAAGTCCCTGCACCGCCTGTTTCGCAAATTAATTGGCCAGAAATAATTCATTCTTAATCAAGTCACGCGGGGAATTTGTTGGTGGAGACACACAGACAGATGGGAAGACGCACACCAAGCAATGAAAACATCTACATGTACTATTGACTGTGAACGCACGGAACGCACATGTAAACAAATATGCACGTTTTTACATCATGATTCCAAAATTCAACACAGTTCCCTATAGATTTCCTGTATAATTCCTATAATCTTCTGTGGTCGTGGAGTGTCTATACAGCGACTTGCGGGGCGCTGCAAAGCCTCTTCCGTTGTTTGGAGGCACTACAATATAGTTCTGACCCCATACACCAGAACTAATTGGGCAAGTCCTGTGCGTTGACCACCGAACACATCACACACACACACACACACACACACACACGTGGACTCATCACAGGCACACACACACCACCAGCAACTGCCTCGAACACACCCCAGAACATCCTGATGACAGCCTTCTCCTTTTCTCCCTCAATTTCTGCCGTAGCTATCAGAGGCCACGTGTCGTAATTCCTGTTCCAATTGTGGTCTACTTAATTAATCATGTTTTGTGAAAAACATGTTCTCGTCTGATGTTCCTATGTTTATGTTTATTCTACGTATTGTTGTTTGTCTCTTTGTTTATCTGTCTCACCTTTAGTAATCAGATCTTAGAGAAGTAATGATGATTAGTTGTTTATAGATCAAAACGTAGGAAGATCATTCTCCAAAGGGGGATTGGTGGGGGATCTTGTATAATAAAAAAAGCGGCGCTCTGGTCATCCCACACGGCATCTACAGGACGGAGTTATTGCAAGTCGTTCTTGATGATTTATAGAGTGGCATTGCAGGTTGAGAATTTGAACACCACTTGCAGATTAACTCTGTCTTGGATGAAATGGTGTACAAATACACTGTGTTGTATGTCAAGCATGCTGACAGCACAGGGAAAAGAAAAAAATAATAATAATTCTATAATCAATAACCATATTATCATTCGTACACACTCCATTTGTCTAGTCCTATCAAGTGTGTGGTGCACGCAGAGCTGTATGCTGAGGCCTCAGGAATGTGTTTGGATGTGTTCAGCGGGCTGAGTGAACATGCATCACCGCACCCAGTGTAAAAAATGAATTCTACCTGCTGCTCATTCATAGGCCGCTGCTGTAAATCTGCTGTAAATCTGCAATGCTTATTCAGTACAGAGTATGCATGAAAGGAAACACATCTTGCATCGCTTCAGCGGCCTGCAATCGTGTGCATGGCTTGCTAATTCCAAACGACCAAACACGATCGTTTGAAGAGTATTTACCGTGGCCATTACCGGTGTTAGCTCAAATGTTTTTAAGTGGATGCTTATTGGTGCTCGTAGATTATAATGTTTGGTTTCACCTTGTCTGTATTGTCCAAATGTAAGACCGGGAAATCAAATATTTGTGTGTGATTTGTGTCAGTGGACACAGGGTAGGTGTCCACAAGAGTAGGTGGTTTATAGGGTCATCCAGTAAAAAACCTTTCAGAACAAGATTCTTCTGGATTATCTGGTTTTAAAACAACACTATAAAAGGTATTAAGCATTACTAGTTAATAAGGTCCTTATAAAATGCTTATTCACAATATGAATGTGTTGATAAGACTTTATAAGTGTTAAAAATAGCATTTATTAATGATTAACTACAGTACGCACTAACAGTTAACTATGCACTTCTTAACTATGCTTTTATTATTTGTTAATATGCCTATATGAGTGTTAATATTAGCATATATTAGCAGTTAATCATAGCATTTATGAGACATTAACTATGCAGTTATTAACAGTTAAGCAATGCTTTTACTATGTGTAAATAAGACTATATAAGTGTTAATAAGTATTGATAAGTGTTAATATGATAGGAACAGTATTGATAAACATAACAGAAAATATGTACCTTATTTTGCATTTATTAGCAGTTAACTACGCACATATTCTTATCAACAGTTAACTATGCTTTTTGCAGCTACCAGATTTAAAGCGAGAACATGCCTTATTAAGGTTAATAAGGTTAATAAATTCTTTATCATGCACCTATTAACAGTTAACTATGCTTTTTGCAGCTACCGGATCTAAAGGTGAACAATGTATTTCCAATTTAGTAATTTATTTTGACAGGAACAGTATCTATAAACATTACAGAAAATATATACTTTATTGTGTTTTGCTTATTTTTGCCTCTGATGTTTTTTCTGAAATGTTTATTGATACTTTTCCTGTCAAATGAACTAACTCACTAAATCAGAAATACATAAATGTAAGATGCTAATGAATATTTTGTGATGACGGTGTAATAGTCATTTTCAATTATTGTGAAAGACTACGTATTATCACTGAAAATGCAATGTAAAAAAAAGAAGATAAATACACACATCGGCATTTGAGGCACAATGTTCAGCTCACATGAGAATCAATAAAATAAAAATAAAAATAATGATATCACACAGTGGAAGTGAAGCGCCGTCCGAGTCAACAAACAAGTCACCACGGTGCTCCAAAACACCTGGAGGACACCTTCATTAAACTGTTCTTATAATTATCATATTTTGGTATCCAACTGGTTGTTGGTTGCTGGTTCCAACTTGGGATGATGTGATTAGTGATGTTTTCAGAATATATTTTACAATATACAATTTACCTCAAAGTTGAAAGATGCTGTAATTGTACAAATAATTTTTTTTTTAAAGGCCTGTTTGAGGGTGTGTTATATGGAACGTTCCTTTTGTGGTCGCTTGTGGCTAGAATAAACAGTAACTTTGTAATTATTTTATATAACAAACACAATAAATTCATGTGACTTTCAATTTGTACCTTATTGCACTTTTTGTGCAAACAATCTACAATTGAAGAACTCAGTTAAATAGATAAACTGCCTGTAATTTAATACAGACAACATTAATTGGACATTAACTATTTAACACCTTTTCCCTTTTCATTTTAAGCCCATTATATTTAGCTGTAGGAAGCCGCATGTATGTGAAGTTTCTTTAAAACAACCATTTAAGTTTCCCTCTAAACCAAACCTTGTCGTTGTTATACAGTAACTCACTGTGTTGTCTGTGGAAATAGAGCTGCAGCCACAGTGACGGGAAGTTGACATTTGCTCTTGTGTTAGGCAATAATGACGTAGCTACAGAAGCTTACCAAGCGAAGCGAAGTAACATCATTTTAGTGGTGACGGTAATTACAACTTACCGGGTACTAGTTTTCTGATGTGTTCTGAGTACATGAAACACATCATGCACTCCCAAAGTCGGGGTGGACTCGACCCAACGTGGGGATGACTTTCTGTGGATTAACGTTTTTTCTGTCCAATTTTTCCTATCGGTCACATTTCCATGGAACCGGAAAACAGTTCACGTTTTTACGTCATTATTTACAATTTTCAGGGAACTACTACCAGAATATGAAACTCATCATGGACTTGCAGATTTTGTATCCTACTACTTTCTCCAATCCCGCAAAGAAAGGAGAAACACAACGGCGCATCTAAGACAGGGTTAGATCCGAACACAGGGTCTTCGTTTACAGAAAGACTAAAGAGATCAAATATCAATCGAACATCCCCACGGACGTCACCCAGGTAAGACGGTACACACACACACACACCCCAGGTAAGACAGTACACACACACACACACACACACACACACACACACACACACACACACACACACACACACACACGCATAAAGCTCCTGTCATTAAGTGTATTGACTTAATGATCCAGTGAAAGCCAGCATTGTCCTAACCTTTGCCCCAGCTGCACAGAGACCAGAATCCTCTGGCATAGAAGAAGCAGTAGACAGGAAATACAGTCACATTCTATCAATTTGTCTCTATTATTATTATTATTATTATTATTATTATTATTATTATTATTATTATTATTATTATTATTAATAATAATAATAATAATAATAATAATAATAATAATAACTATTATTATTATTATTATTATTATTATTATTATTATTATTATTATTATTATTATGTTCACTTCCTCTCTCTCTCTCTCCCCATCTTTCTCTCCCTCCCTCTCCCCCACGTGCCGCTCCGTCTCTGACACACTGATCAATTCCCCATCAAATCCTAATGCCGCGGTTTAACTCAAGAGTGGCATCTTAATTAGAACGATAACTGCACACTGTCAGGGTCATCGACTGCGCCTGCCGCCAACCAATGCTTCTCATCGACAGCCTGCCAAGCCACGGCCTGGCCCGGCCCCGGCAGAGAGAGGGGGACTGACGGGGAGAGGTACGGGGGCGGGGGGGGGGGGGGTTTAGGAGGAGGAGAGGAAGAAAGACGCACATCGCTTGAGAGTGAAAACGAAGCGGTGTGCATAACTAAATGAGATGGAGCGAGGCGGAGAGCGGAGGAGAGGACGAATCGAAGGTGAGCGAGGAAGAGGAGGGAGGCCTCACGGGAGGAACTGCAAACGACCCGGAGAGTTGTTATTGTTCCGTCAACCCCCGGCGGCCTTGGGGGGGATGTGTAGACACGACCGCAGCCGACACCGCAGCGGTCTCTTCATAAATGTAATCAATATGAGAATCTGTTCAGACGGCGCATTGTGACACTGACTGAACGGAGATTATTAGCCATAATGTGTCTCCGACGTCGGCGTTTATGACGCCGAGCGGAGGATTGATGCTACTTCTGATGGTTGATGCGATTGGAAAAGAAAGAACAAAAGAGAGAGATAAATAAGTAAATGCACTGATAAACAAATAAATCAGTAAATAAGAACACAAACAAACAAACGGAGTAACAGACGACAAAACAAGTAAACAACGAAACAAAAGGGGAGACAAGCAGCCTAAATACTTTGAGCACACACACACACGCACGCACGCACGCACGCACACACACACACACACACACATACACACACACACAAACACATACACACACACACATGCACGCAACACACACTTTCGCACTTCAGACAGGGAATTCCCCCTGTTCAACCTGTCAAGGGGCGATTTGTCCTCTGCTGTTTTTATTGTCAGGGGAGAGACAGGAGGAGAGAAAGAAAGAAAGAAAGAAAGAAAGAAAGAAAGAAAGAAGTGAGAGAAGAGAGGGAGGGATGGAGACCAGGGTAGACTTTCCGTTTTTATGTGACAAATAAAGAAATCAATAAATCATTGTGAGCCTTTGACAGGTTGTGGTGAAGAGGAGCCATTCCTCATGGGCTATTTATGAAGCTGTCGCCGCTGTCTCTCTCTCTCTCTCTCTCTCTCTCTCTCTCTCTCTCTCTCTCTCTCTCTTACTCTTTACTGTACCACGTCGAGCAAGAGCACTGTCTGAAATATTTAAACATTTGCGTGCATTTCACACCACACGGCACTTACGAACCAGTGGAAGGGACCTGGGCAGATGGGGCAGGACTGAAACATCCAAACAAAACAGAGAATCTAGAGCCACAGACATCGTGTTTTGGTTCAGAGAAGATGTGTGAACATGTGTTTGCGTGTGTATATGTTATGTGTGTGTGTGTGTGTGTGTGTGTGTGTGTGTGTGTGTGTGTGTGTGTTTACGTACACACACACATATACACAGAGGGTGGGCGGCAAGTGCATTCCACTCGTTCTCTGAGAAAGACCTCTTCATGAGTATTACCTGGTTAATGAATTAGAGTTGCTCTCCGCTAAAGGGAGCAACCTCCCTAACCTGCTGTAATCCAGCTCTTACAACCAGATTATCCTGATTATTGCGGCAGCAAGGGACCGCAGGGGCCCAAGCTCAAATTACCAAGAAGGTGGATGGTTTAAAAAATTTTTTTTTTTTTTTTCTTTAACAGTTTTTGTACTCGGATAATCCCTAAATGAGTGTCATCCCTCCACGGAACCCTCTCTGAAATGTGTTCACTGAGTCTTTGATTTAGTTTTTAAAACCAAAGAAAATATTCCATAAAACACATCTTTTGTTTCATGTGTCACCCCAGTCTTTTTACTTTTGTCTGTTTCTTTGACGTACTTACAAGCACCTGTGTGGCGGATGACAGTGTGTGTGTGTGTGTGTACGTGTGTGTGTGTGTGTGTGTGTGTGTGTGTGTGTGTGTGTGTGTGTGTGTGTGTAAAAAGCAAACAAGAGGCAGTGAAAGTCCATGCAGCAACGCTGAGATTTAAACCCATTCTGTCTATGGCTCCATCAGATAACGAGCTGAATCAGCATGCGCTGGCAATATACGCAGGGTGGGATGAGCGCACACCCCTACACACAAACACACACACACACACACACACACACACACACACACACACACACATACACCGTTACAGCATGTGTGTCTTGTGAAGATCCTTCAGGAGTGACAGAGGCATTATAATGAGCAAGAGTCCTTTTAGAGACACCGCATACAACTCTCCATAGTGGCACAAACACACACACACACACACACACACATACACACACACACACACACACACACACACATACACGCAAACCACACCCCCACCGAATCACTCGCTGTTCTTCTTCCTCACACTTGGACATCATCCTCCTCCCTGTCATCTTCACTCGCACACCTCTGATCTTTCTTTTATCCTATCCACTCCAGTCCACATGACCACTCTCTCTCTCTCTCGCTCTCTCTCTCTCTCTCTCTCTCTCTCTCTCTCTCTCTCTCTTTCTCTCTCTCTCCTAAACCTCCTCTTCCCGCCGTGTCTTGTTTTCTCCCTCTCTCCGTATTGCCACTGGATGGCTTTCAGAGCCCCGCTGTCTGTGCTAACCACACCGCGACCCCGCTGACCCCTCTTATATCCGCTGCCTTATCTCCCTCTAGCCATCCCCCTGCGCCCTACTGGACCATGTTCACACACACACACACACACACACACACACACACACACACACACAGACATAGACACAGACACACACACACACTCACACACACGCACATCTACTATCAACCTTACTTATATTAACATAAAATTAAGCAAAAGTAACACAGATTCATAACCACACACACACACACACACACACACACACACACACACACACACACACACACACACAGGGCGGAAGTGGTAGTGTGGGGGGGGGGGGGGGGGGGGGGGGCAGTGACGTGCTCAGCCTCGGACCTGTCCCTGCTCATTTGGGGTTAGCCCCCCTGCATTAGCACCAGCCAAAGTGACAGCTGTCAGCGCCACTGAGCGCACCGGACTGCCCCCTCCACCCATCACCCCAGGGAGGAGGAGAGGAGAGGAGAGGAGAGGAGAGGAGAGGAGAGGAGAAGAGGAGAGGAGAGGAGAGGAGAGGAGGAGAGGAGAGGAGAGGAGAGGAGAAGAGGAGAGGAGAGGAGAGGAGGAGAGGAGAGGAGAGGAGAGGAGAGGAGATGAGGAGAGGAAAGAAGAAGGGATGAGAAGGGAGGGGAGGGGAGGGGAGGGGAGGGGAGGGGAGAGGAGAGGAGAGGAGGAGAAGAGAGGAGAGAAGGTGAGAAGAGGAGAGGAGAGGAGAAGGGAGGAGAAGGGAGGAGGAGAAGGGAGGGGAGGGGAGGGGAGGGGAGAGGAGAGGAGAGGAGAGGAGAGGAGAGGAGAGGAGAGGAGAGGAGAGGAGAGGAGATTAGGAGAAGGGAGGAGAAGGGAGGAGAAGGGGGGAGGAGAGAGGAGGGGAGGGGAGTGGAGAGGAGAGGAGGAGAGGAGAGAAGAGGAGAGAGAAGAGAGGATGAGAGGAGAAGAAGAGAGGATGAGAGGAGAGGAGAGGAGGGGAGGGGAGAGGAGAGGAGAGGAGAGGAGAGGAGAGGAGAGGAGAGGAGAGGAGAGGAGAGGGGAGGAGAGGAGAGGAGATGAGGGAAGAGGAGAAGAGAAGAGAGGAGGGAGGGTAGGAGAGGAGATGAGAGGAGAAGAGAGGAGAGGAGAGGGGAGGAGAGGAGAGGAGAGGGGAAGGGAGGAGGAGAGGGGAGGGGAGGGGAGGGGAGGGGTGGGGAGGGGAGAGGAGAGGAGAGGAGGAGAGGGGGGGAGGAGGAGAGGGGAGGGGAGGGGAGGTGAGGTGAGGAGAGGAGAAGGAAGGAGAAGGGAGGAGGAGAGGGGAGGGGAGAGGAGAGGAGAGGAGAGGAGAGGAGGGGAAAGGAGATGAGGGGAGAGGAGAAGAGAAGAGAGGAGGGAGGGGAGGGAAGAGGAGAGGAGAGGAGAGGAGAGGAGAGGGGAAAGGAGGAGGAGAGGGGAGAGGAGAGGAGAAGAGGAGAGGAGAGGAGAAGGGAGGAGAAGGGAGGAGGAGAGGGGAGGGGAGAGGAGAGGAGAGGAGGGGAGAGGAGAGGAGAGGAGAGGAGAGGAAAGGAG
>NC_137193.1:56494858-56729858 GCF_960531495.2 Zeus faber | reverse complement strand
AAACCACATTGTTGGCCGTGCTCTACCATTGTGAAAGGCTGAACAATACATTTTGGCAGCAGGCTGGCAGCGGCTTCTTGGCCTTCTGGCAGAGCCAAAAAAGTGTGCTATCAGAAAAGGAGCTTGTGTTGGATACAAGACTTATGGCAGCAAAGCCACACAATGCAACAATTGATGTGTATCACACTTCCCATTAAATGCGAGGATAAATCTTTGTGTTTTCTCGAAAAACATATTGCATCTGGTTTTGATAAATGAGCCAATGTCAGTTGATGAAAAACACAGATAGATGGCTGTCATCCGGGCACGGCAAAAGACAGATATTCTGCTCTTATATGAAACATTTTCATATTTAAAAAAAAATGGTAATAAATTTGATTGTTCTTCATTTGATGTATGCCCAAGTTTTTATACATCAAGTATATTATCCACCACAAAAAAAAGCCTCTCACGCACAGACGAGTCCATCACCATCTGGTCCTGCTACGGTCAATAGCTCTCGGCTGCTTTGTTTTATTGATTAGTGATTGAAGAATGATTGGCCAATGGAAGGTAAACACAGGAGCACTCTAATACCAGAAGGTCACAGGGGAACAGGACACACATCCCATTACATTTACAGCCGCTACAGCGTCTTGCGTGTGTGTGTGTGTGTGTGTGTGTGTGTGTGTGTGTGTGTGTGTGTGCGCACACACGAGGGGCCGCACTGAGGAATAACCATCAACGTGGAATTTATGCGTGGAAGGGAAAAGGGCCAGAGCATTAGGGCCGTAAGTGACTTGGGAGAGTTGCGCTGGGGCTGCCTATTGATCTACTGATTTATTTTAATTTTTTGGTATATCTGGAAATAACCCCATTGACCCACGGAGGCTCCGAAACCACTGAGAAGACTCTGGAATATCATAATATATCAGTTTGGATGCTACTAAGGAAATATTAAGGCAGCTTTTCTTTAAACGCACTGACACTGAGCGCTGGTGGTCGTGACAAGACTGGCACACGAACCACTTTCATAATTTTTTTTTTTACTTTCACAATATATCCATGTGAAAGAAATACTGTGCAAATTCCCAACAAAGAACAATTTGTCATTGACAGAGAGAGAAAAACAAAACAAAACAAAACAAAACAAAAACAAAACAAAATAACAAATCTGTGATTACGTTAAAAACACACAGCAAACAATTCAACAGCAAGTTCGCTCGCATATGCACCCACAACACAGACACAACATCCATGAACACAAACTACCGTGGGACAAAAGTTGTACCGACTGAAAAAAATGAACATCATGGCAACAATAAACCATTGCATGAATTTGATTTGGAGGACCAAAAAAAAAGCTTAAGTTCTTCAAATTTTAGTTGCTAAACTCCTTAAGTAAAAAAATAAAATAAAAATAGAAGACTAGTTAAGCTATTACTTTTGAACAACAACAACCAGTGGCTAGACTTTTAAGACATTTTAAAACCTTTTTTTTCTAGACATTTTCTCCCATTCACAGAAAACATGAACACAAGGCAAATATACAAAAAAAAAACAACAGTAAGAAAATGTTTAAGGATTATGACATCACATTAAAGGATTGCTCAAAGACGCAAACATTTCATACCTTCCAACATGATTTTCCATGTACCAGACTCACTTGCAAACACAATAGATTACTCTTGAAATGTTCAGTTTTGCATTATTCAGTCACTGAACAGCAACATTTCATTATTCATTAGAATACATTTGTTCTCTGCAACAGAGTGACAGTGCATTGAAATGTAAAAAAACACATGCTCTGGGTAGAAAAGATATCACATGTCTGAAGTGCCATACACATATGTGTACTCTTGCTCATTTTAAGAAACAAACTAAAAAATACTGAGAGGACGGAATACAAGAGCGTGCGAAGAGATTAACAAATGTGAATTAAAGATGTGATGATGTGACAGAGGAGCGTGTCCGTGCTAGTGGGACATGAGGATCATTCAGGACGCTCAAAATCTCACAATCAATGTGTTTATTAATATAAAATGTGCACAGATTTAGCTAAATTAATATCCATATACTGTATTTCACAATACGCTCTCTCTACTGATAGTGATTAGCACAATGCAAATTAAAACATTTTGAGTTTAAAAGCGCTAGGGGCTGGGTGAGAGCTGCCTACTTTGGTAAAACTGATCAGTAATCAGTCTTTGGATGTTTTTGTGACCAAACAATTTCTGGTTGACTTGTTGTTTGTACAGCATGCTCCCTTTTTACTGAGTAAATCCAAGTAAAAAGGGAAAGACTAGATACAGTGGGAAAATTTTTTTTTTAAGAAAAGTAAAGATTATAGACTACCACAAACGCTGATTAGAAATAACTCGACGTGCATTCACTGTTGCTCATGCTAGAAAATACAGACAAAACTGAGCGGTTGAGCGGTCCAGAAATGTTCTTCAACTAAATCATTATTCGGTAATGAATTCATTTCGTTGAGGAAAGTGATCGGAACAAACGCGTCAACGTTTACCCTCAAAACAAGTTTGGCCCGACGCAAAGCAGCACGGGCGGTGACTCGTCTCCCGTCGCTGTGATTCCCTGAGACTCCAGCTGCGTCCCAAACCAATACAGACATACTACTGCCCCCTACTGGCACTTCTGAGGAGCACTTCTTCTTAAGATGCTGTATCTTTTCGGGGGGGGGGGGGGGGGGGGGGGGGATGAGAGTGACATCTACGTCCCTTTTGCCTGTTTGAAAAAAACCAAAAACGTGTGACAGATGTGACGAGCTACGAGGCAGACGTTGGTCTTGGCTTGAAAGTGAAGGTCACAACTAACGACGGCCTATCGGATCGGCCGTCCCATTTCCAACGGCGCTTCCTAGCTCCCCTTTGTTACGGGAGAATGAGTGGCGAGGGGGGGGTTTTGTGACGCGGCCTCAGTACATGGACTCGGTGTCCCTGAGGCTCCCGAACGACAGGCTGAAAGTGCTTCCCAGTCTCTTCGCGACTTCGCCCCTGTCGCTCTTCTTCTTCCTGTTCCAGTTGAGCAGGGAGGCGGAGCTTTGGCCACTCAGCAGGCGCTGGCGGACGTTCTCCTTGTCACCGCTGTGGGAGAGCATGACGGACCGCCGCTCCACCTGTACGCATGCACGCACGCACGCACGCGCACACACACACACACACACACACACACACACACACACACACACACACACACACACACACACACACACACACACACACACACACACACACACACTCAATAAACAGGGTCCATTCTGCCATTCGAAAATGAAATTCAACGACATTCAAGTAGTTTTTTAAGCGCTTTTTTTTGTTTTCAAAGACTTCACACAAAACAAATAAAACCTATTTTGAATATGATCTTTATTAATTAAAATATAATATTGTCTTAATCTTAATCTCATCTATTCTATTATTTATATTAGTATATACAGTATATTATATATTATTAATCTCATCTATGTCAAAAAAGAAATTCTGGATTTTTTTTTTTTGTTACGATTTCAATAGGGGGATTATCACAGGTCTAATTAGGGCTGAACGATTTGGGAAAATAATTGGATGGCATTTTTTTAGACCAATATTGCGATTGCGATTCTGTATGCGATCTTGCAAGGTTCTTTATGTTCTGTATTATTCACTAAACATAAGCAATACATCATTCTGTGGTATGACAACAACATATCTTTATTAAACTGTTGAATTGTAAGAAGAAAAGCCTTAAATCACAGCAGTATATTGACTGATTGATCTAAGTTCAAGCCTTGTGATTGTTCGAATCTGAAAATTGAAATGCAGTGTTTCAGCAGAAAGTTATTTTCTATAAAAATGTTGCGCTTGTACGTCAACATGCACGAGTGCCACCACGTGTGCTCTGCGACCAAAGACCCAACGGACGCAGTGTTCTAGAAGAGGCTCCTCCGCAGCGCGGAGGTTTGGTTAAAACAATCGCTATAAGTTGGTGGTTTCATTCAGTACGCACTTGTTTCGTTCCATTAGGAGTGTAAAATAAAATAAAAACACACTGTTCTGGGGCGCCAATCGCGAACACCCCATTGCTGGGGCACACATCTCTCCAGATCGCTCCCTTTCCGCGGCCACCCCCCTTGGGATGCCGCCTGGGCAGCCGCCTATCTTACCTTTAAAAATAATTAAATAAACAAACAAACAAACAAACAAACAAACAAACAAACAAATATATATACATACACACACACACACACACATATATACATATATATATATATATATACATATACACACACACACACACACACACACACACACACACACACACACACACACACACACACACACACACACACACATATATATATATATATATATATATATATGTGTGTGATTATTTTTTTATTTTTTTTATTCGCAGCCTTTGCGTTCAATTAAATTGCGATGTCAGTTTGAATTTGATTAATCGTTCAGGCCTGTTTTCAATTATCGTGTTATTTTCAATGTCTTTTCAAGCACTTCAGCACAAAAAGGGCTATTTTAAAGGTATTCCAGTATTTATATACGATTCAATGTTTTTGATGCTAAAGAAATGTGTATGATATTTCAAAGACACACACGCACAGACACACCTGTGTGTCGTGGGAGTGGAGGGTGACGACGCTGAGCTCCACCCCTCGCTCGCTGCAGCTCTTGAGCATGTGGACCACCTCGCTGTGTTTGGCCCACTTGCAGTTCTGCCCATCCACCGCCACGATGTAGTCTCCCTCTCTCAGACCCGCCTCCTGAACCCACACACACACACACACACACACACACACACACACACACACACAAAGATATAAACACAAGCAATGGGAAATAAATGACACAGCATAAAGTCCTGAACATAATTGTTTTTTGTTAAAAACAAAAAACTTGTAAAAAGTTTTTTGTTGTTATCAGAAAAGAAGATTAGCAATGTAATTCAAAAAACAATATTTAGATTATTCCAATGTAAGAAAGTGTAGAGGGGGGAGCAGCTTCTGCCCATTTTCTGATATGAATGTTTTTGAGCGATGAGCCAAGATGGTGAAATGTATTGTTTTCAGTTTTATTGCACTTCGGGGGCCTTTATATAATGACTTGACAAGGAATCACTGGGGTATGTGGTTGGTTGTGTTTGGTTCTAGCAAGCAGGGTATCGCTCCTCACCGCAGCGCAGCCTCCAGGCACCACACCGGCCACCAAGACAGGGGAGTCTCCCCTCAGCGTGAGGCCCAGGCCGCCCTCTCCTCTCTGCAGGCAGATCACGCGTACCGGGCCCCAGCGCGCCCGCGCACAGAACACAGATAGAGGCCCCTGCGGCCACAGTGTTATCATCGTGATCATTTCATGTCATCTTGATTTGGCAGCTTAACAAATATGTACAAAAATGTTCTGGCTCCGTTTAAAAAAATGTCTATGCATATACAAACATTCATTAGAATCATACTCCGAGACCAACCAGCCATAATGAACCAAATATCATATTTACAAATGTATACAATGCATAGCTGCTTTATTAATATGAAGCCAAACACAGGAGGTGGTGTCCCTCACCAGCTGCTGGAAGATGTCAGTAACCTGCACCGTGGAGAAGTTGGGCGGCGTGATGTCTGGTTTTTGGTGGGTTTGCGCTGGCGACAGGAGACAATGTCAATCAGTGTCTGGGTTAACTCAGCCTCATTATCAGTTTTTTTTTCTCCATAAGAGAGACTCACACTGGACATCCGGGGCGTCGGCGATTTCGTCAAAGTCGTCCTCGCGGTCCAGCTCCGAGTACTTGTCCAGCGAACGCTTGTGTGTGAGGGACAGGACGTCCTGCAGGATGTCCATTTTCCTCAGAATCTTACACAGGCTGTGGACGCGCATGGCCTCCTCGTGCCGGATCACCGCACGCCGCAGGTGGGCTTTACCTGGAGGAGAACCACACACACACACACACACACACACACACACACACACACACACACACACACATACACACACGCACACACACACACACACACACACACACACACAGCATTGTTATCATCTGTTATCTGACACACATGGGTTGAGGATGATGATGTGTGTTTACCTAGCTTTCGTCTCTCCTCCGGGTCTCTTAGGACCTGGCTGAGCGGAGGTCCCGCAGGGGCGCTGACGTGGAAATGGAGGAAGGCCTTCTCCGCCTCTTCATCGCTCTCATGCTCCTTCGCAGGCGACTCTGCACAGCAGCAACACACACACACAGATACGAGCTGAACTACAGTGGAATGAGTACGTGTCATATGTACACACGTGTGTACATATGACATTGTCGACTTATTTTGGATTTGGCTTTGAAATGGGTCAATTATAACAAATACAGCATAGGGTAAAGTTCAACCTTTCAAAAAAAAAGTAGAACAAAACAACAGAATGGGAACCAACTTGTTGTTATTATTATGTCAAAGGGGAAGTTAACCGTTTGAACACGCCTGTGGTTGAACTCACGTGCACTGTGGTCGCAGAGCGCGGTGGCGGCGTAGTAGTGCGACAGCGCACGGAAGTGCTCCGACTTGACCTGAACCATGGATACCCACGAAAACGGCACGTAGTCCTTGACCAGGGGCTGCGCCATGGTCTGCTGCACCAGGGCATACACGTCCGACACCTGTGGGAAGCAGGCGTGGACATGATCGACGTGCGGGGTCAGAATAGTAAGCAGCGTTTACTCCTGTGTCATGCGGCGTCGCGCTCACCCGCGCCGCCTCCTGCGCCAGGCGGAGCTGCGAGGTGAAGTTGACGTCGGGCTCAGTGAGCGTGACGCATTCCAGCACACACTCCTGCACCTGGGCGACCATCAGCCGCACCAGCATGCAGAGCGATGGGGCGCTCATATCCAGGCTGGGCGCGTTGGAGAAGTTGTCTTTGAGGTAATTGAACGCGCCTGAGAAAACACACAAAACACCATCGAGGTACAGGAACAGTCCTTTAATTGATGTTTTTTTTGCACTTTAACTCACTGCATATATGAAGTGCTTTTTAAGTATTTAAAACCTTTCTCTAATCATTCATTTTCATAACTTTTGTTTTCATCCTATTTTTCTCTTTGAGTTGAATGATGAGCGCCAAATAGTGCTGCTACGAAACACAGAGGTTAAAGTACCGGCAGCTCTCTGGAAGGCTTCTATCGCTCGCTCTATCCCGGACGGGGCGGAGCGGTCCTGCCGAGCGCCGATCTGCGTGTAGAGAGCGCCAATGTTGAACAGCACGCTGCCCTTCTCGAAGGCCAGCGCGCGCTGGACAGACGGCACGCCGGTCAAGGAGTCGTACCTGGGAAGCACAGGAACATATGTTGATGTTAAAAAACAACAAAAGAAAACGATGAATGACTTATTAAGGGGGCCATCTTGGATGCATTCATACTGTGAATATGTCATATAATATCATTAGATCTCCCCTGTAACTGTACAGTGCACGGTGCTGATCCATTTCCCTCAGCCTTAAAAAAGGAGCTTGTGTGAAAGGTCAGACTAACTACATATCCTATCCTTTCCCTACAAGAGAGAATAAAATTGAGATGTTGTGATCATAGATCTGAGAAGCTGCTTGACAATAAAATAGAATAGAATAGACTAGTTGTTGTTTTTTCCAATAATACGTACAACGGCACATTAAGGCCATGGAAGATTTATTTTATGAGGTTTTTTTTGTTTGTTTTTTTTACACACCAAGGCGTAATAATCTGCGAAAGGAATAATAGAAAATGGAGAATACATAAATTAAATAAAACATTTATCGCATTTTCCTTTATAAAAAAATCCCTTTCTGCTGAAAGACTGCATTTATTTTTTCCGATTGTTCATTTTTCCGATTCGAACAATCACAGGGCTTGAAGTGAGATCAATCAGTCAACGTTCTACTGTGATTGGAGGCTTTTCTCTTTACAATTCAATAGTTAAATAAAAAAAATAAAAAAAACATCCTTCCCCAAGAAGAAAAGTTGTAAATGGTGGACTCCTTCACCCTGATGACAAGAGTCAAAATGGACTATTCTGTACTTCTGATGATTTCAGTGCTCTACAATATATCCAATCAGTCAATCAACAGAGGAAATAAAGCATGAGCAAAATGAATGAACGTTATCACGCAACAGTTCAAAATGAAAATGAATGATTTGTTACTTCATACCACTATTTTGCATGTTGCTTAAAGATGTTTTCGTGGGTTAATGCTATTTGTTCACACTGTACACACTGGATGAGTGTATGTACAGAATGGTGTGGATGCGGCTATTAAAAAGGTGGAGAAAGAATATCTACATGTTTGTACCAGTGGAAGTGAACGCCCAGGTTCCTGTGAGCAGGGAAGAAGCGCTGGTCCAGGTAGAACAGCTGGTTATAGTACTCCATGAGGAGCTCCAGACCCGCCTGGTCACGGCTGGGGGTCCGCATGGCCTGCCCAAACAACAGCATGTGTGAACCAACCAAGCATCAGGCCTCACAAAGGAGACACGTTTAGAACACAACGTCTGTATTTCAAACATTATTTGTGAACCTGTCTAAGCTCCATCAGCTCCTTCATCTCCTGGTTGTAGAGGGAGCTGTCCTCCCCGTAGTGTTCGCAGATGAAGTCCTACATTAGAGAGAGAGAGAGAGAGAGAGAGAGAGAGAGAGAAAAAAACACTTATATTGAACACATTTGGTGTCTACTGATTCCAGTGGCACAAGCGCAAAAGCTGGAAGACAATTCAGTAGAACAAGGCAATAAATACATAAGAACACATTCGTAATAATGATACAGTAATCATAATACTAACAAAAATAAAATAATAAAATAATAAATAAATAAATAAATAAAAATCATTATAAACCACACAATAAAAAAAAGACTGCAATGGGGGGACCTATTTACATCACCACACCAAGGAATCAACCAAACACAACACAGCGCAACAACATTATAGCATGTCCTGGTAGCACCACTGTTGTTTGAAATCCTGCACCTCACTCATTAGTTTGCAAAAGCTAAAATCAACCCACATCCTGGCTCCCACCAGAGCAACCAACAATGGGGCAACCTCTTGATTTCCATCACTCTGTGTTTTAGTTTTTCTGGTTTTGTTAATTGCAAGTTCTGCTTCCCCCACCTAGAAAATCTCAAAGGAGAGAGAGAGGGAGAGAGAGAGAGAGAGAGAGAGAGAGAAAGAGGGAGAGAGAGAGAGAGAGAGAGAGAGAGAGGGAGAGAGAGAGAGAGAGAGAGAGAGAGAGAGCGAGAGCGAGAAGAGATCGAGCATGGTGAGCAACCGTTCACAGAGCAGCAAATGTGGTTCTCAGAGGTTGTGTTGAAACATCAACAGTTAGAAAAGAGCTGTCTTTCATTTCAACTGCTTCGACCTGTTTTCTATTGTAACAAAGAAGAACAACACAGTCATGAGAATCCACCAGCTCTGCCTTCGCTGCATGCTGCCTGGACTTGCCCTTTGTGGAAGTAAAGTGGTTTCAAATCCACTGACGCCCAATACATTGCTTTGGCCTGTTAACCTGAGCTCGGAGACCAGACACTGGATGGAGTGAAAATTACTCGAAATATTGATAAGACAAGATAAGTGAAGAAGAAGAAAAAAACAACTGTTCGTTTATTGGTTAGGTCACTAAAACACAACTTTTTTTGTGATATTGAGGAGATTTTCCTTCACCTGTATCGAAAGAGTGAAGTCCACGTCTTTGGTTTCTTTCAAGCCCAGTGGAATCATGGGAACGTTGACCGCCTCGCTGGGAAAACAAATTCAATACTGGTATGCAAACATTTATCAATGGCAAACAGGATGACATTATAACACATAGGAGATATCAATAATCCAAATAATGCTTCTATATCTTGTACATTTAATTTATATAAAAATAACAATTAAAAAACATGATTTCTTTTGCAAAATCGTTAGATTCCACGGTCAGAATTACAGAGGAGTTTTAAACCAATGTCAGAAATAGTGCAATGAACAGAATAAAAATGAGGCGGGTATCCATCAGTTGGTCAATAAATACATTCCACGACAGGTAGACAGATTATTCCAATTTTCTAAGCTTATGCTTTGATAGTGACATAAAATGAATTGTACATTGTCAATTGTACATTGTTGACACTTATTTGTATGATTGTGACAGCTCCATTATTAGCAGTTTGTTTATACCTTAACACTTCTGTTCCTTCGACCCAAAGGAACCCTCAAAAATCAACTACAACTATCGGTCCACAGTGGAATCTGCTCTGCCATCTGGCTGTCCATAAAAAAAGCAGTAGACGTATTGTTCATTCCTAATAAGCAAAGCCAAATCCCTGTATTAACCCCTAAGCCCCCCACCCCCCACCCAACAACCCACAACGGCACACTCTGCACGGGATCATTAATGACGCTCTAATAAGGGGATTTGGCCCTCCGGGGACCAGCGGCTTCAGAGGGGAAAATCTCCTGGATGTGCTCAGATAGAGCAAGGGGAACACACACAATTACATACAGGGACCCATCCGCAGCCATTTACTCATATATACACGCATGTACGCAGGCACACACGCACACGCACACGCACACACACACACACACACACACACACACACACACACACACACACACACACACACACACACACACACACACACACACACACACACACACACACACACACACACACACACAGACACACACACACACACACACACAGACACACACACACACAGCTTGTGAACACAATGCATCCGTATCTTGTTTTTTCTAATTATAGTGCTTGTTGGTCTAATGAGGGTGGCCTGGAATGCTGGGAACAAATACAAATGAGGCAAACTAATGTGTGTGTTTATGTATGTATGTGTGTGCGCGTGTGTGTGTGTGTGTGTGTTTGTAAATGACCCAGCTACCTCTCAGTCTGGTAGGCCTCCATGTTGCTGTTGAGCTCGTCCAGCTCTTCCTTGAGGAGCTGCAGGTTGGAGTTGACGAAGCTTAGCTCCAGAGCCACGGTCTCCTTCACCTTGTTGTTGGTCGTGGCCCTACAGGACACAGTGCAAGATGTACAGTATTTGTCTTTGTATTTTGAGCAAAACCTCTTTTAATACTGTTTAATAAGTTGCTGCAATTTAGCAGCAAATCTACCTCAATTCACACACACACACACACACACACACACACACACACACACACACACACACACACACACACACACACACACACACACACACACACACACACACACACACACACACACACACACACACACAGACACACACACAGGAAAAAATATCCAAGACTATGGACACATTATTTGAAACCATACCTTTAAATTATCATCAGAATTTTTGACCTTTTTTCGCTTCACAATTATACCACAAATGAAAAGACTGACATCAGGGTTGAGTTTTGCAGACATCATGAAAACACAGTTCTAAAGTTGTAAAGGCATCACTACTAGATGCCGTGTTCAAGTGTGAAACATCTCAGTCACTCACGTCGTTATCCAGGCTCTCCTCCATCGCCTTCTTTTCATTCAATGCCAAACTCTCCACTCCTCCCCAAAACAAAGGGAACAGTCTTGCTGGTGAGTAAACCAAGCTCACATTGTTGCAGGGATGGGGGTGTTTTCATTTGTGTGTGTGTGTGTGTGTGTGTGTGTGTGTGTGTGTGTGTGTGTGTGTGTGTGTGTGTGTGTGTGTGTGTGTGTGTGTGTGTGTGTGTGTGTGTGTGTGTGTGTGTGTGTGTGTGTGTGTGTGTGTTTTGGGGGGGATGGGGGTGTGGTTCAATCCCAATGTTCTTGTTAATCTGAGATATCTCAAAAAAGGGGTATCAGCGGTGACATTCTCCCAGGAACAGATCTGTTCCATAGTTTCACAATCATAAACATCTTTTACTTACTCCATTTAGTTCGTTTGTCTTCAGTACTGTAGATTGAACCTCATCTTATTTTTTTTAAGAAGACATAGAAGAACGGCCACCAACATACACCCCTGCACACACATGTAGAGTAGTGTACCTTCCAAGTGATTAAACAAATACATAATATGTTAACTGTAACTGAAGCAAACTACTGTACGATACATTGCAAGTGGTAAAACCCCTCCTGATCCTGTCAGCAGTATTCTGGGCGTGGCTGCATTGTCTTTTACTTAAAACCAGGAAGAAGACACATTACATGGCAGGTTGGATTGGCAGATAAATCCCTTTCCTTCATATACAGTTATTTCATTCTATACTAGACTCCACACAGAATGACAGATACCTATATTTACATGTTTTTTATTCATTAAGAAATACCCATGGCACTCTATGTAGAAGACTACATACAGTAGGACATTTGACAAAGGGGCTCAATTGTGATTAAGGTGTGATGACCTTTGCTAGTTTGAATCATTGGGTTAGGAACAAGATGATAGTCTTTAGAATTTTAAATCCACATCTTGACAATGACAATAATCACCCCAATGTACTGAAATTGCATGTTTAATAACTTCTATTGTTATTTATGAATATACCATGTGGACTTTATAGACTGCTTTGACAGAAACACCTTAACACTTCCTCCCAATCAACACACACGCACCCACCCACACATCCTCTTATTGTATGTCTAACCATCTCAGTAGCCACTCATCAACTCAATTGATGAGCAACTCATCAACTCAACCTCAGTTACAGTTTATCTGCCATCCCTCTCTGCTTCACGCACAGCTACGGACATAGAAACATCAAAGGTCAAGCCATGGCAATCTGATTAGTCCGCTTTAAATGGGCTCCTAAGTAACCCTTCACACACACCGGCTTGCAGGCACATTGCACACTCTACAACTAGAGCTGTCAGACAGTTTTATAATGGCCCGATTACAATTATTTGCACTAATGGCTAATGGCTGGAGCTGAAGGTGGATGTGTACTACCAGTATAGCGGCATGAAATGAACATTTAAGACAATTAAATTACCTTTCAAATAAAAACAGTTAATTCAGTGTGGACTGTGAGGAGAAAAAGTGGCATTTAAAAACAGACGGAGCGCTTTGCAATGTGTATTTTACGGCACTGACATCAAGATCAGCTAGAACCAGAGTATTCTTACCAACAGCAGAGTACTGATAGAGTCAACTTAAGCAAAATGAGACTAAATATGTTTTTACTCAATTAAGTTTTAGAACAGGAGAGGACCTGCTGGAGTAATACTAGATCCAGAGTAGTAGTAATGAGTCCACCTCTGGCAACACGATTACAAGGCTCACACTCAGCTGAATTCCCAGACAGCACGCCCAGCAGCGCATGCCAGCACATAATGTGACGTCTTCATCGTCCAATCCAGACACCTATGACTTGGCTCAGCTCCCTTCCTTTCTCATTAGCTTCACACCCCCCTTTACTCCACTTAACACAACTCCGTTTCAATGCACCGCTCTTCGGTGGGAAGTGTGGAGCGCCGATTCTAGATTTCTGCTTTTTCGACTTGGAGACGAGTTTCCCGCAACTGCTGGGAATGTCTTCATGGGAACGTGAGGGAGGAGGCTGTCGGACACAAAGCCTGTTGATTAGAGACAGGCTGTGGGGCTGGCAGGGGTCCTCTTTGTCCTTGTGACCCCCAATCCCAATAAAAAGGGAGGGAGTGGTTGTGGTTGTGTGTGTGTGTGTGTGTGTGTGTGCGTGCGTGCGTGTGTGTGTGTGTAGAGGAGTTTTATCAAGTTGATCTGGTTTCCCAAAAATTTCTGAGTCATCCATGTTACAGAAAAAGAGACAGAATTAAGCAAAGGCTTTTAGCCTCTTTAAATTCCCTATGATACATTTTCCAGTGCCTTTTTACGTTAGGTCTCAACTAAAATCCTTTTCACTGGAGGCCTTGTTTAATATTCTTTTTGCCTAAACCTGAGTAGCGTAGACCACATTTTCACAGAGAGCTGTAATATTAGAATCATCCAGTTACTGTTTCAATCGTCAAATGGGGCAGCCACTGCAGCCAAATCATACAAATTTAATTGTACACCTGCAAATAAAAGTCATTGTATAATCTAGCGTTTGATAAAATACAATTACTGTTAGGTACTATATAAATATGTCTCAATATAACAATAACCCTCCTGTTGTCCCTGTGAGGCCATTTAACAGTAACATGTTTTGAGTAAAGTTTACTTTAGTCAAAATATGGTCCATGAAACTATAGTTTATGCAAGACATGCTTTAAGAAAATGGCCTTGCTTGAAAAAATACTGAACCTCTCCTTTAATTAAAAACAAAAAACAAGTTTGGGCGGACGTGTGAGTGTGTGTGAAAGAAGGGGGAGGGTGACAGTGAGTTGGTTGTCTTTTAATTAAAGCGACTACCATTGTGGGTGCAGGTCTTATTAGTCCGACCTGACACAGCAACACTAGAGAGGCAGAAAGTGGCTGCGAGCCTTAATGAAGTGATCCACACCCCCACTCCACCAGAGCGAGGGGGGGGGGGGAGAGAGAGAGAGAGAGAGAGAGAGAGAGAGAGAGAGAGAGAGAGGGGTGCCAGGCAGAGTCTTCTTCAACAAACCCAATGACCCAAAATAAAATGTATAAAAATAATTTGAATTTTATGAAAACAATTTTAGTTTATGACTTTAAATCAATAGATTGCAACCACTGCTTTAAAGCCCATTGCACACTGAAGCCGACAAACGACAAAAACAAACTAGAAGTCCATTCACTCCAATTGAGCCGGATTCGGCACTCAAAAATCCCGTCAAGGCTCCAGGTTGCGTTCAAATTTTCCAACTCATGCGACAAGTTTCAGTCCGACAATACTACAATATAGAATCAGTCAGGCTGTTTTTAATTTGAACTGGGATAAAAACGAAGTCAATTAGTCTTATAATAATGTAATAGATAATAATGACGTTATTAAAATTAACGACGGGTGTCACAATATTCACTACCAATAAATCTCTTTTTATGTTACTGAGTTGTGTGTATTTTTCACTTTTGTTTGCACTTTGCAAACACAGTACAAGGGCAGTTTTAAACTCTCATTCGTGAAACATTTAAACATCCAGCTCCGCAAACTACTCCCTGTTTCACTGGAAAACACTGGAAAAAAACTCTCTAATTTCCCCTTACTAGTTTTATGATGCAAAACACAAGCGCAGTTCATCTGACGGCCACTAAGGGGGGGATCGGTTCCGGTTGCGATTACGGATTTGGTGTGAAATAAGCATTAAAACTCACAAAATCAAATAAACAAAGGCTTCTCCCAGACACTACAGTAACCTTTGAATGTTACTCCAAACTACTGTTGCCAGGTTTTCAAAGACATTCTTTACATATTCATTTAAATGTCACAAGTGGATGAAACTTAACATAATTGTTACTATATTGAGCTAATGCTGAGAGAATGTGAGTCTGGTCCTGATAAAAGTTTTGAGATTGGGAGAGAGAAGGAGAGAGGGAGGAAAGTAGAAGCTCGGAATTTCAAGGGGATAAAACTGATCTTAATGTTTTGGGAGTAGATCCTTTGATGTTCTGCCACCAGGTTTTTTGGTTTCTCTCATTTGTTCGCTGATACCCCGTGGCAGACTGCGTAGATGACAGCCTGTTGGTCTAAAACACAAGGCCGGTACACAGCAGTGTCTGTTTGCATATTGATTACGTATGGCTATCAGATGAGTATGGAAAACATGTAAAACAGGTGTGTATGTAAAAAAAAGCACGAATGGAGCCATTACATTGGGTGGTGTTGGGATGTGTGTGTGTGTGTGTGTGTGTGTGTGTGTGTGTGTGTGTGTGTGTGTGTGTGTGTGTGTGTGTGTGTGTGTGTGTGTGCTGGGGGGGCTACGGGGGTGAGAGATGCGGTGACTGGGGTGAGCGGTGCAGTGGGTGGGGGTGGGGTGTTGGCCTTTATTTAGGACCAAGCGTGAGCATCAAAAAGACAAAAGGTTAAAGGTTGAAGAGCAATTTAGGCCGCAGGGACCTGAACAGGACAGGCATGTTAGAGAAGAGCTGACTGAGCACAGCGTCACCCCGTTCACATCAAAATCTATTATGGGAGCTTGGGCCCTAAATGCTTTATCAGACACGCACACGCACACGCACATGTACATGCACACACACACACACACACACACACACACACACACACACACACACACACACACACACGCGCACACACACACGCACGCAGAAAAACTCACCAAAACAAAACTAAACAAAAAATGTGATTCATATACTGTAAGTTAAGGTAAGTCTTGAGATATAGACTTTAAAACGATGGCATTTTTGTGGCTCAGAAGTAGCTACATGCTACAATGGCAGATTATGTTATACACAAGAGTTTTCTAACTGTCCTGATAGGATTTGGGCCTATTCAACTGAGGACAATGCAACAAGGGCAATACATGCATTTGTTTCTGGAGATAATCCAGTAAGTATGATTTTGTGCAACATATTTTGTGAATAGATTTTTGATAACCTTACACCCTTAAACCCTTCAGCCCCCTTTAGGGGACCCTGACCCTGGGATGGGAAACACTGCTCTATTGAATAGTTAGAAACAGTTGATGAATACAGGCCTAAAGGGTAAGTAATATTTTGATGACGCGAATGTTCTGTAAATTTACTAATAGTATATGTAATAGTATAATAACCTACCTGAAGAGATTCTCAGCCCCAGCTCTCATGCGCATCTCCTTGTTGATCTGCTGGTTGATGCGAGCTCGTCGGTGCTGCAGCTTACTGCGCTGCGTCTGGGCAAAGGGGTCACATCCCTTGAGGAAATCAAAGAAAACACATATGGAGAGATCCAAAAAGTGGCAGACGGACAAAGCATGCACTGGTCAAATAATCATTTAACCTGCTTTTCTTCCTACAGACTTTTATCTGAGCTTTGCTGGATTTCAATTATCCACTCTCCATGTATTTTCATATGAATAAAGAATGGATAAATGAAGGGGATACACCATGTGAAGTAACCAGCGGTAGTAAAAACAGTCACTAGGCTTTCTCGCTTAGAAGAAAAGACAATTTCTTTGAATAGAAATGAACAAAACATTGGGGTGGAACCGACCTTTTTTTCCCCCGACATCAATGTTATAGATATTTCTTCACGCCAACATCATCTTGTGAAAACCTCGCTCACCATCATACAGTGCATTATGGATGATTGGTTCTTGCTTCCACGGTAAACACACGTTCTGTAACATGACGGCTGAAGTGGCTATAAAGTAAACACTCCAGATCCTCCCTACATCCCGTCCTTACCCCCCCCCCCCGCCGGACACACACACACACTCCCCGTATACATCCCAAATTATCCCACCCCAGCCCTCCTCACGGCTTCTCTGCCATTCACCTCTTCTTTCCCCCTCACCCAGTTAGCTGTTTAGCAAGTGCATGTCAAGTAATCCGCAGGCTGCATGCGTGGATTAGGCTGCTTGCCTTGCTGCCCCCTCCACTCAGCCACCGGGGAGGCAGGAGGGGAAGGACCACGGGAGCCACTCAATCAATGGTGAATGTTAGGGATGGATTAATATGTATACAATAATACAGGCACGGATAACAATGGATGCCTCACCTCTGTTTTGATGCAAGTGCTATATAAATAAAGTTATTATTATTATTGTTATGGGTGCTGTCATCATCATCATCATCATCATCATCATATATTCATAATACAATATAAATCTGGTGGTATGTCATATACAGTATCTTCAGCTTAGGGCATGAAGTGTGTGTGTGTGTGTGTGTGTGTGTGTGTGTGTGTGTGTGTGTGTGTGTGTGTGTGTGTGTGTGTGTGTGTGTGTGTGTGTGTGTGTGTGTGTGTGTGTGTGTGTGTGTGTGTGTGCGTGTGCGTATGCGCGTGTGCGGCCCACCTTTCGGACGCTCCCACTCCCCCTCCCCTCCTCCAGGGGTAAATGTAGTGGGAGCTCGTCGTCCGATGCAGCGTCGGACAGCGACATATCGAGCTCTCTGTGACAATAACAAATAAATAAAACAACATGTATTTTATTTTTTGAATAGGTCATGTTGGACTCCCTTCATTTTCCATAACTCTTATTTTCCATTATCTATACCGAGACTGCACCACTTGCCTTGTTGCAGGTTCCTCCATCGTGACTCGAGCTAAGAACGGTGCCGAGAAGCTCGCCACATTCCGGGGAAGATTTTTCGGATATACCCAAATGGACTAAAAGTCCCAAAAAGTTGATTATATCCTCGAAGGCAAACGTTTCAGCCCAGAGGACGCTCTCATTTCGCTCCCATTACGTGTTGATGCCTCCTCCTCTGTTCGTTTTCTTCCACTCGTATAACGCTAGCTCATTCAGGTGGGCGGGCTAAACGGTGTCACCGCTAGCCAATCGCGGCGCGCGAAACGAGAGCGACGGTGGGGATGACCAATCAAAATGGATATTTTTGTTTTAGTGGCAGACTAATGTAGCCAATCGCGTCGCTCCTAATAGCTCCCCCCCCCCCCCCCCGCCCGTCCGGGCCGTTTCCACGGCAACATCGGGGTTGTGGCTGGTTTTGTGCGTGGTTTCCAGAGGAACGGACCTGGGAGGAACAGCGCGACTGTCTGCATTTATGGTTGAAAATGGTGAATATCAAGTGTTCCGCTCTCTAAACGTTTGTTTGCGAACACAACATGATGGCCATTTGAAGAACGATCTACGCTTCATGCACAGGGACGCTTAAATTTCAGCAAATCCGCAAATTTTCAATCGTTTTTCATCACCAAACAATACCAATACTTCACAAATTCCCACTTGGATGGAAGTTTACATTTGTGGATGCATGGATTGGTTTACACACACACACACACACACACACACACACACGTATATATATGTGTGTGTGTTGTTATAATTCCTGGCCAGTTCGTTGTCAGAGACACATCTCTTTGTTAATGCATGACGCTAAAATCCAAAATGATCAACATCCCAACAGTGACCGATAAATTGATCAAGGGCGAGATGTTCATTTTAATGCGTCAAAACATCCTGGTGAGCTCAAAAACACAACGATTCCCATGAATATCTGAGAATGCAGAGTGAATAACGCCACCCCCCGTCACCTAGGTGACGTTTCAAACTACATGCATTCTATTCTTTGGCCTTTAGGTGTCAGCGCTGTACTACTAATAGAGAAGATAATTGCCCAAACTATTCTAAATATTAGAATATGATGCTTATTCCGACATGACGCTTATTCGAATGTATTTTTGAACCACTGCAATTTAACTATGTCTCCCAAGTGGTAAGATTTTGAAATTGTGCCGATATTATATATATACAATATATTATATATTACAGATCTTATTTAAAAATGTATAGTTCCATACCACACAAATGACCTTTAATAACCTCTACTATTTCTTATTATGTTAAAACGTATATGGATTGGGGTAGACATGAATTTGACATCAAAGTCAGTCAGTTACAGACACATGGACAGTACTGGTTGAAAATAAATAGGAGTATAAACAATTTGTGGTAGACAAAGGTTTCCTGGTGATAATTTGCTTTCCATATTTATCTGTGTGTAATGTTTTCTTCCCCTGAAGAATGATAGTATGAACTGCCCAGCACAGGGCAGTGGAAAACAACTTGAAAGCATTTTCAATTTTTTTTTTGTACCTGAACTTGTTTATTTATTTATAACTTTACCGAAATGTCATTGTCTGCGGGCTCCACAGCGGGCCATGAACCTGGTGAGAAGCAGGATGTAAACAAGATGTAGCCGTAGGAGAAAAACAGCCTTTATGAATTGCAACTTTGAGGATTTAGAAAAATTCAAAAATATAGTCGTGGCTGCTACTGTATCTACTATATGATCCCATTTACTATATAAATTGTTTGTGTTTATTCTTTCTGAGCCTAATGAACCCTAACATGACTTTTTCTAATTTACATAAATCTAATTAGTGACGTTGAAATTACACCTACAAGGCCTGAATGACTGTAGGTGGTGTGACTCACTGAGTGGTTTTCCTTCTATTTGGCGCTTGTTAAGTCCAAAAAACATGCAATGTTAGTTTTTGCGTGTGCGTATTTATACCTTTATCACACAAAAGATGAATAAAAAAACAACGACAAATCTGAAAAAAAAAAAAAGATTTATTGAGTGATTTGAACGGAAAACAGTGAATGAACGCATCCAAGATGTATTCTTTAGCTTTGAGTTCGTTCGCCAAATGCAACTCTGAACTATTGTAAAAAAAATAAAAAATAAAAAATCTTCGACAAGCCATCGTGTAGCCTTGTCGTTGTCATTCCTCTTTCTGTGTCCTTGAGATACAGGCGTTACTGTACTGGCCCTCTCCAATCACGCGCCCACCCTCCAGAGTATGAGACGAGACAAAAGCATATTCTACTGTCCTACTCCATTCTGTTTCTCCATTCTATTTAATTTGCTTGTGGATGTTATCTCTTTAATCTGCAGCCTTGGACTGCATCAGTAATGCGCTGCATGCCCGGCATCCTGCTCTGTCAAAAGAATGCAAAGGATTTTTGGATGGCTGTGTTGTGTTATGGCAAGAGGATGGCAGCATGGGAGGAATTTTCTTTTCTGGAGTCTGACGGCTATCAAAGACATAGCCCTTGACAGTGAGGTAATGTCGAATCAAAGTATTTTAAAAAGAAAATCCATTGTACACATTATACTGAATATTAATACAGTTGGGAACAAGCACTGAATACCGTTGGGATGTTTTATTTGCGAGCCCTTACTAAGCATTTAACCAGAAGAACAAAGACCCAAAACTCCCAGATTCATTTACCTTTTTTTTTTTTTTTCTACGAAATACGCAACCTATACATAACATACAGTAGTGTTCATTTATTTGCACATGAGTAATATCAGTTAGATATTTAGTTACCTTGTTTTTTTGCATTCAAGTGAAATTGTTGTTTTTAGATGACGTGACTTTTGCACATCAAGCTTTTTAACATGAAAGTACAAAATACAGTTGTGCTATTACAAAAACAACTAACTGTTAATATGTCTCGGTAATCACAGCAACACTTAGAAATAATAAGACTTAGAAGACAAAGAAAAGTACAACAGAGAGGGTGCCACGAGATTGTGTGGAAAAACCTTTAAGGTGACAAATGCAAACTGCAGGAAAATAAGTGACCACTGTGACACTACTCATGTTGTGTGTGTCCAGAGAAATTGAACATTGAGTAACACTATTGTTCCTGATGATGGTTTTCATAAGTAAGTAGCACACATGAATACAAAGTGGCCACTGCACTGAATATCTAGAGTGAGTCTGGACGTTTCACATGGACAGGAGCGGCACTTTCACATCAGCTCAATCTGAAATCGCCTGCTGTTCCAAAAACCCGCCTTCTTCTTTTTTCGTCCACTCACACACGAAAGAGTCCCGGTCAAACCGCGGCGCCCAAGCATTCAAAACCCCCCTTCGGAGGTGACAGGAGGGCGTTAATCAAAGCGGCTCCCCCTCCTTGATCGAGGGGTCGCAGGTGCCGTCGCATTGGAGGCTCGGTCGTGTCACGGGCTCGTCCCTGTGCTTGTACGAGCAACGAAAGCAACGATGCTCCCTCATTTTTAATCTCAGGGCGGGGCGGCGACAGGATGGCGTGGGTGTCAGCCTGCGAGGCTTTCCGCCGCGTTCATCTCGACGTCAGCGCTGTTTCGTCCACGGTGACCGCCAGCTCTTCCGGTTTTCCGGAGCCCAGGTGGTTGGCGTGGTTCAGGGCGACGTAGTTCATTTCCACCTGCCTTTCGCCCATCTCATTCAGGCGGTTGGAGATACTATTGATGTCACTTTTGCGGCGCCCGGGGACGTGACGTGAGCCAAGCATCCAATCTAGAGAAAGACAAAGGCGCGTTATGGATTCTGCTTCGCATTCAAGCAGATGCACATTTCATCCTTGGTAGATGAAGATCATTCATTATTGTGAATCGCTGAGATGACCCCGGCTCGCAGGAGGCGCTCAGAGGTTAGTGGATGCTACTGTAGAGTACATCAAGACCAAGTCACCAAAAATTGCCATCACATCTTATCAAAAACAACAAACGCAAACTATATTAGAGTCAAATTTGTGCTGGCTTTGCCTCCGTAATTCCATTAGAGTCAATGCAGCGTAAAATTGTTTCTGAGGAGATGTCGGCTGTTCAGCAACTCCATCATGTGTGCTGGAGCCTTTTGAATTGAGTTGCATCAATCACGGCGCTCTGAGATAAGAAGCTGAGATCGCAGCTGACTGACAGTGTGGAGAACAAACAGAAGGAGCAGTGTGTGTGTGTGTATATGTGTGTGTGTGTGTGTGTGTGTGTGTGTGTGGAGGGGGGGGGGGGTATCTCAGTAAACTCCCTCATGGTGACATGCTCACAGACCAAGCCCGCAGGACTGAAAGATCTCCAGATTGTACAGTGCCCAGTCTTCATCTTAATTTAGCTTCCAATACAACAATAGCACCGAAGAGCATTATATTATGGAATAAAGCCAGTGGTGGTAAAAATAATCATGATACCTCAAGTGATAAAAAACGGCAATAAATGATCACAACTATTATTCATCCATCAATCGATTCTCATTACCTGCTGCTTGTTACTGTGGAGAAGTACTCATATCCCACACCTACGTTTAAGTTAAATACCCTAAGAGTCTTGTATAAGTCCCGTATCTCAGTGTGACCCTTAGTGCAATAACCCTTAATTTAAAGTGTTAATGGTACAGATGTGATTGTTTAGTTGGTTGTTTGACTTATTGCCACAAGGATCAAACTTAAAAGGTAAGTTAAGAGGTTTAGTTCGTAAAGACAGGTTCACTTGTATCAAGAAAAACATTTAGGAAAGCTAAAACAGACTTAAATGTGGCTGAATCCATCGAATAGAAATTATGATTTGCTTTGAAATATAGTTAAATTAAAGTATAAAGTCCAATTAAATTGAATTACTCAAGTAAAGTAAACAGCTCAAAATTGTACGAGTCGAGACTTGTACTTGAGTACAAGTCCTCAGTTATTAATTTCCACCACGGGGAGGGACACTACCTAAATAAGACAAAAGGGCATTCCACTTTATTAATAATAATAATAATAATAATAATAATTATTATTATTATTATTATTATTATTATTATTATTATTATTGTTATTATTGTTATTATTATTATTTAAAAGGGTATTTACATGTGTATTATTATAACAATAACAACAACAATAATAATATGAATACTAATATAATTATTATTATTATTATTATTATTGTTATTATTAGTAGTAGTGGTTGTAGTAGTAGTAGTAGTAGTAGTATAGTAGTAGCATTAGTAGTAGGAATATTAGTACTGATTTATTTTAGAAATCAGGAATGTAATTTCTATTTCCTTTCTATTTATAGTATTGTGCCTAAACAAATCAACAATTTCTTTTTTTAATAAATAATGTCACGAAAGTAGAGCATCGTGCTGCCAGCACCAGCAGACTTAAGACACTCTCTGCCGTTCCCCCGGGAGAAGGAAACAGAGACACACAGTGCTCACATCCTCCACATTTACACCTCAGCAACATGCCCGGCAGCCAAAACATCCTTCAGCCCGGTCTGTGGGGGTCTGTGGAAATGTGTGCACAGCGTGGGTGCATCTGTAAGTCAGCGGTGAGGTCCTTTCTCTCTCTCTCGTGTGTGTGTGCGTGTGTGTGTGTGTGTGTGTGTGTGTGTGTGTGTGTGTGTGTGTGTGTGTGTGTGTGTGTGGGTGTGCGTGCGTGCGTGCGTGCGTGCGTGCGTGCGTGCGTGCGTGTGTGTGCATGTGTGTCTAAAGGGAGAGGAGTGTGTGTGTTTACTTGTGTCAGTGAGCGCGAGTCTCTGTGTTTGTACCTTTATGGACATATGCATGTAAGTGTGTGTGTATGGGGATGACAGGGGATGAGGTGAGGCGGAGTGAGGCAGGGTAGGGGTGGGGGGTCAGGGGACGCCACATGGAGGTGAGGAGTGGCGGGGAGACAGATAAGCTCCAGAGGTTGACTGGGTGAGGGGGGGGGGGCATCTCAGCGGTGTACTAAGTGCTGCACACTGTATTCCACACACACATTTCTACCTGGTTCACCGCTTTCACCGCCGTCGCTCGCCGCAACAATGGGCCTCCCTCCACCTGCACATCCCGAGCAAAAAGAGCAAGAATGTTAGGCACTCTGTGGGCACATTTTATTCAGAATGTGACATGATGCATAGGACCTTGCTGCCCTTTAACGTGTGTTGTCTTTACTATTAATATTTATCATTGGAGGAGATATGACAGACAAAACAATCCAAGTGTAATTTAACTGCACTCCTACAATACCAACTATATTTTTGTAGACAACATTGACTATCTTTCCTTTCTTAATCCATGTCCTAATCTTTTGCTCCAGGTGTAGTTTGTCAAGGTGTTTTCCGTTACAAGGTCATTCTCTGATACGGGATGCTTGAGAGAACCCGTTATGTTTGAGATTAATAACACCCTCCAGTACATTAGATAAATACATAGACACTACATAATGAAGAATTTCTCCAGAGATTTTTGTGGATGTTCTTGAAATGTCCTTTAATCGATACGACCAGGCTCTATCAGTGTTGCAAAGTTTCATGCTGTAATCAATTCAATTAGCAGTTTAAGAGACACATTTATTCAGTGTCTTGCATTGACGTGAATGCATCCATGTTAGTGGTGCAATAATCCGAGTGAAAATTATTATTATTAATAAGTAATAATAACAATCATAAATTAAAATATGAGTATGATGATGATGATGATTTTATAATAATAATAATGATAATAATAATAATAATAACAACAACAATCATAATAACAATAATAATAATAATAATAATAATAATAATAATAATAATAATTATTATTATTATTATTATTATTATTATTATTATTATTATAATAAATGAATGGTGACCATACAAACACACACACACACACATATACATACACCTCACCAAAACATTAACCTAAGTCTTGAAATATAGCCTATTTTTGTGTCATTCAAAATACACTCCCAAAGAAGCATGTACACCTTTACATCTTAATACACATACAATATGACACACACACCCATGCACACACACACACACACACACACACACACACACACACACACACACACACACACACACACACACACACACACACACACACACACACACACACACACACACACACACACACACACACACGGGAGTGAGAAAGAAAGGATCACATACATACCAACAAAGTCATTAACCACGTCTTTGACCAGGTGTCCAACTATGGCATAAGCCACGGCGACCACCACCAGAGCTGCCATGACCAAGTACAGAACCGCTTTGGGCAGAGGGATGGAGTCCCGGGCGGGCGTCCTGTAGTCTGTGTACAGAAGGTCACTCTCGGAATAAGAGTATTGATAGATATGATCCACGCCTGAGGTGTGATTGGAGTTCAGAGGGGGCTTACTGGCGCTCATCCCACTGTCCGGCTGCAGAGCAGTCACCATGGTGGTGGTCACAGCCTCCTTGTCTAAACCTTGGTTGACCAGTCCCGTGGTTTTGTTGATAAGAGGCAATATCTGAGAGAGGAAATAGCCCCAGTCCTTAATAGCACTGGTGTTGCATACAAGCATGGTTTATTATATCACAAGGGTTGAAGGGAGAAAGACACCAAACTCTCCAAACTTAGTGTCCCTGACAAAGACGACGGGCGGTGTTTTCTTTTTTTGGTTTTTTTTTTTTTTGGTAAATCCAACAGGTTCCTTTGTATGTCAGAGGATGTATCCAACAGCAACTCATCAGTGAGGCAGAAAACTTACCTTGGTAACCTTGTTTTGACCAAGTGTTACGAAAGCCCTAGTCTGAGACCTCAAGCCTGTGCAAAATATGCATAGAGGTGGAAGCATTTCTGCGAACAGTCGTCACTTATTCCGCACTAGTGGAGAAGAAAAAAATGTCCAGAGACTTAAAAGAAAACCTTGTCAGAAGCCCCGCGAGAAGCCATGTAAACACAGCGTAGTCCGGGAAGGTAATAGTGGATATTTAGTGCAGAATCGCATGCGCTCCGGCAGCTCCAGTCCGCACCGCACCGAGCGCTGTCCAGTGCTGGAATAAGGAGCTAGAGGGAGCGACGAGACTCTCCCTGCGCTTCAGATTGGGGGTGAGTCAATATTCATTTTCTTTACAATCATTCTCTCATTCTCCTTTGCATTTTTTTGATTCACTGAAAAAATGAGTCGTCGGATCAACTGAAATTTCTAAAGTCCGTATTTCTTAGGTGTTCGCAACTTGAAATTGAGAAAATGAATCATTTTCATTTGAGAAAACCTAAAAGATATACATAGGAAAAAAATGAACGCAATTTTTTTGTTTTTTTTTGTTGTTTCAATGACCACAATCCATTTTTTTCCAATGCTTGGCCAGAGAATAATTACGAAACGACGATAAGGTGTTTGGATTGAAAGGAAAGTGAAGAAAGCGGACGAAAGAGGAGTCTCTTTCCCTTTCTCCCACCTGCAGTCAATATCAGCATGGTGCAACACAAAAGCAATCCCCGCTTAAAAATGTCCAACACGATCAAATAAACTAATAAGAAAAAAATAAAATAAACAAACAAACAAATTAAAAAATAGATATATAGATAGATAGATAGATAGATAGATAGATAGATAGATAGATAGATAGATAGATAGATAGATAGATACATTTACTATGTATAAATAATAACTGTGCCACAGAATATTTTCCATATTTATCTATCTATATATCTATCCATCTATCCATCTATCCATCTATCTATCTATCTATCTATCTATCTATCTATCTATCGATCTATAAGGAAATGTTTATTTAACAGTTTGTGCATTTACTTTAAAACAGGATATGACAGCATAAGGAAACAGGCCTTGGAAAGTCGTGTATAAAAAAAACAAAATCAAAGCTTAACTTCTCGGAAAAAATAAGCAAACGATGAGAAAAGAATAATTTCATAAGGAACTTATGCTGGAAAAATAGAAATGAAATCACCAAACTATTACTGGCATGGATAGCACATATTTGTAAAGCCGGGGGCAGGAATATTTTCACTATGATGGTTTGCCCACGGGCTGGTAGATAAGAAGAGAGGACATGTTGAAGAAGACTCTGGCACCCCTCTCTCTCTCTCTCTCTCTCTCTCTCTCTCTCTCTCTCTCTCTCTCTCATAATCTATATATCGGATATATGCATATATTATTTCTCAATTTCACTCACTGAGTCAATCACTGAGTTTTTTGTCACGTACTCACTCACTTACCCAGTTGCACTTATATGGTTATATGGTACCCATTAATTATGTCCATGGCACCTCCTTATCTCAAATAATAGGCCAAACACAAATGTTGATGATACTTTATGAGACAACAAACAAACACAGACAAACAAAGCTCCAGCTGAGAGAGTTTAGCAATCACAATTGCTTTTAAATTCCATTTACACATAATGTTGATGCACAAAACGTGTGCATCATGGAAATGCAAGAATCAAAGCCCAAGAGACAATAAACAAATGCTGTAAATATGAAGACGCCACAAGCCCTTTATCACTTTAACCTTGAAGTCTGCAGAATTTGACTCATGCCAATAATTCACCAATGCTGGAGACTCATGACTCATGCCAATAGCTCTCCTTATAAGAGTCCTTAACCAGACAGGTATGTCCAAAACAGTTACATATTGTTATATTGTTCTTTATATCTTTAAGGATATTAAGGTTTTCAGTGTGTTTAATGTAACCTGCCAGAAAGGGATTAGGTGAATAATTGCCAGCCTGACCAAATGATCCCCACCATCTGACATGTGCAAAACATTTTTGGGGTGGCTCCATTGGCTTTTCGCTTTAAAAAAAACAAGGCGTATGGAGATCAGGCGTATGCAGTTGCCATGGCAGGTGTCACCCCATGACATCCTACCTTTGCTAAATACATATTTTTTGGGGGGAAGTAGGTCACTTAGCTTTTGGTGATCCCTGGGTTCTCAATTATCCTTTGTGATATTCCCTATCCCTCTGTGAATTGAAAGGCTACGGGTGTCTCCCCGCGCATGCCTTCCTTGGAAAATGAACCAGACTCAATTAAGATCACATCAGAGCTTTCAAAGAGCCGCTCTGAGAAAATGTATTGGATTCGCTGACCCTTAGATAAATCACGGCATCCAATGAGTCATTCTCTGTGTCATCAAGGCTTTCAATAGCGCAGCCGACTGAAGAGACCGAAACAGACGGCAGATTTTGAACTTTGTGCGGCAGGAAAAAAATATGCAAACCGGCTTTGTATGGTGGGATGGTACGGTTATCAAATTAGGGACTAATCAGTTGCTGTTGCTTCATTAACTGTTTCCCCAGACTTTCTAGACTTGAAAGGGAAAATTAGATGTGATATTCCTCGGATTCAACCGCAGACCAGGGTAGCCTCACATCAAAACAAATTCCTCCCTGCTCATAGAGAATTTTTGAACATCGCAAAAGTCTAAAAGCAGCAAATAGACACAGTTAAATCCAAATGATACTCTGGTATATTCTATTTGATTTGTATGTAATCCTCTGCATTATAGCCCTGTGCGTTATACCCTGCTCGTGTCACTTCCTGGCTGAGCTGCGGCCTCTGATTAACACGCCGTAGCTGATAGCGGCGCATCACTTTGAGGGGACGGGGACGGCAACGGGGACGGGGACAGCTGCTATCACTGCCCCAAATCACGCAGGGACTCCCTGAGCTTTTAAATACCCAAACGGGCCTGGCTTCCTTATCGCAGCAATTACTTAAAAAGGTGTTTCCGCGGCGAAAAGGGGGAGAGTTATTTCAGTCTGATAATCCACTGGGACTATGAGGTTTATGCAAAAATCTAAAATCCCCTGAAAACTAACACTAATTTTGTCTTTTTTTTTTTTTTTTTTGCCTCTGTGTGCACAGGTAAGATAAAACACTCTATGGTTATCCTAAAAATGAAAGAGCTCAGCTTTTTGAGAGACCTATTTTTGTGCAAATACGAAAAACATAAGTTTTTAATGTACAGTATTATGTATAAAGCTGTAGGAGGCAGCATCCTAGAAGTAACCATCACCCCAGACTCTCTGGTAAGAAAAGTGATTGCAATTTAGAAAGTAAAGTGTGAGAGTGAGGGTAAGAGAGAAAGACAAATAGAGAGCGAACAAGAGAGTGTGTGTGTGTGTGTGTGTGTGTGAGAGAGAGAGCAACAAAAAAAGACAGATAGAGAGGGAGGGGGGGGCATCATCAGGAAGGATTCGGGTGGCAGTAGAGGACACATGCTCGTGATTGTGGCCACACTGGATAACAAACAATCACTCTCTGTGCGGTTCTTCCCTTATCTGGCAACATGATGAACCCCCCCCCCCACACACACACACACACACACACACACACACACACACGCACACTCATAGATACACTCTGGTCTCATGTACTTTAATCAGATATGACCTAAGCTACACAAATGCTTGATTTCCCCACTCTGTTCATCCATCCCCCTTATGCCTGCTCCCACCCCTCCATCACCAAGTTGAGTCTCTCTCTCTCCCTCTCTCTCTCTCTCTCTCTCTCATGCCGGCCGTCTCTTGTTCTCCTCCACATCTTCAAGCTGCCTGGTTAGAAAGTCATTTTCTTTCCCTAATACCGTCACGGTCGGATGCCTCCCCCCCCTCTCTCTCCCTCTCTCGATCCTAATCCTCGCCAACCTTCAGGTGAGCCTTGTCTCCCAGGTAGTGGATTCGCCTCCAACACACACTCTCTCAGATCCTTATCCTAAAGCCCTCACCTTTTTCACGCTGACCTACATTTATGCAGCAAGGAGTATATTGTGGATTCTGCCATTTTCCTTGTTACACAAGTTGCCGTTCGGATTTGAAGATATACGTCCTTTGTGATAAATGTGGCCGTTTTGTCTGTCTTGCTTTTCCTTGCTATAGTCCATCTCAGCCACGTGGTACAGGTGATTTACAATATGAAAAAATTGCAGTTGATAGGAACAAAAATGGAATAAATGACCACTATTACCCCTACGAACCAGTGGTAATTCTACCTGATATTCAGCGGTTAATTGAGGTTTGAATGCACTTTGCTGTAAATGTATTTCAGAGTCCACAACACCGATAAAAGGTGGTTTGTTATATAAAATATGCATTTATGTGACAATTGGAAAAAAAAAAGGTTCTATTCTTATTTGGGTCACTAGTAATAAGTAATTAATGTAAAAACATTTTTTTGCATTGCTCTTTCATGGAACGTCCTACAAAGGGATAATATGAATATTTTTAGTTCTGCATTTAATGCCCATTTCTTCCTGGATGTAACACCTTTCGTGATTTAAAACTATTAAGATTTACCATGGCAGCGGTTCCATAATGTACTTTATAGATCCATAACGTATGTAATGTCAATGCCAACTATAGTATAAAGCTGCCGCCGGTTTATGTTTTAATGGGTGTCTGTTTAACAGAGGCGTAAAATGGAATGCTTCATATTAAATAACCTTCTGCTTTAGTTTTATATTTTAATTTTTAGAAGAGGGGTCGAGGCGTTCTGCCACATTTTTTGGTCCTACCAAAGTTATGAGGCTGGCTACACCCTGATCGGACCAGAAGGCAGAGGGAATCTCTTGGGTATTTATCACATGGCACTTGAAATAATTAGGTTGCCATTTTACTTTTGAAACTTTTTAGCATTTGTTAAGCATAACATTTTTAGCCATAAGCTGTATTAACTCTAATTAACTCTAAAAATATCGTATGAGCATTATAGTTATGGGCAATACAATCTGTCCAAACAAAACAACTAATCTTTCATTCTTATTCTTATTATTCCTATCCTTATTCATATTCTTATTATTAATATTAATAGTATTTATTTATTCATTCATTCATTTATTCATTTATTTGTTTATTTATTTATTTATTTTACCTGTGCTGTCAGCATGCTGGGCATACAACGTAGTATTCTATGCCATTGCATCTAGGACAGAGTTAGTCTACAAGTGGAGTTCTTCTCAACCTGCAATAAAACTCTTTATTAATTCTTTAGTCATCAAGAACTGCTGCAACAACTCTGTCCTGTGAATGACCTATAGCATGACAAGAGCACAGTTTTTTGTTACACAGCACCACTACCAATCTCCCTCTTTGGAGAACTATCATACCATTTTTGGTCTATAAAGAACTAATCACTACTCCAAGAGGGAGAGAATCACCACGGGTGAGACAAATAAACATAGAACCAAACAACATGTACATGGCAAAACATAAACATAGAAACTAACAACAACATGAACACGGAAAAACATAAACATAGAAACCAAGAACAACATGTACATGGCAAAAACATAAAAATAGAAACGTCGAAAGACAACATGTATCGACTAAAAAGAGTTACAGTAATAAAGTCCAGGAAAACTGGAACAGCAATTGTGCACGTGGCCTCTTCCTGTCATAGTTATGGCAGTAAATGAGGGAGGAACGGAGAGAATGTAACTTGCAGGGTGCTGGTGGTGTGTGTGTGCCTGTGATGAGTCCGCCTATATATGTGTGTGTGTGAGTCCACCTGTATGTATATGTCTGCGTGTGTGTGTGCATGGGATGTGTGTGCCTGTGATGTGTGTGCCTCTGATGTGTCCACCGGTGAGTGTACAGGACTTGTCCAAACAGCTTCTGGTGTCGGAGGTCGGTATTAAATATAGCGCCTCCAAACAGTGGAGAGGCCCTGAAGTGAGTCCCATGGCTGTATAGACACCCCATGGCCGCAGTAAAGCCTCGAGCACCCTGCCCTGCAGCCACAGAAGACCCCCCAGCCCCTAGAGAAGCCAGAAGCCTGCGGAGCAACACCCACGCCCGGCCCAGAGGAGCATAACCCAGTCCCAGAGAGTGCGAGGAGACCCTGTACCCTGAGGCCCCATACATACAACCCACCCCCAAGTGCAGGCACAAAACACAGAACCTGGGCCGTGGATGCCAGGCACGGACCGCTACCCCGGAGCCAGGTCCCGCGCTGACAGACCGACACCCCGTCTGAACCGCCCCGCCTGCGGGGCCCCCACACCCACCAGCGTCACGCGCAAGGGCGAGACCCGCCCCACCCAACCGGCCAGCGACCCCATCCAGGGACCCCCACACGCTCACACATCATGATATTGCCCCGACTAAGGAAGGATCAAGTATTAATGGATGGAGTTATGTCAGTGATAAAAGTAGCCCATATTTCATTAAATGAATCAACCTTGTTTTTGGATATTGCCTTTTTTTCCACTGAGATGCATTCTATTAATATATCTAACCATTGGGATGTGGTGAGATTATCTCTGTTTTTCCAGTTGAGTCATATTATTTTCTTGGCCATTGTTAAGGCGATCAAAATGGGTTGGTCATGTAAGAGTGGTGGGTCAACTGAGGAGAGGTTGTCGAGAAGACTTGACGGGGAAACTGAAACTTTTTTTTAAATTTGTGTGGTTATTTTGATGTCTTAATGTTAAAACATCAAAAAAGAGATGAATGAACTGGGAATCTATAAAATGTGCTTCAACTGTGGCTTGCATTATTTACTGTAACGTGACAATTGAGAGTCAAAATGAGCCAAAATGAAGCCCAAAGCAAATGATAATATTATCATTGGTCATCCTGTCCTCAAAACAAACACTGAATACACCAACAGATGACATAATAAGCATTGACATAAGAAAATGTATATTCTATAAGAGAGTCAAAATTACACTTCCTACTACTGTATGTGACAGATCTCAACTCAAGAGCACAAATTTGGCTTAATTTCTCATTACCGTTATCCTCTTTTCTGACCAGCGGTAACCAACTTTAATACATTAAGCACGTCAAGGCAGATATCCCCCCCCGAAAAAAAATGAGATTAATCTCGAAATGAATGCATTTCAATCCCACTTCTATGGGCTCAATATCACAAATGAAAAGGAGAGCGGTGGTCATAGATTTAGGAAGTGAAAACCGGCCATAGATGAAAAAACACTGTTTAGTGGATTGTTTCGTTTTAGCCTCCCGTCCTTTATCACGGCGGCTTTATGTTTGGTTTGTGAAAGCACGGCGCAAGAGCCGCGGCGGAATTTTTCAAGCTCTCATGTACCTGCACCCTGAGGGCAGGAGCCGTCACCGGAGCCAGGTGGGTTTTTGGCGAAAATCCGTTGACAGTTGGGAACGGCCGTGACCTTGTCCACCTTTGAACTCCCAAATTCCTTTTATCTGCTTTAATCCAGCACCTGTGGCATTGGCTATTCTGACAGTTTGGCTTAAAAAAAACAACAACTGGATCTACATATTCGAGCAGCCACTGCTGCATTGGGTTTTGGATTCCCAAGGCTGAATATTAATTATGGAATCATTCCATTATGCTCCTAAAATTTGACAGAAAAAAAAAATCCTATAATACGTTTCCATGACCAACCTTAATCAAAATGAGATTAGGAAATAATATAATAGGCCAGCAATGAGCCAAAACATCTTTGCTCTTTGACTACTACGACTATACTCTCAAATCTTCAAACTCTGAGTTAATGTAATTCATCAAAACCTGGAGCCCATGAGCTGTTAAACAGTGGGTTTAAGAACAACACTGAAATATTTCCTATGTGTCAAAAAGCACACCAGTGTTTATTATATAAATGTATATTTTTAAATTATATTTCCCTCCAAAATGCTGCTCCATCGGAGGGCTGGAGCTATTAACCACTGGTGATGAGCGATAAAGACAAAATGTCAGCTTCTGCGTTAGTGATTGGCTGTTGTGGAGTATTCCCGGAAGCCCTCCCCAGCTGGCACCGGGACTCCACCAGCGAACGTCCTGAACCGTTTCTGCTGAATAACGGATTAATCCCCAACACTTATCTGCGCTGGCGGAGTGATTCTTAATTGCACGATCATCGTGTGGCCCATTTGTTTGAACTGTGTCATTTGTCAAATTCAGGAACTTGACTCTCCCTTTAGACAGACACACACGCACACACGCACACACACACTCACACTCAGGTATGGGTGGTTTATAGGGTGATCTAGAAAAACCTTTAGAAACAAGATTAGTTGGGATTATCTAGATTTAAAACAGCAATATGAACATTTCCATGAGAGTAAATGAGGATTATGCATATTAAACATAATTATTTTTCCTGAAAAAAATGTAAATATTATGAGGACATTGTTATGAGGAGAGTATTATTTTGGGTTATGAAGACACTAAATGTATCTGTATATACTGTATGTATCTGACGATCTCACTGTCCTATAATGTTCTGGTGGGTATTCAGGTGTGTTATCAGGTGTCTTTTACATGTATTTTAAACCACACGCACACACGCACACACACACACACACACGCGCTCATGCACACGCACTCTTGGACCCCTGAGTTGTTATGTGGTCAAGGCCCTAGATGGTTCCAATGGTTTTTAAATGCTTTCAAGTCTGTTGACACGTGAGGATGAATTACAGCAAATGGGCCAAGACACAAGGGTTTTGTAGCAAATGGATAATTTGATGTGGTTTCATGCCCCCCCCCCCCAAATGATTCTATGTTCCTCTGCAAAGCGGCGGGGGCGAGAGTTAGACGTACGAGGTAAAGTCGGCGTGAGTGACTGCGACCTTTTCTGTTCGTCTCAGGTGATAGTAATGTCACCGTGATCAATACCGATTTAATGCATTCCCCTCGCGCTCTGGCCCGGGCGCCAGTCCAAGGGTACCTGTCCAAGGCTCACTCAGCAAAGTCATTCCGTTTCTTTAGTCACCGCTGTCATGAATCATTAAACGTGTGATCGTTCCTCGGAAAAATATATGTGAGGGGACTTTCCTGACATCGGTGGCGACGTGGTTCATTCATTCATTCATTTCATTCATTCAAAGCTGACGACGTTCCACTCGAAGTGGCCAGGGCTGAGATTTTGCCTTCATTGGAATCGGAGACGTGCAAAACGTCCTAAATTTCTGAACCGACGGAATTGAGTTGAGCTTATTGATCCTCCAATAACTCTACAGTGATAAGTGTAACGTATTCTGTTAATTAAAGTGTATAGTACTAAAGTATCCTTTAGCCAAAGGGTATGCATCATATTTCCTAATTCTAACACATAACGTTTTTTTCACATTTCTCAAGAGCAGGAACACCCCAAAAAGGTCACAAAATAAGGTGTCTTCCCTTCCTTTTAGACTGATCCCATTCGTCTGGGATTGTCTCTGGCCCCGCGCCGTCACTGCGGATGAGAAAAGATTTATTTAGCTGTTTGTGACATTCCCCTCCAAACACCCTTCATCACAGATGTGATAAAGGCAGCTTTGAAAATGGAATTGTTTTGAATAGCCATTCCGGGGCTGTGCTCTCCGCTGATGAAACACATTCGTTCCTGTGGATTTCCCTCCACCGACATCCCCCGTCTCTGCCACCAAATGGTCTTTTTCACAGCTCGCTCTCTGCGGCGTGGCAGAGACAAACAAACAAACAAACAAGAAAATCGGTTCCCTCGAATTTAATTATCGCAAATGGAAAAAGATTGGGTGGTTGCTGGGGCTTGCTCGGACACGGCCGCCCAGTTCGGTCACTTTGCGAGGAGATTCCCCTTGTCCCGGCATATAAACTCGGCGTGACGCAAACCGCTTTCCAAACATCCTGCCCTTGGCGCGTGAAATAAAAACACTGAAAGATTCTCGCAGAAGCCGCACCGTCGGTGGAATCAGCGGCAAGGTCAACGCAGCCTGTGTTGTTCCGTCTTGTGCCAATGGACCACCAACATGGATTGGTGCAATTAATTAAATGTCAATTGAGGTAATGAGCGTTGAAATGAGAGCCCCCACCTCTCTCTCTCTCTCTCTCTCTCTCTCTCTCTCTCTCTCGCTCTCTCTCTCCCCCAAACTCCCTGATCCCTCCGCCATACCCACCCGCGAGATGTGATGGACTGTGAAGTATTTAGTGGGGATGGAAATGGGGACACTTACTATTGGATCATAGAGAGGAGAGGTGAATAATGAAAGTGATGCTACATTACTTTTTTTTTTTTAATTTCTGAAGTCAAAACAGGCGTGTCATGTGAACGTCACACAACTCAGGCGGTAGAGTTGGTGGTCTAGTGATCTAAAGGTTGCTGGTTCGATCCCAGGCTCCTCCTGCTAGCATGCTGTAGTGTCCTTGAGCAAGACACTTAACCCCTAATTGCTCCTGATGGCTGCGTCCGTCGGTGATTGAACAATTGTAAGTCGCTTTGGATAAAAGCGTCTGCTAAATGTAATGTAATGTGTGACATTTAGACATAAATGGCCAATAAATATTAAAATATGATCCAAAACTAATAACTTTCTCTTATACCGACTTTTGTCCTATGGTTTTCAACCCACGTCAGTCTATAGATGGAGATTCTCCCAAACACAACGTGAGCAATGCCACGTTGTGGGCTCCTGTAGTCCTCTGCCATTTCCCATGAGGATGCAGCCTACAAACCGCTGTAGGATAATGATTGGGGCGGATTGAAATAGCCGCCACCCCAAAATAGTATGTCAGTATGGTAAAATATGTCCAATCATGTGGGTTTACTTACAGCAAATATGCTCATTCAATTTTATTACCGTGACACTGATGGGAATAGCTGCTGAAATGACTGGCAATGCCATTGCGCCCCCCACCCGCACCCCCACCCACCCACCCACCAAGAAGAAGGAGTGTAAACAAAATTGGATCTCTCCCTCGTTGCCGCCCCCCCTCGTTCTTTTCCCTTCAGCGTGGATCTCTCCATCTCCCTATCTCACTGTGTCTTTTTCTCTGAGATAGGTGCTTATTAGAAGTGAGTGGAAAAGGCTATAATGATAATTGCCTGATAGTAATATAGTAATGGCTGTCTCAAGCCTGTTGTGCATCCAGAGCCATAGAGTTGATAGGAAATCCAATATCGAGTGTTTCACATTTTTATGTGTTGGTGCTGCTTGCATGATATTTTTATTTTAGTTGTGTTTGTGTGTGTGCGTGCGTGCGTGTGTTGAAAAGATAGACGAGATGAACGGGTCTAAACTGTGAATTATCTCAGGTGGATGTTCACGTCAGCAGGACGCTCTGGTTTTGCACCATCACAGCCAATTTAAATAAATTAGGTAAATGACATAACAAAATAATATATTAATAATAATATAAATGTTCTTAAAAAAAAAAAAGCGATATCCACAGTATACCACTGTATAAACATTCGTACCAGATGGCTGAAATACAAGCCCCCCCCCCCCCCGCACTTTAGCTTCCGGAAGTAAGAAGTTTGTCAAAGCTTAAGGTTTTAAGGAGAGGCTGGTGGAGTGAGGGTGGGGGTGGGTGGGGGTGGGTGGGGATCAGCCATCGGGGCTTGGCATGGGCCTGGGTAGCCCTATCTCTCTGTGACAGGACCTTAAATGCCCTCGTGTCCAAAGGTTGTAGTTTCAATCTTCCTTCCTCTCTCGTCCCGTTGGGCGACAAAGTGGTGCAGACGCAGCGGAGACAATGACAGATATCGATCCAAATGACCGGAGAAACACTAAAGTACACCACCTGCGTGTGCGCGTATGTCTTAATTGATTTGCCATCATTTGTTGAAATCTAGACAACTTTGTAATCTTCAGAAAATCTCACACCTTGCTGCCGTTAGCAGCAGTGCTTTTTGCTGAACATGTTTTAAAGGACGACAGGGTTTTTTTGGACTGGATGACAAGTGGAAGCACACTCTCCGTCGGATGCATTGATTACATGCTTGTAGCAGACTATACCTGGGGGAAAAGGGAACAAGCAGAAAAGCGTTTACCAATGTTGTCCGTGGTCACCCAGAACAGAGCAATCATTCCTTTGTTACGGAGCGGCCAAAGAAGAAATCAAGGGGAAGCTCTGTGCCCGTCTCTTTCTTCCGAGCTGCCGCCGTCATTTCTATGCAATTTTCTGGCTTCTGGCCAGAAACTCAGGGGTCAGAATTGCCGCAAAAAAAAGTTTCAACGTTATTCCAGCCTCTTTTCTTGTCTGCTGTCGATAAATTGGAAACCTGCTATATCGTGTTGGTAAAAATAACCGCCAGTGAGCGTAGTAATTCTTTATGATGAAGGATTTGTATGCAGGATAACTGCAAAATATTTGTTATTAGCTTCTTGATCCTGACACAAAATGTCTCCCGTGTAAAGACAGACGTTGCTGAGTAGTGAGGTATTTTGAGTTGGAGAGGTGGGGAAGTCCATTAGGCAGTGGTGGCGTGGTGCCGTGTGGAGAGAAACCTGGATCGCCATGACGCTCAAAGGGCCATGGTAACACGGATAGTATAATGGAGATCCAACCTACGTGTTATTAATCCATATTTAAACAATACAGTCCAATTAATAAATACAAGGCATCAGATCACTAAACTGATGAGCAGAGTGACACCGAATGCACTAACAAGTGACAAAGGCCCCGAATGTATGTGGGATAGATGAGGACATGGCATATGGCCCTTTCACAGCTCATTGACTTGATGGAATACTAATAAAAGCCATATGACAACAGCATACTAAGTGCGCAATTAATATTCTAAAATATTCCTGCGCTGCGTGAGGCGAGGACCTGTTCGAGGCTCCCTCATCGGCGAAGTGACGGCACTGTCGTCCCAGGGAAGGGGAAATGTCCTTATTAACCTTATTCCCCGGCGCTATTCCTGCAGCAAAGCGGCCGTGGCAAGCGCTAGATTGAACAGTTTGCCGTGGGCTCGGCTTGGACATACAGGGACACCCGCTCCCCTCTCTCTGTTTACCCCGGCGCTGCCTGCCAACCGTTCTGTCAGTAGATAAATAACCTTGTATGGAGAAACAAAGCAGGGCATTTTCCACGTCTCAGCTGGTCGGGAAGCAGAAGCGGCAAAGTGATTAATTTGGAAACGGATCAAATCCCGGAGAGTGGCGTGAAACTCATACCCCAATTAAAGCACTTACACAAACAAACGACTGAGCTGCAGAGCTAGAACGTACAGCTGCAATGCAATATCAGAGAAATAAGCTCATTATACATGTATTTGAATATCAACCACCACCTCTTTTATTCCCCGAGAATATCGCTCGGTGGTAGTCATGGCTCCTGTGTCTTTGTGGCTCGGCTTTTCCCCCCAGCTAAAGGAAGGGAGACTCCAGAGACGTTTCTCTCGCACATTCGTGATGTTGCCGTGTCTCCTGAGGATGGTAAAGTAAACACATAAAGCGGAGAGAACGGATCGCAGAAAAGCAGATGATTGGCCGCCTCAGAAATGCAGGTCATTTTTTTTTTTTGTATATATCAGCCTCGGCCGTGAATAGGACTCTTCTTCTGGGCCGAAGCTCATTATCATGCCAGGCTGCCGCCGTATTAATATTTCAGTCATAGCCACGGAATTTAAGTTGCATCGGTTCCGAAGTCGGAAGGCTGTGGAAGTTGAAAGCTGTACGCAGGTATAATGTTTTTTCATCTCGGCGGCAATAAAGGCGAGTCCACGCTACATGACCGGCACTTAATTACAGAGCCAGGGGCCCCGTTACCACTCAGCGTACGAAGTGACACTTCAATGGCACAATGTCGGAAAGGAGCCGCCTTTTGCCAAGCAATAATTATCCCTTCCCTAATATGTGAATGCTGCAAAACGTCGTATCACTTCAATATTAAAAGCTGTTGGTCCGCAGTCCGTATGTGGACGTCTGCTCAATCTGAAGAGCCGGAATGAAGCGCTTTGATCCTTTGTTTCGGACGGCTTCTGGTAATAACAAAATGTCAAGCTTGTTTCAGCGCCTTTGATTATAGAAGAGCCTCTTTGAAGTTATCTATTTGCACTCACTGAGGATCCAGAGCAGTTATCCATAGCCGCCTGATGATTCGAATAACATTAGGACGATTGCATAATCAGGTCTGGAGTAAAGGAAAGTTCAATTCCTCGCAGAGGGTTTCTGCATGGAGCTTTACAGCCTTCATCAGGGGACACAATGTCAGTGTGATATGTGCTGCCAGGTGTAAACATTCCTGTCTTACTTGAATATGGCTTTGCCAATGTAAAGGGTGTTCCCTGGCAGCACTTTCTGACAGTATTCCATGTGCAGCAATGCTGGTAGTATAGTATAGTATCGTATCAGTATAGAGTGATTAAGTACATACAAAGGTATTCAGAACTCGTTCTTAATGGTGGGTGTTAAAGTAGTGACCCATAAAATTGTCTGTGTTGGGTGGAAGTTCCAAAATTCCATTTTTCTCAACACCAGGGTTCAACATCTCGTCTTCACAGTGAAATTATTTTAGACTGCCTCTAATTTTGTTTGCGAGCCCAAAACGTTGCATTGCCGGGAAGAAGCAGGCCCAGCCCACAACAACGGGAAACAGCATCTAGAGAAGCACATGCGTAGCGCATAATCCATCGAATGTCTGTTTCTTATAAACTGCCAGCTAAACAAAAGTATCAATTATGGAACATTTTAACAAAATAATCATAGGGATTACCACTAAGATACCTCAACAATTTCTATATTTTTTTGTCTAACTGGTGATGATTAAATTTAAGAGAGCGTTCCACGCTGTCCGTCCCCGGTGCCTCGCAGTGTGGGGCCCCTCTTAAACAAAATGCACGTCACTCCTAATGCTACCGGCCCCTCACGTCCACCGTGCAGGGGTCAGGAAAAGCTATTTGCATTTTAACACAGGGTCCAGCATGTGCAGTGGCGATGAGGAGAGAGACATTTCTGCTCCGGGGCGCCCTGAAGGGCGGCCGCTCGGAGATCACGTTTGACATCCTCTTAATAGAGAGGCGCCGCCGAGCCGCGGCCGCAGACTGCCAGAACCTGATTTACGGTCCTGCGCGTCGCGATTCGTGCCTTCGAGATCGTATTTGTGTTCTCCGCTCAAACGGCGGAATGTAAACACACTCGCCATTGTTATTCGACGATGGGTCGTACCCTTTAGAAATTATGAAGTATTTCAACTGAACTAAGAGCAAAATGCATTTGTCTGTGAATAGTTGAGAAGAGCAGCTCCGGTGACCTTCAGCGGGATGGAAGTCGTATGCTTCAGTGACTTTAGTGGCTCCACTGAAGGCTAAAGGCTGCCGTGGATATTTTCTGTCCAAGCTTTGAGATTGTAAATGGATGATGACTGTCATTTGTGAAGGTTACACAAAATGTTCTCTGAATAATGATACCGCCGACAGCCTGTTTAGGCCCCTCAGAGCCATTGATTTTCCCCACCACTGACACTTTGACAAAACGAGCAAGTTCCAACCGCAGGGGGTGGGGGGTTGGGTTCATATTTGCAAAATTAAAACTCTGATTATGACATCCAAAACTCTGATACATACATACATACAATACAAATCAAGTCTCTGAAAGAAACAATTTCCTCCCGCCATCCAAACGAGGTGACCATCGGACTTTAACGGAGCGTTTTCAGAGGACATAAAATGTGCCATCATTTATGGGGAGGTATATCGGACAGAAGGCTTCCATGAAAATGTTAAATGATGCTGCACTCTGATCCAGAGGAGGGAGCGGTGATGGATTACCCAGATCACTGCGGGGAGCGGCGGGGATCCCGACTCGAAACACCCAATGCCTCCCCCTTCGGAGACTGTCAGGAGATGTAGTACCTGCCATGTCCGGACCCCGTCGTTTAATCCGACGCATGGTTTGCGTGCCCGGCGAAAGGCCCGAGGAAGAGGAACGCGCCATTTAAACTGGAGCGTCGCTCGGTCAGAAGGTCAGGAGACGTTGGTCAGTTTTTCGCTGACGCTTATCAACGCCGGCACACGGGCTGCCGTGGGCCACAGCCCACGCCGAAACAACAAAACCCGTCCGTTATACGGTGTGTGATCACCTCGCGTCTCGCTTGTCTCCCCTTTATAATCTCTGCCGCTCCCCAACACTAACAGGACCAACACGAACATCCTTCCTAACGCCGCGCCAGTCACAGGTACACCACCTCACAAAACCACTGCCCAATCACTGTCATCGGTATCCGAAATGACGGACGATGTCTAACCATATAACATGCTCATTGACATCATGGACATCTCAATCACTGCAATAAACAGTCGGGGTTTTTTTTACGTTAGCTGAACTGATGGACTCCTATCTCTGAACACGGTGACACTCATAACGTAACGGTTAAACCCCAACATGTCAACCAGCCCATTACAAAACGATCAATTACTAAGTTCTACCTCCGATTCTGGCCCCCGTAAAAATCACCTTCGAGGAGCGCGATAAACTTTTTCTCGCACAGATGCAGGGATACAAACAGACATACAGACACAGACACACACACACACACACACACACACACACACACACAGGCAGATAAAAACCTGCTGGAATTCCTTTTTTCGTAGCTCAGCTGACTCTGCCCCCCTCGTGTAATTTGTCTGTTTTATCTCTTCTGAGGGATTGTGCTGGCGCCGGGTGCATGTTTAGATAGCCCCGACATCCATTATCAGTCTGAAGCAAACCCGATTTAGACCCTCGGTAAAAGAATTACCGGGGAGGAGAGGACGGCACCGTGATTCTGTCACCTTCTCGCCCTCGCCGGGGCCCCGAGTTTTCACTGTTTAATTGGGCCGCTCATCAATTAGGGGCCCCGCTCCCACACATCCCCTCCGCCAGCTGCATAAATGAGACTAACGGAGTGATTCAGAGCAACGTTACGCGGCAGGACGGCCGCGGCACACAGCTGACAAATCACTACGATTTATGGACGAAACCAAGTAATCTGACCTTGATTTTTTTTTACTTCTGCAGTAATGTGCTATCCACGATGTGAACTAGGTCTTCCCTTGCCGTATAATCCGGCAGCCAACAGATCAACAGCGATTAGGCAGAGCGGGAGGGATGATCGATGCACGGCCACGATGCGCGAATCGCCAACGAATGAGTGAACACGTCAGATCGCTGATACACCATAGCCTAAATGTGATCAGAATGTCAACTTTTTCATCTTCCACGGCAACCATCTCGTGGAGATATTTTTGGCTACCGATTATAGCTTCAAGCAGTCAATCACATTCTAATAAATGCTGTGTATAGAGCAACATTATAGTATCTCATATACTTTACATCAGTGTACAGTATATTGTGCATATTATTATTATTGTTTATTTATTGTTATTATTGTTATTATTATTATTATTGTATTATTAATTGAATTATTATTATTATTATTATTATTATATATATTCAGTGTATTCACCCCCTATAATATCCACAAGGTATGAAAAAAAGGTTGCTCTTATCATCTTATCTCAGTGCTTGAACACCAACTACACTGGACTGCTGCCAGTGGTGACACGCAGACCATTCTGGGTCACATCTAACCTTTATTCCAAGGTAAGTCATTTGAAGCACCTTTAAAGATTTCGCTGCTGGTAATTGGTCTCTCGGTTGGCATCAGACGCCTCACTCCTTTACAGCAGCAACAAACAAAAAAAAAAAAAAATCCCTGTTGCCGCCGCTCATTTGATCGCTCAGACTTTACGTTTGACTTTCACACTTCAACCACGTTAAGACATTTAAAGGAGTCTGTGACGTGGAGAGATTGACAATTGGCGAAGAATGGGCGCTCATTTCCACAGTTGTTAAAACCGTTTAATGGCTCGATTCCTGCAAATCAAAACAGAGAGAGAGTCCCCGGCTTGTTCCAATATTTAAGAACCGACCGCAATCCCAAAAGGTTATATTTGGATGTATGCCACTTGGGCAGAAGCAGGCTTTGTTCTGTGGAAGGGATTACAGGCTTGTAGAACCTAATGATTCAGAGGGTTTTCCTTAAGGTATAGATTAATTAATGTAATTAGACGCGCTATCTTTTCTCTGACCTATTATCGCACAGTGTTTCCTTATCGCTTGTAGAAATTTAATTAGGAACACTTTCCAATTAATGATTTCACGATTCGGAGGTTAACATAGTTTTGTCTCAGACGATGAATTCCCTTGTCTGACGTTGGCCCAAAGGCACGAAACAAGGACTTGAGGGTTGGGAGAAGTATCATTTTTTTCTATCAACAATTCTTACTTAAATACCACTCTTTCACAGAATACACACACACACAGACTGTGATTGTTGTCATCTTCTGTACGCTCCATATACTGTGATTCTTGTCACTTGAATAAGGTTGAAGTCAGCTGTTAGTCCTCTCTCTCTCTCTCTCTCTCTCTCTCTCTCTCTCTCTCTCTCTCTCTCTCTCTCTCTCTCTCTCTCTCTCTCTCTCTCTCTCTCTCTCTCTCTCTCTCTCTCTCTCTCTCTCTCTCTCTCTCTCTCTCTCTCTCTCTCTCTCTCTCTCTCTCTCTCATATCCCGGAGCGCATCACCAGTATCATGGCTCAGAGAACTCCCAAACTCCCTGTCAAAATCATAGACAGCAGACAAGTCAAGCAAATCATCGAGGAGTCTCAAGGGAAAGTCCGAGAAGGGCTATACATGTCTGCGGTTCCCAGCCTGTGGTTCCCCACCCCTACAGTGAGCCAGAGATCTCAGAAGGGGTCATGGACGATTTGAGGTAAATGGGGTGCATTTATATAGCACTTTTCCAGTCAAATGACTCAAAGTGCTTTCCAGTGCATACCTCACACACACACACACACACACACAAATGAAAACACCCCCATCCCTGCAACAATGTGAGCTTGGTTTACTCACCAGCAAGACTGTTCCCTTTGTTTTGGGGAGGAGTGGAGAGTTTGGCATTGAATGAAAAGAGGGCGATGGAGGAGAGCCTGGATATCAACGTGAGTGACTGAGATGTTTCACACTTCAACACGCACGCACGCACGCACACACGCGCACACACACACACACACACACACACACACACACACACACACACACACACACACTCAATGAGAGCAGTGTCTTGCTCAAGGGCAGTACCGGGAGGAGCTGGTGACTGAACCTTCAACCTTCGGACGCCTAGACAACACACTCCACCTCCTGAGCTCCTGCGCCCTAATAGTTAAATGTTGGTTCGAAAATCCACAAGTGGACTCCATGACTAGCCTATATATTAATATAGACATTGTACACCGTGAAATTCTTGCTCTATGTACCATGAAAATAGAACCAACAGTTTTGATCCTTCAAAATGTAATTGGAAAAAATCCTCGGCAGCATTAGTTTGGTTCAGTAGGTTAACTGTAATCTGATCATGTTAATCACTTATATTTGATGAGTTTAGTGTTAGTTAAACTGTATAAGCAGATGTAACATAAAAGATTAACTATTATTTCACATTATGTATGTTTGCTCCTACATTTCTGTATTTTTTTGGGCATTATTGGAATTATATATATATATATATATATATATATATATATATATATATATATATATATATATATATAGTAATTTATGTATTATATATTATTTATTTCTGTATGATTTTGTTGACGTACAGCTGTGTTCTGTGAAATGTACATTTGTAAAAACATTAAATATGATATATAAAGAAATATAAAGATTAATCTCTATGTTTACACCAAACGACTAATTGGTCGTATTTGTGTCGTAACAGCACTCTAACGCAGTGTGCGCCACAGCGCTATCTGGCGGTCACTCGCTCCATTACAGTCACCAAAAGACTTTCAAGGACAGAACTCCAAGCAGCATCAAGGACATCAGACTGTATTAAGAAAGTCAGTTCTGGCATATTATTGTTATAAATCAAGAGGGAAAAATCCATGCACCATAGAACAACTTCGGAACGTTAGAGATTTAGATGTGATCCTGCTGTGAGGGTTTTGGAACTAGGCAGACGATATAGAATTACATTGCTTCTTTCCAGAATCATCTGCCTGTTGGTTGGTAAGGAAAGTATTGATTTGAAAAATTCCTCCCTGAAATCAAGCAGGAAGAACTAGTTGTAGACACAGCATTGAAATTGAAGCTCCATATTGAATCTGCATTTTGTATGTAAATAAAAGTATCCAGACTACTTTTAGGAGGAAATATGGATCTGCTGTATGGTGGTATAATTTACTCAGGCAGGTCAGCAATCCAGATTCTGCAATACTCTTTTTATAAGTCAGCAACCGGGAAAAGAGAGCACTTCACAATTGTATTATTATTATTATTATTAATAAGACTGATGCACATACAATCTGGGCGCATGTCACAACCTTCAGCGTTGGCGGTTATTTAAGGCTTCTCAGGTCTCAAGTTTATGGCGATAAATAAAATAAAATGTAAAGACACCTCACTAATTAAGCTGAGGGGCTCGATGTTGAGCTGACCTCCCCACTATGGCCAAAACCAGTGTGAGGATGTAAGCTCAGCCTCACTCCTATGAAAAAGTAAATCTAAGAGCTAAAAGCAGGGCAGGAGATGCCTATCAGGCGTGTGGGTGCAGGTTGCCCTTACAGGATGTCGTTTTTTTTTTTACACAACATTAACTGACAGTGACAGCGGCTCCCCACTAGGGCTGTCATCCCACCTCAGACCCCCACGAAGGTGACATGCAGCCCCCAGTGACCCCGAGCAGGAAGAAGTGGGTGAAGAGGACGATGGAGTGCTCTGTGGTTATTGTGACCATGACTGCCATGGAACTGAGCTGGGAGGTAGCCAAAAACAAACACCCAAATGAACAAAGAAGCAAGAAAACAATGTTTTTGCTTTTTGTTTTATTTTATTTTTTTTAGGGTTTAGATTTTTTTTTTTTCCCACATTTTTCTTTCTATACATTTTTTGGCACTATATAATTAGGGGTGACATGTTAGGTTGTTTTGGAAACAAATGTCTATTCAAAGCCTTCTTTTTGTTTGCAGGAAGCAAAGTATGAATACAGCTAATAAAAATAAAGGTTTACAATTTACCTCCTTAGTTTACACATTAAAATAAAAACACTTTTTGGACCCCCTCAAAAATGGGGGTATTAAAATATATGACATTTGTATCACAAATCAATGTAATGAGACCAAAAGAAAAACATAAAAACTGTACAAAAATGATAAAAATCGTTTAAAAAATTCTGGCGACCAATGATGCAAAGTTAAGGTTACTTGATTTTGCCTTGTTATTGTACCGATCATAAGCATAATTAAATGGAGATGCAAAGTTCATTTCTTTTGCTGGATGAAGTTCAGATTTGCATGGTGTCGGACATGTTGGACCAGTGGGAAATTCTGATTGGGGTGCACCACAGAACCTGAAAAAAAAAAATTCAAATAGAAACTACTTTACACATATGGACAGCACATAACATTTACATGAGATAATTTGCAGGGGAAAGGGCACTTATTCAGGAGTATTGAGCTCCAATTATTTTGTTAAAAGGATAGGTTCCGTATTCTTTAACCCAGGCTTTGCTAATATGTTAGTTCCAGTCATTTTCTATGAGCAGTTAGAAATGATGAGAACCTACATTTTAACGCCTGGGTTGAAAAATAGTAAACCTAACAAAAAAGAAAAATAAAAGGAGGACATTAAAAAAAAACCTGTTTGCCTGGCCTCTCATCTCTCACTCACCTTGGGCCATGAATGGCTTGCCTTGTTGGAAACCTCCATTGCCCTGTTGGATGAAGTTCTGGGGCATGCGGAAGGGCCAGGATGGGGAGAGAGAATATTGGGGGGCGTTACTGCGCTCCCATGACAGGGAGCCTTGGGTCACACCTCCAAACGGGGCCTGGTAGCCTGGTTCTGCAGAGGCAAGAACAACACTCACTCAATCACAATAAAACAATCTATTCTGATTGTCATTTCTTCTAAATCCAATCTAGATGAACATGTGTCCCGACACCAATGTTATAGTGACCCATTCATCTCATGTCTGTGCCTCCCCAACCATCTGGACAATCTGTCCAGTAAAAAAAAAAGGTTGAGCAATTTTAAGAATGGCACGCCTAACATACTTAAAGCAGCAGTTTCAAATATTAAGTGATGGAGATGATGCCCAGGCCGGAAAGTGGCACCTGTGTTCACCCAGTGTTCACCTGACTTTGCTGCTGTGCCGTTGCCTACTAGTGAGCCTGGTTGTGCCAGATGGTTTGGCCAGTGCCCCTCCCGTCCCGGCCCGCCCAGGCCCAGCGGCCTCCCCGACGGCTGGGCGAAAATTATACTGGGGTCGTTGAGATTCATGGGGCTACCCCCGGAGCCCTTGGGGTTCCCGTTGCCAGAGGTGGGACGCAAAGGGAATTTGAGACCAGGTGGCGAGGGCGCCGTGGAGGGGGAGGCTGAGAGAACGGGTCCGTGGATCGGCCAGGAGGTGGAGGAGATGTGGACTGGGTGGTGGGGTGGCCCCTGGGACTGATGTGGCTGGTGCTGGCGGGAAGGCAGGAGCCCCAGTGCAGTGAGCGCCCCCGGGTGGTACTGGCCAGGGTGGGAGGTGGGGAAGGTAAACAGGGATAAGGGGACCTGCGGGTGGGCCGGCTGCTTCGAGGGGCCAGCAGAGATGGTCTTGCTCTGGGAAGACTGGGGGGAGCTTGAGGACTGGGAGGAGCTCTGTGAAAAGGCAGTGGGCTGGGGGGAGTAGGGGGGAGTCTGTCGGCTGTCCGACTAGCAACAGAAATGAAAACAAATTGTTAGAAGAAAGAACTGGGACAACACCATAAAGACTTTTGTTCCACTTTGTCTTATGAGAGAATCTTTGACTCACACATTCAGAGGGTTGTCTGGTCCTTCCAGGGCGGTCGGCAGTGCCTTGAGGAATAGGGATGGACTGGGAGCTCACCATGGTTCGCACCATGTGGGTGGCTGTGGGGGAAAAATAGGTAGCTGTGTTCTGAGCCTCTACAGCCATCTACTGGTTACAACGCTGACTGTGACCTACTAAGCAGCACAATTACATTCAGTGACCTTGTTTCACACAATCAGCCACAATAGTGAGAGAGAAAGAGTGGCTCTGCAGTAATGGATGCTTTCCAAAACATTGAATTTGATTTGGACACCTTGCAACTTTAAAAAAAGTCTTTCAAGAGGGAGAGACGGCAAATCCTCAGAGTCAACTATATTTTTTTTGGTAAGCACACCCACCCAAAATAAAAACACTTTATTATTTCATTAATTTGACTCATTGGTTTCATGACACCATTAATGAAAAAGATTATTAGGCAACATATCTGCTCAAGAATGGCAGCCATAAGCTACCAAATTACACAAAAATCGACTTTCCCCATTTTTTATTGTTTTGATACCTCCACAAATCTTCATCAACATGTATTTTAGTCAAGAATTCATCGAATATGCCTTTTGGAGGCAAATGAGAAATATTCTTTTATCAGTATCCAAAACCTCAGACTGAAAGCAACCTAACTTCCTCAGATTTTTGTTCCGGTGCAGCTGTTGTGTACCTGGCCCACCGGTGGCCCTCTGTCTCAGGTGGCGGTACTCGGGGCAGTCCCTCCGCACGTGGCCCATGTCGCCGCACTGGAAGCAGCGCCGCTCCCGGAGCTCCCGCTCCTCCTCTTTTACATCCTCCTCCTTGTCGTTTTCCTTCTTCTTCATCCTGATGGGCCAGAATGTGGAGGACACAATGACCAATAACAAATCTCACACACACACACACACACACACACACACACACACACACACACACACACACACACACACACAGACACACACACACACACACACACACACACACACACACACACACACACACACACACAGACACACACACCTGCGTCTCTTGGGACAGTCCTTCATGTAGTGACCGATCTTGCCACAAATCCTGCAGCACCTGTCGTTGGGTGCCAGCTCCCCATCTGTCAGCACTTTGGAGTCAAAAAAGTAGTCCTGGCGCAGACCAATAACAGGATATACTTTGAGATAAGGAAAACGCATTTGTCAGAGCAAATCCTTCATTTAAATGTGGCCGTTAAAACATGGCCGACGGACATACCGCTTCAGTGCCAGGCTGTGGATAGAACGGAGTGCCAAACAACTTCCTTCCATTTATAAAGGCCTTCATGATGAAATTTGTCACTGATGACAGGAAAAAACAATGTTGAACACTGGAAAACCGTGAGCTGGCTACATTATTATCAGTGTGTTTAGACAGAGGAAGAGACAAGTTTGGGTGTTAAAGCTTGAATGTAGAGAAATTGGCTGCCTTTACACACACACACACACACACACACACACACACACACACACACACACACACACACACACACACACACACACACACACACACACACACACACACACACACACACACACACACACACACACACACACACACACCCGACCTTTCATACCATGTATAATCTAATTCACCTGATGAGAGAAAAATAAACCATAGAGTATCGGGAAGGGATTCAGACATTTGTTCTTACTTTTGCGAGAAACTCCAGCACCGAGGTTGTGGTTCAAATCAAAGGGATCTGAGGGGAAAATAGTGGGGTTAGCGAGCACTTTAAAGTAGTAATTAGAACAGAGGTAAACGGAGAGAAGGCAATTACACCCCTTTTCCACTGCGCCAAAAACCCGGTAACACCCGCTAATATCCTGCGTTTATCATCAGTGTAAAAGGTAAAACCCGGGTTCCAGTCCCAGGTCAAAGGACCCTGCAATAGACACAGGTTTTAATTGGCTCCACCTCCTATCGGCTCCGATGTAAACAGGACACCCGGGTCGACCCGCTAATTTTGGGCCCTTTACAGGCACGATGCGACTCATGTTGGGGTTCTGGACATTGGCGTATGAATTCACAGGAATATCTGTGTATCATTCAATCATTTCAGATCTGATTAGGATCCAAAATCAAAATCAGAAGTTTTCCTGCATGTGGGACGATTGAATGTTTTGAGTGTGGGGATCGTTCCGTGGGGAGCACAGCGGAGAACCCCCACGCTCCCCGCCGGGCTTCGAGCCACATCAGCACTGCCCCAATGCACGCAGCATTACCCAGGTTTGAAAAAACCCGGGTTTACCCGCTGATTTTGGTGTAAAAATGGTATCAATCTCACAAGAGCACCTTCAATGGCGATGCATTTGCTGGTCCACTGTTTTTCGAAGGTGGTAAGGCGTTTCCTTTGGCGTATGCTGATGACGTGCTCTTTGAAGTCGAACTCTTCGGTGTAGAAGCGGAGGAGTCCGAGCCACAGCTCTCCCACCGACTCCTTGTTCTGCTGCAGCTCCGGGAGGCGGCGGCGCTGAAAAAAAGCGAAAAACACATTTGACAGCTTCTGAAGGCATAAAGGACTTTTTTTGGATTAAAAAAAACCAATTGATTTAGCTAAATTGATATGCTTCCACGGTGGTTCAAATTGGAAAGTAAATTTTGCTCCAACTTACCATCTCATCGATGTCATCAAAGAAGAATGCATTCCAGCCATCGACCATGCGCTGTGGAACATTCTTGCCATCAAAGATCTAAGGAACCATCACAAATGACGTTTTCCATTTATTTATTTGTAGGAAAACGTGAATTTTTTCAGTAGTACACATGGAGGTCTTTTCTGCCTGCTGTGATAACACTACACAACTCCAATTAAAGAAAAAAAAACTTAAACATTTGGACAACAGCCACAAGTGTGAACATGTTAATAGAGGTGGCTGTTTGCTTTTGACTTTTTTTGGTTTATTGTCAACATTCTGTTTTACGGCTTTCATTTTTCAGGTTTATACTGCTTAAAATTCTCATGTTTACTTTCAATGATCCTGATATATTTTATTGTGTACAGTTAACTGTGAGTTTTACTGCATATTTCACTTTTTTCTCCATATATGTCATGGGACACTGCAATTTCCCTCCATCTACCTATTAATATTTCTACTAGAATTTCAGGAGTTCCGCCATAGGGGTGAGGACCGTTACCTCCTGGAGGACGGGGATGACCGGCGGCTGCCGCTGCTGCAGGAAGTAAAGCACCATCAGGATGTAAGCGTAGGATGAGAGACTTCCTCTGGACGCATCTCCAATGTCGCAGCGCTGGAATCACAGCAGGCAAATTCCACATGCAACGAAACAGCAAATACAGGGGAACCGACAAAAAAGGTTTTGAGAAGAAAAAAAAACCAACAAGAATTAAAACCAGTTGCTTTTGTAATGTTATCTTTTTTCTACCTTTGCAAAAACCTTCATCGTGTATCCCAGGTATTGCACACGTGGATCCATAGCAGCATAGGTTGCCAGCATTCTGGTGTTGTGTTGAGCCTGAAAGTAGGGTCAGAAAAGACAGCTTTTATGAAATGGGCACATTAAGGAAAGCTTTTAAGAATAAATTTAAAAAGACATCAGAAATGATAAGCAAAAGTAGGACCGCTTGTTTGAATGGAACCTAACAGTCTCCCTCACCAGAGTGTTATAGAGGCTGATGTCTCCCTCCAAGCCACTTTGTCTGTGTTCAAACTTGACGATAGGCACTTTAGCTGTTGTGATAGGCAAGATGTTTCTTAGACCTGGTAGAACGAAAGGAGGGAAGTCACTGTCAGCTGGAAACTCAACGCTTAAAATATAAAAACATAATTTGCAGGTATTACCAAGGGGCAGGTATTAATACCAAACTGTTTTCTCACCTGTATGCTTCTTAAGCACTTTGGCGAGGCCTTCAATGATCTCTTTGCAGTTCAACATCTGTTAAGGCAGATTTGTTTGGTGACATACTTAATCGTGCTGAGGAGGTATTGGGACTGTGCTAATATCAATCAATCAATAAGGTACTACAGTATATTATCTTGTCTGGGATATGTCTAAACGAGTATGTGTGTGTTTCTGTATGTTCCCGTCCACCAACCTCCGCGGTCTCATGGCCTTCCAGGGTCATGCAGATGTCAAGGTCACTGTCACGAAAACCAAAGCCGTTCTTAGAGGAGCCAAACAAGCACAGCTGAGCTTTCTCTGTTGGACCAAACAAAGGAACAAAGTGTCTGAATTTTCAAGTTAAACTTCCAAATCAAATGAAAAATAAAAAATAAAATCAACCGTATTTTTCTATTCTCTATACTCGATCCATTAAAAGAAGATTCCGATCCCTCGGGGGAACTCCCGATGACCCCAAAAATTAGGTTTGGGTTAAAAAATAAATAAATACCGTCATTTTCCTTAAGTGTGAAAGGTTATCAACAGGCAAGTGTCTGAAGATGTAACCACACCGTTATATTCCTTTCGAATGAATCTCTCCAGACTGGCGAGGATCTGCTCTCTCTTCTGCTGCTCAATCAAAGATGGGGACAGTTCGTCTGCAAACACAACAGATAATAGAGAAATATCAATGATGTGCTCAATGTAAATTCAATATGAAAACATCTGCAAAAGGAATTTCAAGGGTTTTGTCCTCTTAAAAGAATAATAATAAAAAAAAATTATACATATATATATATATATATAGAAAGTTTGTGTTTCAATGATTAAAAACATACGATAGCAGAGTCTGCAAAGCCCGTCGAGAATGTGACGGAAGTGGTCCGTCATGGGGGGCAGAGGCTTGAGCTCGATCTTCTTAAAGTCTTCTGGACAGTCGTCCTTCAAGTGACCGTCACGTTTGCAGATGCTGCACACGACTGTTGGAGGCTGTGACGGAGAACATTATCACAAGTGATTAACAACCTGTTGGACTGAGGTTCGTCTGTCACATGAGAAAAATAAAAATGGATTAAAAAGGAGGTTTCAGAGCTCAAGAATCTGACTTTTGCAGAGTGACCTAGCTGTTGTTTTTATTGCAATCTATAAGGCAGAAACGTAATTACTAGGGGTTGTGCATCTCTCCCATATAAAGCGATCCAATACGTATCTAGATACATGGGCTACGATATGATTCAGGGACGATAGGTACGATTCTATTCAGTGCGATTCAATTGGGTGCGTTATGATGCAGTCTGATACAGTTCTTAACATTTGTTTTAAGTAGACATTCATTTTCCATTATAAATTAAAATAAGCCAATTCTATAAAAGTATATCTTAAATATCTGACGATTTCTGTTTTGTACTTTTGGCAATTTGTATACATACAAATTATTTATATATATGACATATCAATTGTATTTAAAATTTATTTTTATCCAATCTTACCTTATTATTTTTATTCTCCTTTTTTTCTGGACTGTGAAGCTTTTAATTTTTTTTAATGCTTGTGGTCTGTACTCAAGTGCACCAAACCTTACCATAAGAAATTCCTATTGTCTGTAAATGTACCTGGCGAAAACAAACCAATTCTGATTCTAAAAGTGGCATTATTCACCTTCCAATAGATATTTCGTTCAAGACCAGGGGATCCCAAGTATTTTTTACTTTATGGCATTTAGATATAATAATAATAATAATAATAATAATGTTAAATATATTGTGACTTTGATATATAAAACAATGTATGTAATGCATGTAATGATCCCGGGTGCGTTGGTTACTGCAGCCGGTTCACATGTCTCGCGAGAGGGAATGTGCATTGATTTGGAAGAGAGCACGAGGGAGAAGTGTTCGGTTGTCCGTTTAACGCCGTGAAAGTCACAGGACTTTAACATTAGACCGGCAAGTCTTCCGCAGCAGCGTAGTTTATACTAAAGTAGAATTAGCAGCAAGGCTTCAGTCAACTGCTTGGTAACTCAAGAAAGGGTCACCGACCGGTACATGGTACATTTAGATCGATCCGGGTGTAGCCACATCTTTAACGTTAAAACCGGTTTCCGATTTGGAGCGGTGAATCATTACACCCCTAGTAATTACATTCACTAGTAATTACCTTTCCACCAGTGAAGATCATCCTATCGAAAACATAGTGCAGGTCCTCTGGTGAGATGAGCCTGCTCTTTTCTGGAACACTCTCCTCCTCTTCCTCTTCTTCCCAACCCTCTCGGTCACTGTCCAGCAGGCCATTGGGGGAAAGCGGGGAGCTTGTGGGCCTTTTCCTGGGGCTCTCCCCCTCGCTGAGAGCCAAGTCCATGAGACTGGCGTCCAACGACTTCTCCTTCCCAGACAGGTCTGACCCGTCTTCATCATCACTGCTATCTTCATCCTCCTCCTTCGCTACCTCGGCACTCTGACTTTCCTCGTCTTTCCTGTCATTCTCTCCCGTCTTATCCCGGTCCTTCTTCTCCGTCTCTTCTAACTTGACGTCCAGCTTGCCGGTTTTCTTGCCTCTCCGGCGTCTCCACGTGCCCCTGGTCTGGGGGCAAGCGAAATATTTGTAGGCCGTCCGGAATCGCTCCTGAATGTATTCGAAGACCATCTGACTGTTTAAGCTGCGCGCAACATTCCTCTTAATGGCAAAGGGATCTAAAATGTGATATTGAAAAAAAAAAAAAAAAAAGGTAGGAGACAAGGCATAAAACAAACTAACAGAGTAAACTGTTTTCTGTTCAAACCAGACTGCTTGAGTGTTGCTCTTTACCCTCGATGGCGAGCCTGCGGCGAGGCCAGTTCTTCACCTCCCTGGTGAGGAGCTGTTTAAGGCGGATGCTAATGATGTATTCTTCCAGGGCGAACTCCAGTGTGTAAAAGCGCAGCATCTCTAGCCACAGCTGCCCCAACGACACACCTTCACCAAGGTCTAGAGTCAGCTGGGTCTTTTTGCGGGGAAAAGCAACAGTGGGTTACGCGGGTGGGGGAGACCAAAATGCCACAAATTCAAATTGACCTTCCCTGCTACGGCATGACCTACCAAGCCCTCTCCATAAGGAATGTCGTCCGGCTTATTCTCCCCCGACTTGGATCTGCTTTCTCCCCTGCCGTCGCCCCTGCCATCCCCCCGTCCCTCCGCGGTGCTGGGAGGTCTGTACTCCCATCTGACAAACACACCCAAACTGATTCCAGTCAAATGGTAATGGTCCACATGTTTTACATTAAATCCTTCGATCTGAAAGGAAAAATAAAGTCAAGATATAACAGTTAGCGACAGCCAAACAGTAAAAATCACAGAAGCAACAGAGATTTGAAAGCATGGAATTGCTGGAGATCAATATATAGGATTTTCTACCCAGTGGCCCAGGTAAACTGGTAGGATAGGCTTCCTCCTCTGTTGCAGGAAGAAGATGACCATGAGGGCAAATGAATAGGAAGGGATTCCACCTTCTGCCTGACAGTCAATGTGGCACAACTGCAGGAATAAGCACACAAAAAAATAATGACCTTTGGGTTATTTGCAGTCATCATAATATATGAGTACAGTGATTTAAAGCATGATTTTTTATATCTATATCAGAGTTGTTGAATTCTGTGTTGCATCGATGAGATTCTGTAGAAACTCCCGCCCAGATCAAAACAAAGAAACAACTTAAGTATTAAGCTGAAGCAGCAAACTTACCCTGGCCCAGTAGCGGAACGCCAGAACAAGTGGAACCAACCTGGGCTCCAGTTTAGCCAGGGTAGCCAGGTGGTTAGTAGTGAGGCAGGCCACATCGTTGCCTGCACTAACCTTACAAATCAGCCCGCTGATATGTGGGGGGGGGGGGGGGGGGGGGGGGGTGCGGAAACAGTGGAGTTATGATTAGAGACTGCAAGCAAGTTTAAAGCAAGCACTTTAAACAGACCTCAGATTCACTTGTATTAACAGCCAATGACTCAAAATAGAATATATAATTTATTCTGTTTTCCAAAGAACACCATCATCTGTAGTTTGCCCAATTTTCAACTCTCATTTGTTGGTGTCGGTGTTCGGGCATTAATCGATAACATTACTTGCCCACCGCCCCCACCGTCATTTTGCTTTTCTTTTTTTTTTTTAAATAGAAATAAAAATTTTGTTAATTTTCGCCTATCAGTGCCGATGTTCATCAATCAGCGTGTTATCAATACTTAGTCAGACGCTACAAAAATAAAGGTGGTCGCTGCAGTCTGTTAATCACGGGAGGAGAGGAGGAGAGGAGAGAAGGCTATCGTAGACATTAGACCAGGTATAGATTGGGACCTGTCTCCCTCCATCCTTAATTAGCACCCGTGCAGAATGTGGACACTCTGCGCGCCGAGCGGTTGTAGAATGTCCTGTTGTCATGAGTTTATCAACCGGTGGGAACAATTCCTCACCGTGGCATCCCTAATTACTATTATTAGACACTCCAGAGACATTACGTTCAAGTTCAAGAGAATATTTGTCACATATGTCAATGTATGCAATCTGGATTATAATGACTCACACATTAAAAGGAACATTGCACTGTCTCTCTGCGGCGGCAAGAGGACTTTTACGCTTTGTGACATGCCAGGACTTCTACTCTGTGAGGTAAGTACTGGCGGTAAGTTCAGGTAAGTTTCATTTAGGAGGATTTAAATGTATATTTAATACAACACAGACAATTAATTGTATTATATAATTATAGAACCCAGAATTGTGATTGTGGCACCGCCCCTTGCAGCTGCCTGCGCGAGCACCTTGTGCCGATTACGCACATTTTTGAATTTTTAGAGCTTATTGTGCATAATCACCAGATGTCATGACATTTCACTGCATATATGTATGACTGTATATATATATATATATATATATATATATATATATATATATATATATGTGTGACAAATAACCTCTTGAACTTGAACTAGATGGTCTTAGATAAGTAGCAGGTGAAATTGTGATTTTCCACAATTATACATTAAAGGCCCATGTGTTTTATATATTTTAACAAGAAAATAGAGAAAGACAAAGTGAGAAATTTAAGGCTAGTTATCGGAGACTGAGACACCGACCTGCTGGTATCCCGACAGAATACAACTGGGACTTTGGCGTGAAAGTCAGACTCCACTTCAGAGAATTGGGCTGGGAAAAGGATTGAAGAAATCAGTTTATGAACGAGAACAATTTAAACAAGTTGCCTGAGGAAAGTTTCAGTTAAATTTAAATTCAATTAAAAAAAAAATGTGGACATTGAAAGAAGATCTTTATCTTTCATAAATGCTTTGGGCAATATGAATTGTGACCAGAAATTCAACACTAATACAAAACACATTAGCAAGTCAAACCAAGAACACACCCAACCTAGAAATAACATGCACTATTCAGCCATCACGGCATGTTTTTACTTCAATCTACAAAAGGACTCCACTCCACTCTATTTGAATGTCTCATGCAATGAGTGAATTGAACTAAAAAAAATATATACTAAATAAAAACTTACTACTCTTCTTCAAGATCTCCAGAACTTTAATCAACACATCAGGCTGAGTCATCTGTATAGAAAAAAAGATTTAACGATATCATCAATATCATTGCTGTTTGCGCTCCAATTAACCTAAATGCATTCAAGTTCAACCATGTCTGTTAAATGCTGTGAAAATGAGGCTGAATATATTTAACTATCGCACACATAACGACAGAAACAAACAAACTTACCGTGGAAGGGTAAGTGACATCAATGTTAATATCACTTGTCTTGAAGGCAAACCGGGTAAGACAAGAACCATAGAGGCGGAGGGAACAAGCTGGAGAAAAATGAACAGTATGTTAAGATATTATACAGAATGTCTGTCAATCGCATAAACTTTTAAATATCTGATACCTCTATCAGTGCATCCTTACATATTACGACCCCAATTTTATTACCACTTTTATAATGCTTTTTTCAGATCTGTTGCATGCTCCTGAAAATGCCTGAGCTGTGTGAAGTGAGCGTACCTGACAGGTGCTGCTGGATGGTTTCCTCCATCCTGCTGACCACCGCCTGCCGCACCTGGAAGTCCTCTTCTGAGATCCCACGTACTTTGGTTGTTTCCAGGACGGCTGCATCCACGGCCCTCAGCTGGGCAGCGGAGGGAGGCGGGAGGGCCCGCAGCTCATTCTCCTCTTGTTTCTCCTAAAATATAAACAGGGCCCACTTGAATTTAAAAACAAAGGGTGATCAGATTTTTCAATTTCGGGAGCACAGACTTAGGTTTCACAAACCATTATGTTCTTTTTGTGTCTCTTCTCCTTGATGTGTTTATGTGCTCCCTGTATGTTCTCAATATGCACAGAACAGAGCTTGCATAAGTACTGGAAGTTTGGGTACTCAGGGGACTTCTGTGGAAACAAAAAGAGAACCAAAGCAACTCAGTTCAAATCTTTCACTTGAGTTTCCTTCAAATAATAGATGTGCTCACAGTAATATAATCTCACAGAAATAAAACCCATTTCGTTAATTTTTGCATATCAGTGCCGACGTTCATGAAATTAAAATAATTTAATTTGTGAAATATTAAGTATGTTATTAATACTTAAGTCGGACACCACAAAAGTGAAAGTGGCTGCTTGTGCACACGCAGTAGAGTCGCAGCATAGTCTGCGCGTCACGAGAGGAGAGAAATTTATAGGAGACCTTCGATCAGGTATAGCTCGGGACCTGTCTCCCTCCATCCGTAATTAGCGCCTGTGCATAACGGGGACACTGTGCACTCCACCCCCAGTTGTAAAATATCCAGTGTTACCAGTAACACCGGTGATGTCATGAGTTTATTAACTGGTGGGGAATATTCCTCATCGTGGCATCCTAGATGGCACACTTACTTTCACTAGTCTATGTATGTAGTCTCTGTAGAGGCGTTCCTCTGCCTGCCGGAGGCCGAGCTGCTGCTCCGTCATAGTCACATCCTCCATAGCAACCCCATCTTCTGTTCCTTCATCAGTGGGCCGACTCAAAGCTGCCCCAGGCTTCACCCCTGCACACAACCATCAAGACATGTTGGCACTTCATAAATTCATGCCTTTACTGAACAGTACAACAAAAACTAAAATTGCCCCAAAAATGTTGAATTGTTGAAGTTATAGACTAAATGCCCTTGAGGCAGAATTTAGTTAATGTCAGCAAAGAAAATAAGGCTTTCTAACCAAACATACCAAGAGACTTGTCTTTCACTAGAATGGCCTTGATGGACTTGATCTGCTCTGTGAGGCCTTTCTCGGGTGGACAAGGCGCCAAAGAAGAACTGCTCTCTGCGCCTGCTGAGGGACACCTGCCTGCAGACAGAGAGGCCCCGGAGTCACTCTCCAATTGTCCTGTTGGTTGCTGCTGTGGACCCGCCACCTTTGCTTTGCCTCTCTCCCCGGAACTTGTTCTCCCAGTCAGTCTGCGGGGCTGACCTCTCCCTTTATCCTGGGGGCTGTCTGTGGCGGTCCTGCCTGGTCCACGGCTTCCTTGGTTACTTTTATTGTGTTCATCTTTTGTTGAAGTACAGATTTCCTTGCCTCCTTCCTTCCTCGCAGACTTTGTTCCCTCCCTCTGTAGCGGAGCCTCTTTATTCGGCTTGCTAGCCAAAGATTTGACTCCTCTCCCCTCTATGCGAGATGGCTTTATTGTCTTTGTTGGGCTTGTGGATTCATCCATGTTTCCCGTCCTCTTCCAATTGACCCTATTGGAGTCAGTAACACCACGATAAGGATGCCCGGGGAGACAAGCCAAAAATTATCTGAAAAAAAAAAAGCACAGTGTTTTTGTCAGATCCTGTCAAATTGAAAGATGAATTACGTGCATATTGTAAGAAATTATGGATCAAATTGCAAGGATAAGATGAGCAAAGGGTATGTGTGTGTGTGTGTGTGTGTGTGTGTGTGTGTGTGTGTATATATATATATATATATATACACACACACACATACATACATACATACATACATACATACGGATTGTATTTTATATGTGTATGCAATCTTCCACAATTCCCTATTTTTCAGTGTGAGTTGTTGATAGTTTTGTTTATTTGTAGGTCAATTGTATATTGCCATTTATTCCTATTTTCAAGTTAATTTATAGGTTTATTGTATATTGACAAATTTCTTAGTTATCTTTTGGGGATATTGGAAATTGCCATATTTCTCAAAAAAAATTGTACTTGTATTGCTTTCATTATTATTAGTGCCTATTGTTATAACGATGAGCTGCTGTGACACAATTTCCCTCTGAAGATGAATAAAATGTCCATCCATGTATGTATCAATCTATCTCTCACCCTCATGCAAAGCACAGCATGTAAACAAGATGCATCCAAACAGTGGTGTGTGTGCCAATTACCTAGCTTGGTTTCCAAAACAAAATACAAAATTGGGTAATCAGCATTTTGTGCTACGAGCAGAAACATAATACAGCGTTAGTCCCATCTAAGCATGATCCATTTAAGGAAACCCTGTGTTTTGACCAGCCTCCCTGGGGTCAGTTTGGCCGAAACCACTGTTAGCCGCTAGCCTAGTCTGGCTAACGGGAGATAAATAACACAAGCATCACTGTTAGAATTTAACACCGAGTCAATGAAGACGGACAAAAATATAACGTCCTTTGACTGTCGCACAGTTGACGGGCATGTGTTAACTCACTTTGGTACTCAAACTCGTATTTCGAATGACCGTTCAGTGGCGTCCATGTTGCTGTGGAGCGTGTTGTTTTTCACATCGAACGGCCCTGCTCAAAACACAACCACAGACGCCATGTTGACGCGAAGCCCCGGTGCATTGTGGGAGTTTCCCATGATGATGGAGGGGGGCGTGGCTATACCTATACCTCCCTCAGCTACCTGGTAGACAGACAGACAGACAGACAGACAGACAGACAGATAGACAGACAGCCAGAAAGATAGATAGATAGATAGACAGACAGACAGACAGACAGACAGACAGATAGACAGACAGACAGAAAGATAGATAGATAGATAGATAGACAGACAGACAGACAGACAGGCAGACAGACAGACAGACTGATAGACAGACAGACAGACAGACAGACAGACAGACAGATAGACAGATAGATAGATAGATAGATAGATAGATAGATATCATAGTAAAAGTAAAGATACAATAATACATTAAATGTATTTATGTATGTATTATTACCTTTAGAGGTCGTATAACATATCCATTGATTTTTATTGATTCAATATTTTACATAATTTTTTATTTTATTATCATTGTTTTTGTTTCAATTCCATAACAAATGTCCTTGGCAATCAAACTTGGTTCTGATACTGTGTGTGCGTGTGTGCGTGTGTGCGTGCGTGCGTGCGTGGAGTATGTGTGTGTGTGGATGCAGGACCCCGCAGCGGGTCGTGCCGACTCCACCTCCTCCTTCGCATCATCCAGCGTCCAGAGTGGAGCAGCCGAAATCTGATTCTGCAAAAGTTTGCCCGCTCTCCGTTGTGTTTTCAACTCTTAAACCATGCTTCTCGGGGTGCTCGCTGTGTTCATAACCTCACTCGACCTCATCGAGAGCAAACAGAAAGACTTTTATACTTTCAAAGTAGTGAACAGCAGAGGGAGACTAGTGACACTGGAAAAATATCGGGGTTCGGTAAGTTCGGGTACCGGTGTTTTTTGCATGCGAGCTCACTTTCCAAGTCAACTAAAGCAACGTTTGGATTAATTTCAAAAAAATAAAGTCATGTTACTTCCCTTGAAATTTGTCTGTAAAACTGAATTAATGGGGTAACGCATGTTTCCTCTGTTCCCTACACCAGCCTACGTGGCAAAGGGCCTACAGCCCCAGGGACCTTAGACTTCGATTCAGTGAAGCATAAGGGGGTTATTATTATTACTGCTACTACTATTTTTATTGTAAATGGCACTGCAATGTACGTGAGTTATTCGATATGTCGTAAGTTCTCTGCATTCTTGCACGATGTAGGATTTCATTTTCTCAGCACCTGCAATTACTTCGTTATGACACTAGATGTCCACACTACATCATGCAACCAATGAGAGCCACTGTTTATTACTGTCTTATACACCGATCAGCCACAACATTAAAACCAGCACTAATAACCACTGATATAGCGTAGCTCCCCCTGGTGCCGCCAAACAGCTCTGATGCGTGGAGGCATGGACTCCACAAGACCTCTGAAGGTGTCCTGTGGTATCTGGCACCAAGACGTTAGCAGCAGATCCTTTCAAGTCCTGTAAGTTGTGAGGTGGGGCCCCCATGGATCAGGCTTGTTGTTCCAGCACATCCCACAGATGCTCCATTGGATCGGACCCGAACCCCGGCCATCCACATGATGTAGAAGAAAACGTGATTCATCAGACCAGGCCACCGTCTTCCATTGCTCCATGGTCCAGTTCTGATGCCCACGTTCCCATTGTAGGCACTTTCGGTGGTGGACAGGGGTCAGCATGGGCACTCTGACCGGTCTGCGGCTACAAAGCCCCATACGCACCAAGCTGTGATGCACTGTGTGTTCTGACACCTTTCTATCACAGCAGCATTAAGATTTCAGCAATTTGTGCTACAGCAGCTCTTCTGTGGGATCGGACCAGACTTCACTCCCCACAAGTATCAATGAGCCTTAGGTGCCCATGATCCTGTCGCCAGTTCACCTTCCTTTGACCGCTTTTGGTAGGTACTAACCACTGCATACCAGGAACACCTCACAAGACCTGTCGTTTTGAAGATGCTCTGACCCAGTCGTCAAGCCATCACAACTTGGCCCTTGTCAAAGTCGCTCAGATCCTTGCGCTTGCCCACTTTTCCTGCTTCCAACACATCAACTTCAAGAACTGACTGTTCACTTGCTGCCTAATATATCCCACCCCTTGACAGGTGCCATTGGAACAAGATGAGCAATGTTATTCACTTCACCTGTCAATGGTTTAAATGTTGTGGCTAATTGGTGTATATTCTATTCATTTCAATTTATATATGTATATTTCCTATAATTCGACATCAGGGACAATCTAGCCTCTGGTTTACACATAACATTTTCCCTCAAAATCTTTACAAGTCACCACAAACTCCTCACCCTTTAGCAAAACTCAACTGCCATTTGTTGTAATTGAATGTCAATGTTGTCAGAATCCGAGTTGATGTAAAATATTTGCTTCCCTAAGTGTTCCTAATCCCTGTATGATTTTCTCGATATGAATGTTTCATGCAGGTTTCTTTGGTGGTGAATGTTGCCAGTGAGTGCGGCTTCACAGAGGAGCACTACACAGACCTGCAGCAGCTCCAGAAGGGTTACGGCCCGTACCACTTCAACGTTCTGGCCTTTCCCTGCAACCAGTTTGGCCAGCAGGAGCCGGGCAGCGACAAGGAAATTGACAGTTTTGTGCGCAGAGTCTACGGCGTCTCCTTCCCTCTCTTTAGTAAAATCGCTGTGATCGGAACTGGCGCCAACAATGCCTACAAATATCTCGCTGGTGAGTCATTTCTTAGGTGATAGGTGACTGATCTTCGCGGCTTTGTGGAGAAATGTCATTAAATGTCATTTCATTATCTCCATGCAACCTTATCCTGTTAACACACGACTGTGGTTTCTATTGCATTTTCCATCATGACTACAAAGGTTTCTCTGCTTCACAGGGCGTAGTAGGGTCCTTATGTAGGAAATGTTGCATTCCAGATTCCACTTAAAGTCAAACAACATTCCAAGCTCCTCATGGAATCGGAAAAAGTATTCATGATAAAGGTAAAGGCTTACAACACATGTCAATATTTTTTCTCCCTCTCTTTACAGAGTCTACTGGGAAAGAGCCTGATTGGAACTTCTGGAAATACCTCATCGATGTCAATGGAAAAGTGGTTGACTCGTGGGGACCAAGTGTGTCTGTCAAAGAAATCAAACCCAAAATCGCAGAAATGGTGCGACAAATCATATTAAAGAAGAAGGAAGAGCTTTAAACCCTCCACCATAAATGTTTGTGAAGTGCTCTAGTCTAGGGGTTGTATCTGGATGTTGAGTAGAATGACAAAAACAAAACTATCCCTGCTCAGTACAATATGTTTGAATTCAAATCCTGAAATTGAGTTTCCCTCCCTTTCCAGAGCACTGTTTGAAGACAAAACGCCACTATTTCATAAAATGTGTTGTCCGTCGCGCATGGTATTGACCGTCATGATGTACAAAATCCAAAGTACTGTGTGTCTCCTGTTTCTCATGTTGGGGATGATGTGTTTTTTGTTTAAGACAAGCGGTTTGCTCAATAAACACTGACTTTGGCTAGAGTCAGAGATTTTCTCATCACTGTTTGCAAAAAACTACAAAGATGTGATCCCAATACACAGCCGCCTTCTTAGATGTTTTTTTTATAATGTAATAGTAGAATGCACATGTCCTTACAGCTATTGTGATTTGTATAGACAACTATATTTTACATATTATAGTTGTTGGATACAGGTCAAACACTGTGGCTCCTGCATCCCTGCATTGATGGGTTAGGGTTAGGTGGGTGGTGGTCGGGTGGGCCCCCTGCTGGCTGGGCTGGAGTCCTGGTGGCTTGCTCCTGGTAGCTTAGTGTGTGCTGCGACCTGGCGGGGTGTCGGTCTGTCGGCGCGGACCTGGCTTTGGTCCTGCGGTCTATGCCCAGTGCCCGCGATCCAGGTTCTGCGCCTACAGGTGCGTCTTGTGCCTGCACTTGGGGGTGGGTTGTATGTGTGCGCCCCGGGGGTGCAGGGTCTCTTTGTGCTCCCTGGGACTGGCTTATCCTCCTCGGGGCCGGATGTGGGGGTTGCTCCGCGGGCTGCGGGCTTCTCTGGAGGCCCGGGGGTCTTCTGTGGCTGCAGGGCGGGGTTCTCGAGGCTTTTTCTGCAGCCATGGGGTGTGTATGGAGCTGCAGAGCTCGGGGGGGGGGGGGGGGGGGCTTTGGGCCCCTTTCCGCTGCTTGGAGGTGCCATAACATAATACCGAGCTTATACACCATAACCAATTGGGATAGGTCCTGTACACTCACCGGTTGACACTTCAGACACACACACACACACACCACCACCAACACTTCCATGAACCCACCCCCACACCCTCCTGGTTGCATTCCTCTCCTCCCTCATTTACTGCCTTAACTATGACAGGAAGAGGCAAGGTGCCCAATTGCTGTTTCTGTTTTCCTGGACTTAATTAACTCATCCAAGTGATCCATGTTGTCATCCAATGTTTGTTTTCTGTGTAAATGTTGTTTGGTTCTATGTTTAATTGTCTCACTCATGGTGAATCTCCCCCTCTTGGAGTAGTGTTGAGTTGTTTATAGACCCAAATATAGAAAAATAGTTCTCCAAAGAGGGGAGGGATTGGTGGTGGTTCTGCATAACAAAAAAATAAAATAATTGCTCGTCATCCTATAGGTCGTTGACAGGACAAAGTTACTGCTGTTCATGATGATTTAAGAATTAATAAAGAGTTGCATTGCAGGTTGAGAAGTTGAACTCCACTTGCAAACTCTGTCCTAGATGTAATAGCATACAAATACTCTGTGTTATATGCCTAGCATGCTGATTGTCAAATCAAAATACAATTTGACAATCTTTGCTTAACTGTATCCTCACATAGAAACACTGCATATTTGAATTTATTCATTTACCCTTTCAATAAAAACACCATTAGAAATGTACACAGTCAAATCCAATTTAGGGAATGTTCTTTCTTTGTCACATTATAGTCTAGTAAATTCAAATGCAGGACACAACCGAGGCTCAGGAGTAGGTGCAAGGATAAAGGGTTTATTGAAGAACAGACAGGGGTCAAAACCAGGAGAACCATTATGGAAGGCAAACTTATCAGCAGGGAACCAGGGTCCAGGCACAGGTAGAGACAAAGGCAGAGGCAGAGGTTCAGGATCCAGGGAAACAGGCCGAGAATCGACACAGTAGCTGCAACACCGTGAATACAACAGAGAAAACCATGCACAACGATCTGACAGAGACGAGAGAATGGGGAACAGGTTAAATACAAGTATGCAGTGGCAGGGATGTGGAACCAGAGACAGACATTTAACCCATCCTGGCTGGTCCCTCCTCCGGGGGCCAGCCAGGAGCAGTGGGCAGCGTTTGTCGACGCGCCCGGGGACCTGGTACCAAGTGTCCATCGCTGGTCAGACGATGAGTGCATGTTTTTGGTGGGGGTCCTTATTAATGGTAGGTGGCGGAAAGCCCATGTGAGCATGGGGAGAACATGCAAACTCCACACAGAAAGGCTCCTATTCGGGAGATAACCGGTCACCAACACCTTGAGAACATGGTTGTGTCAAAGCTGAGCTATTCTGGGGGATGAATTCACTTCCCGACATCATTCCAACATTTCATGCTCTCACTGACTCAAGTAAGGATGAGTTACAAAGAGATACCGAGCATTTCATATACAAGGGCAATTCAAAGTGCTTTATATAAGACATATAAGGCATTTAATAAATAAATAAAAATCTGAAATGATGACAAAGAATAATAATAAATGTGCAGAAATCAGTTGTCTATGGGCTGTGTTTGAGAGAGCTACAGGAGACAAAGGCATGGATCAGTTATCCAGGTCTTATTTCAACATGGATCCTCTGATTCTTGCGATATATATTTTAGGCTTTTTGTTATTGATTTAATGTCGCTATTAAAATTAAGCTATGAATAATGACATGTAATGAACATTTCTGACTTGGCTTTTAGGAAACAGAGATAAGGACTCTGTCAATGACTTGGTTGCGCATGATTGGGAAGATGAAACTATGAATGTTTATTTCTCAACTGACATTATAGGATACAATCTGAGAATAATAATACATTTTAAGAAATCAACACTACATTTTCTGAGAACATGCAAAGAATATGGTGAAATAATTTAAACTGGTCTTTTCTACAGCGATCCTTGTCATTGATATTCTAACCAAACATTCTTCAGGAATATTCACAGTATTTCTTCATTATGTATGTACTCATTGTCCTCCTTTAGAGCAGATTTGCCTAATTCAAAGTGAAATCACCCAATTTCTTTGTGGAACACGGAGAAGTTATACAATGTTCGTTGCTACAGTATGCACTGGCACTATGTTTTGCTTTGGTAGGTGGATGCACATGCAATCACAACAACGCAAACAAAATATATAAAATATATATAAATATATAATCTCTCAATCAAATAAACATTTACATTAAAATGTCAATTCATGATCACAAATTGTTCTTTTCTGCCTTTTTTTTAATTAACATGGATACATCTGATTTTCAACTTAAAAGCATTTATGATTTGTTGTGGTTTTTTTTTTCCAGAGTTCTGTATCTCATTACATGTTCGTTGACATATCATCCTTTTTGGAATTCTAAGAAGGGTTCATTCAGGACGTTCTTCAGCAGATCAGATCACTTTAATGTTGGTGAAAGTGGTCATGAATCAACGCTGGAAAAGGCAGTCAGGGTCCACTGGCTGGTTTTCACAGTCAAATTTCCCTCGCACAAAGTTATTCCGAAGCCCCTGAGGACCAGCACACGCCCCGGATTGGCTTGGTCTTTCCTGTGGACTGGACTCTGACCCTGGAGTTTAGAGAATAACACAATAAGAGGTAATCTCGTAGGCACTTTGCCATTGGTTTGCTTGACTTTCTGCCAGGCTTCCTTCCTTTCATGGACCTCCAAGAAATTCACAAGGAAATTATATATTTTCAGGTGACAGGGATCTTGACATTGTATAATTCACATTTTTTTATAGTACTAATGTCAATACAATATAATGTAACCCTGAATAAATCATTTCTAATTATTTCACGCTGCAGAGCTTATTGTGTGAAATTTAGATGATAATTGAAATCCTCCAACATGATTTGTAAGGCATTGCTATTTTGCCATTTCCTTCTCCAGGAATCTCAATACACCCAGCTCCTAATGACTTAGTTGGCTACCATGCTATGGCAACCAAGATTCAAGATTCAAGATGTTTATTTGTCACATACATATACATACGATCATACAGTGAAATATCATTGCAACCGACCCGGAGATTATGCACAATAATTCTTCATTATGGGTTGGCACCCTTAGTCTACCATTATTCAATGTTTACGTGCACAGTGATTATCCATAACTACTAAAAATACTGTATGGGTCTGTTCAGTGACTGACACCAGTTTCACCAGTTCGGTACAGGCCTCCTTGGTGGCTACTATCCATCCCCAAATAAAGCCCCTGGTACTGTGCGGCCTAACCACTGTCTAATACCACTGGTTCCGTTAATTCATGTTCAGTAACACCGGTTCTGTATGGGCCTCCTTGGTGGCAACCATACATGCCCAAAGACTGCCCGTGGCACTGTACAGGTCTACTCAGTGACTAATTCCACTGGCAATAGTTATTGCATGTTCAGTGTCACCAGTTCCCTGTGGGCCTCCTTGGTGGCTATCCTCCACCCTCAATTACTACCACCAATACTGCACGAGCCTGCCGAGTGACTACGATGACAGAAATGTTGCAGATGGTTTTATTTACTCCTGAAAATGTTTGAAATTTGTTGTTCTATTCAGTCTATTCACTATTTTGTTCATGACTAATGGGGAGCATTTCTAAAGAGAAGATGTCTGACTTCAGTATATGTTCAGAGCATAGAAGGTGATTGCTTAATGACAGATTTAAATAGCGCTCTATCAAAGTAGACCACCTCATGATGGTTTATTGGCTTTACTTTATGAGCCACTGGCCGTAAATCAAGCTTCTGAAGATGTACCTTCTGCGTTATCTGTCAACATACAACTGTGGTCAAAGGTTAAATTAGGATAATATCATGAATATTGTTACACAAAACACAAAATGAAATCATTTGCAAACCACACAATATGTCTACCAAAAGAAGCAAGCAGGTTATTCGATTATTAATATTAGATCCCCACCTACCGAACTAAATAAGAGTATGGTTACTTTTCAGTACCTAGTGCTCGAAGTGGAAGCCCGTTGTCAAAGCCTCCTTGTTTAGTAGCAATGAACATATAGCAAAGGACACAGAGGGTGATGATGAAGGCCAGAAGAACGACTGCTGCGATGGAGAGGCCCAAGAGAGCTCCAACACTACCAGGGAGAGAATAAGACGAGAGGCAATACAAAAGTAGAATATGCATAATGCTGACCTTCTGTATATGAATATATTCACCCTTGCCCAGTATATGTGGTGGTTATGGTCTTCAGCTTGCCCAGTGGAGGATATGAAATAAGACTGCAAGAGCGTACTATATTAAAAAAAATGTGAATAAGAATTATGTTTGGATTCCTCTCTTGTTGTCCACCACTCAGAATACTTTTTATTACCTGAAATAAACAGCAAACATAAAAGATGAGGTATTAAGATGTTTTTTTTCTCAATAATTTATTTATACATTTATACAGTTGTTAAGAGCTGGATAAATGCTGGACTATATCCTAGTGACTCAACAAAATTTGTACAAATCACGCACGCAGCAATTGTTAAAAATGTATAAAATATCCAATGGGTTGCCATAGTTGAAGTGGTGAGTTTATGGCTGTAGAGTCTGTCATTTGCATCCAGGTTAAAGACAACTGACTGGGGCGATTAAAAATGTGATTGAGACAAACCACCCATGTAACTCCATCTAAATGGTCATCTGACTAACAACTTTATTGATTACAACCTTCAATATATCCAATTATACCCTCATGACACATTTGCCCTCATGAAAGGAGATATATTTGACATCCTAGGTTTTTCATTATGTGTGTCAATTTAACACTGTTCTTACATTATGTTCAGTGTGTAATCATATATATATATGATTATATATATATATATATATATATATATATATATATATAATCCAATCCAATATATATAATATATATATATTGTTATCAACTTCATGCATATTAAAAACAAATAGTTCATTAAATGTTTGCAATATTACAGAATAAAACAACCTTTGATGCTCGTACATACTGTATATTATAAAACCATATATTTTGCAAAAAAATATGGTATTTGTAAATGTGTTAGGAAAATTATTGATAAAAAATGCACACAAAGTTGAGTTATTGAATCAACTTAAAACTAGTTACTTAAATTTCAATATAATGTCGTATCTACTGGAAATTGAGCAAGTAAGATACACATCTTAGCTTGTATATATATATATATATATATATATATATATAAACTTATTCCAGATAAAGTTCTCTCACCTCAGCCACCACATGTATCCATACTCGTAGGGGAAGAAGCTGTTGGGGTCATCGCAGCAGTACTTGACGTCGTTGAAGCCGCAGCAGAAGAGCGCCGAGCGGGCACTGTCCTCTCTAGGACAGCTGAACCCCTCCACCAGCACCTTCTCTGCGCTGTAGTAACTCCTGCAGGTCGAGCTCATCCTTCCAGAAAGGTTTGACCCTGTTCATAAAAGGGGGGACATCATCATCGTTGAGCTAAAAAAAAATAAAGTGTGCATCATTCTGGACCATGGACTGGACCATGGTTAAGAGCCCACCTATCAGTTTATTCCGCCCATCCCTTCTCTCCTCCTCTCATCCCAGTCTGTATCTACCTGGCACTTCACTGAATAACTCCTATGTATTTATTTTATTCATAATTATAAAGTTGTCCATCATCTTGAATAAAAAAAAAACATTCTTATTTTTTGAAAGGCATTTAAATTATACCATCATTGACCAATATATTAGTTGACAAATCAATCAATGCTGAGTGGCGCACCCCACCCACACCAGTGTTGCCAGGTCCGCCGTTTTCCCGCGAACATTGGGCTACTTTTGAAGTGTTGCCGCGGGTTGAATTTGTTGTCCGCTGTATTTGTTGTCCATATTTTTCATGTAATCGTCATACAAAAAGGTCTACCACCTTTTTGTATGACGATTACATGAAAAATATGTTCATGTAATCGTCATACAAAAAGGTCTACCACCTTTTTGTATGACGATTACATGAAAAATATGGATAAAAATAAAAAAATAAATGGAGTTGGGGATGATGTATGGAACGTTACGGAACGAAACCGTGCGCGAAAGGGGGTGGGAGGGCGACCTGGCAACCGTGATCCACACGGGCACCCGGACAACATGTGATCTGCGTAAAGGAAGCAGTGTTGGCTGTCGCTAGATTTAGCGACTTTTCAGACCCTCTTAGCGACTTTATTTCTATAAAGCGACTTATTCAGACCACCGGGGAAAAGACGAGAAATAAATTCAAATATATTTGATTGTAATTCATTCCCATGCATCACGCTGAGTCCACGGTTCTTCTTCGAACGCTCCCTCTCCTCAGTCAGTAGGTGTGGGTGTGGCTGGAGAGCTGCACCAGCATGCAGCCACACTGTGCCCAACCAATCACTGATCCTTTATATAATTGTAAATAGATACTGATTCATACATCGTTTTGCATAAATATACCTAGTTTAGACAATAAAGAGTTGACTCTCTATAATAAATACACAGTAGTGTATAATATTTTCTCTCATATGTAAATAGTTTGTTTGATGTTCTCCCTCCCTTTCTTTCTTGCGTTAATTTGTTAATTTCTAACTTCAAATACATGTGGCCGTTGCCGCTTAATTGAAGAGCATGCACAGTGATATCGAACCTCCTCACACAGGCTTCTCTTCAGAGACTTGCTATCAACCTTACATCAACCTCTCGAGCGTGGCTGGCGCGTTACACAGTCCAAATGGCATGACTTGGAACTGCCACAGCCCTTGCCCGATGGTGAATGCTGTCTTTGGCCGGGCCTCCGCTGCCACCTCCACCTGCCAGTAGCCGCTGTGCAAATCCAGGGAGATGTACAAGCTGGAACCTGCGATGCAATCCAGGGCGTCATCAATGCAGGGTAGTGGATAGGAATCATTGGTGGTTACAGCATTCAGACACTTATAATCCCTGCAGAACCTCCAGCGGTCATCCTTCTTTCTTACTAGAACGGCTGGCGCTGCCCACGGGCTATCTGAAGGCTCTATCACAACCACAGCAGCCATCTCCCGGATCTTTTCCTCCAGTACGCGACTGTGGTTTGAGCAGCCATACCTGACCGGGATCTGGGTAATTGGGATCAGGATGGCTGCATACTTGTTGCTCGTTGGTTGATCTGTGAGCTACTGATGAAACACAGGGACCCTTATCACTTTTATTGCATCCTCTGTTGTCAAAATCAAAATTAACCTGCTATTATGTTAAAAGTAAAAGATATATTTTATGCTTGGGATCAAATTGACCCCAGCAAATTAAACCTACAAAAAATGACTTATTAAAAGTACTACTCAAGCTGCACTTTAGAACATCAGCAAGGAACACACAGCAGTTAGTCAATTATGGAAAAAACACCAATAAAAGGTATATAAAAACTCAATAAATGTCTGGTATGGGCCAGCCAACGTTCAGGATAAGGCCAGACTCAACAGGTTATCAGAGCAGTAGAGAGGATCATCAGCTGTGACCTGTCTACTCTTCAGGACCTCTTTACTTCCAGGTCAAGAAGGGCCATAATGATGATCAATGACCTGGATGGATACATTGATTCAGATGTGTGTACAAGTCTTAATTCCTTACACATGTACTTTGAGAGAGGACTCTTACATGAGAATCATCACACATCACTACAACTCACTGTTATCCATTTATTTATTTATTTTACCAAACAAATGACTTGCAGTGCAATAAATATATTGTTTTCTTCCAGGGTTAATCTCGCTCCCTCTGGCCATGGTGACCTCTGCGTTGTCTTTTGGCCCACAGGATTTTCATGATAATCTGAAAAATTATCTGAAAAAACAAATGATCAATAATTCCTTCCACTGTCCTAGATACTTGCATTTTTTCTAGAGGTAGGGCTTTTCTAGGGGCAAAATATTGACCACACTAACCCTATAATAACCTCCCATTTCTCAGTAAAATTCTTGAAAAGTTATTTAGTTAGTTCGTTTGAAATAGTATACAAACAATTACACTAACACTTATCCACTAATAATATCTATGATGGTTTCCAAAGCTCTCACTGGCATGGCACCAGATTATATCTCCAACATGCTGGTCAGCTATGAGCCGGTCAGGTCTCTCAGGTCCTCTGGTCTTTTACACATTCCAAGAGTTAAAACTAAAGCTGGCAGAGCAGCCTTCTGTTTTTATGCTCCCATGTTGGAACAGCTTCCCAGTCCATCTGTGATATACCCCCACAATTATTTTGGTTTTAAAAGCTCTAGGCTTAGGCTTATTATAATACAACTGGGTTTCCAGGATTGGTATAGCTGCTTGTTGGGCTAGGGTTCATAAAGATTTCTCAAAAGAGATTCTGGAAAACAGTTTATTTTCATTATTAGCATTATTATTTCAGGTCATTCTAGATTGTTATTTTAAAGTGCCTTAACACACACAGCCTACATTATGAGCTGCTTTCCCTACACTACAGATGGTCAGTTGTGGTCTAGTTGTGGTCAGACCCGTTGAAAGAGAGTTGCCTACGCTTGCTTGATTCTTCCGTATATTAAAGTTTGATAGACAACATTGAATGAGACCTTAGAAAAGCAAACAAACTTTTTAAAAGACTGTATCTCGTTGCTGTAAAGTCATCGTCTCCTTTTTCCACAAGTGGACAACGCACATGCGCAGAGCAGATGTTCATGTCAACTTCCACTGTTCACTTGACGTGTTTCCTGTCGACTGTGGACATCCATGGGGGATGCCCACCATATTTGGTCTGCTCCCAGGTCCCTCTCAAACCATGATGTAATTCGCATAGGAGGTTGTCTCTTCACTTTCAGGTTATGCATGGTACATAACTGTTTCTGGTTGAGCTTATCTTCTTTCTTTGTTTGATTGTACATGTCTGCAATAGGTAATGGGTACCCACGCTGGGTACCCATTACCATACCATCTGTAGTAAAGACAAAGTGCATCGACATGAATGACAAAGTGCATCAGGGTGAATGACAAAGACAAACTTATTTATTTATTTATTTTAGCATTTCTTATCACGCTTATTAGTATTTTTTTGTATGCACAATATGCACAAAACCTCTTCTCTTCCATCAAAAACTCAGCTTTTCCTTCTATTTCACCAAGACACAATATACCTATATGTGTGTACATTTAGTTATAACCTACATGATTGCTTGTTCTCACATATAGGATTACAATAGTTCTTTTTCTTATATTGCGTTTGCAATTAGTTAGTAAAAGACTAGGCAACGGACTGACTAATCAAGGCTTTCGCCTAACTAATGAAGTATTATTGATTTGATTGATCACATGCGGAAAAACTGATTTGATCTAGATACGGTTGGGTGCTGTGAATATTGGTTTCATTATCTGAGTATGGTTTATCTTGATTGAGGCTGTTTTGAGAGTGAACATTGATGTACATTTTGATAATTGAAGATAAATGAGTATGATCAGATGTATCAGATCATGAACAAGTGAAGTTGCTTTCATAAGTGGGAAGCTATTGGTCTTCTTTGGGGTTGGTAAATTCAGTTGTTTTTGGTCGAGTGTGATTACACGGTGCTTTATAAATAATTTTAAAATAAATCAATTTGATTTGCTATAAAAGAAATGGATACAAGAATTACAAAAGTAATCACTCCTATTGATGTAGTGCGAAAGAATAATCCTCTTATTAAAGATATTGCAAAATATCAGGAAAATGGAGCAAGCGGTGGCCTGACATTGAACAACCATGGCCAGCTGAAGGAACTCTTAACCCGGATGTGATTAAAACAATGCTTGTGTCTGCATATAAAGTAAATCAAAAGAAAGGAAAAAGGTGAAAGAGACGCATGGAGAAAAGACAAACAGAACTTGGCATTCTGCAGCTGTTCGTAAAGGAGGGACAGACATGGTTCGAAGCTGCAAAAGAAAAAAGAGAACAAAGTAGACAAGCAATAAATAAAAATCAAAAGGAAGCAGAAAAATTGATGGAGAAGATTACTGCACCCTTCTCACATACAGCATCTGTAAAGAATGCCTTATGAGAAGGACGTGGAGGTGGAGGTGAAGTTCACTGATGTTTATCCCCAGCTCCCAGTGATGACAACGGAGGGCAACTATTGCTTCAAAGATGAGGATGAGAAAATAAAAGACATGGGTGAGGCTACAACAACCATAAAGATGTATCCGAGCTCCAACAGTACCAAGAGAAGGAACCGTTTGGGAAGCAGACAACAAGTCAGAAGCCTGGAAATAGGAGAAGAGAGTGTGAGTGACTCGGACGAAGCTATTGGAGGATACGACCCCGCAGTCAGACGGATGTTGGCTAAAGCGGAGGAAAAAGGACCATGACAGGAAGGAACAGGACCAGGAGACTCTCAGAAAACTCAACCAAATACAGTTGGTGGATGAGAAGAATGAGGAGAAGAAGACAAAAGAGAAGGTTTATATATGAGCAGAACAGAAAGAATTGTAGGTAGATAATGCACTGCGACGCCCCCTAACAGGAGCAGCCGAAAGAAGAGGATTGTTGGTGGTGGAATGAGGAAGTAAAGGAGCAGCTATGAAGATAAACAATCATGGTTGGACCGAGGGGCCACACAAGAGTCTACTGGTTTGTGGAGAAATCATGAAGGACTGATGGTAGCACCCCCGACCTACTAGGTCTGATGATTCAGGAAGCACATGGGTTAGCCCATGTTGCAAGGGGGGAGGTAAGATGAAAAATCACGAAAGAGTATGGTTTTTGGGCACCGTACTTGCTTGAGCAAATTGATTATGTCATAGGCAGATGTACAATCGGTCTTAAAAACAATGTTCGGAGGGGTGTGATGAGTCCACCCGGTCACATTCCAACTCCTACAGGTCCCATGCGTGAGTTGGTCGTGGATTTTGTTGACATGATTAGACCAGTAGGAGGTAAAAGATACATGTTTGTCGATGTGGATAGATTTTCATGCGGGGCTGAGGCATGTCCAACCAAGCGTAAAGATGCTCAGTCAGTTGCCAAGCCAAGTTCTTGTGTCATGAGGTCATAAGCAGGTGGGGACTTCCAGATCGCATATCTTCAGATAATGGGAAAGAGTTTGTGGATAAAACAGTAAAATTAATTCAGCAATAATTGGGAATTAAACAACTTCTAGGAGCTGTTTATCATCACAAGGTGTTTGTGAAAAAATGAATGGTGTGCTGAAAAATCGCATTGTTCAAATCTGTCAGCATACAGGACTGAATTGGGTAGAGGTGTGTAGTTAGGAGCTAACACTAGTAGAAAAATATCCATTCTAAATATCTGATTCCGTCATGTACTCAAAACTATTTTTGACTGAGAAAATGCATGGACAAAGGGGGGAAAAGGAAAATGTTAATCATATATTGGAATAATGTTAAAGCGTAATGCAAAAGTGAAACTATTATACTGTATTTGATGTGTGTGCAAGATACTGGCTGGTGAATTTTTCTTTCAGGACCAGTCTGAGGGTGGCTGTGTCCGGAGACCCTAACAGCCTACTGGACTTGAACACTCAAACATGGACATTCAAAAATGGAGGATGAAAATGGACGACGGAACCTGAAAGAGGACATCATGATCAGGCGTGTCGAGTGAAATATCATTAAAAGTGGATGGTGTTAAAAAGCAACAGTTCAATACATACATATGTGTTATGCAGGTTTTAATAATATTGGAGTTTGTTTATTACAAGGTAACCTGTATTATTGATGAAAAGTCTGTATTCTACATTAGATATTTTTAGCAAGACATATTACTTTGATTTAGTATTGTTTTCTTTGAAGTCTTCTGTAACGGTGAAATGAATATATTGGGACCTCAGGTGTTTTATTTTTTTTGCGGGGTTTTGAGGGACATTGATGATAGGCAGGGAAAGGTTCATTTGAAGGTCCGATGGGTCGACCAGCCTGACTTTGGACAAAATTTTTTATTTTTTTCTGAGGTTATGAATTTATGCATTTACATGTAACATCCTGTACAGTTGTCTAAACCCTTGTTCTTTGCGGTTAATTGATTTGGAGTGCAATAGGTGGTTGCCTGGGGCAGAGGAACCATGAGAGAATTTTCCTGTCTTGATTGTTTGTTGAAAGAACTAAGAAAGGAAGCTGCCAGATGGGTTTTTACCCTCTCACACTCCACAAATTTATTGTATTGCTACGACTAAGCATGTTCAGAAGGGTATATTATAATCAGTTTGTTTGTTAGTAGGTGATTTCTATTAAGCCAATTAATGTCGCAAGTTCAATGACTCTTATCTCTGTCAAGACTTTGTGTAGTCTCAAAGGGTTAGGGTTAGGGTTAGGGTTAGGGTTAGGGTTAGGGTTAGGGTTAGGGAAATATGAGGTGTCTGGGAATGAGTGGCGTCCCAAGACAGTACCCATTGTATAAAATAATAATTATTAACAGACGGTGCCAGGGGTCTCAAGAGAGAAAGACAGAGCCAATTGTCAGGGGTCCCGGTGATAAGGGAGGTGAAAACGTTAACGGTGACCTATGTAGGGGAATCAGAGGGTCAACGTTGTCTCTGGCTTAGCATAAAAGTACCTGCCTGAGTTTCATTCGACAGAGAATGCATCCAGCTCGGTTCTCTCCCGGACGTCCTAGGCAAGTCTGGTCTGATGCTGTTCTTTTGTAATAAATCTATTATTTTACTCAAGTCAGCGTCGACGGTCTCTGCTTCTTCATCAACACCTCAAATTCATCAAGAAACTACAACATTTACTGCCTCGCACTGTATAACTGTTTACACTCATTAATGCACTGTCTAGCATTGGACTTTTAAATGGCTACCTGCTTACCTGTTGCATTTCACTCTCTGCAATGTCTACCTGTTTACATTTAAAGCTTTGCACTGTATAACTGTTTACACTCACTACTGCACTGTTTCATCAATTGCCCTTGCACTGCTATCACCTAAAAACTGCACAATACTCTTTTTAACTTTTTTATATTCCATAACCTTACCAAAACCTGCACAATATACATAGATATACTACATGTATATATATAGTATTTATATAAAATGTCTATTTATACTCTCTGTACATAATCCCCCTATACTCCTGACAAACCTGTATTTATAACCTTTCACTGTTGTACATAATACATCTCTTTTGCCTACATAACTGCACAGAAACACTGTACTCAAATAGAACTTTGGTATTTAAATGCTTCTTTTGCACTTCTGGTTAGACGTCAACTGCATTTCATTGGTTCTGTACCTGTACTCTGCTAGTGACAATAAAGTTAAATCTAATCTAATCTAATCGAATTAATCATGAATTTTCAGTCTGCAGCTGTTGCCCAGACTGACTTTATTGAAGCAGGTTAAAATGTTATGCATGAGTTTAACTGTCTAAATAATAATGTTTTTGATGAAAATGTGAATTGTGTGACACCAGGTCATGCAAAGCAATGATTTAAAGGGGTTAATTTTGGAAAAGCTTAACATATTCTTAATATCCTCCTTGTCATAATGTATGCCAATAAAGGGCAGTGTAATTTAGCTCAGTTTCAGTGTACAGTGCCACAGTATAAACCTAATTAACAACCTAAATCACAAAATTATTCATCTAACCAAACTGTCAGATTAAATGTTATTATGGCAGTGCTTCAATAATGTTTGAAAGTTATCCCACAATTCTCCTCGTAACCTCTTAAATTGAAATTAAATGCGCATTTGTACAGACTTGTCATTTTAGAAAATAAATGTCTCTCCGTCATTTCAGCATAAACACCATGGTATAAACGCTTGCTGTTATCACCATGGAAATTCTTTCTTGTCATCATAAACTCAAGAGATTTATTTTTAAAACAGACAAAAATGCAGTCTGCCAGAAGCATCGATGTGAAAGGTAAAAGACTCGTCATGGTTGCTAAGCTCCAACATCCAATCGTACGCGAGGTCAAGGCTCCTGCACAACAACAAATTACATAACGGTAGAACACAGAAGACGACTCTGCTGGCAGAGCAACTTCATCACATATTTCACTGAGGAACATGTATTGCAACATAACATCACTGAGGTTGTATATAAACTGCACAGCAGACTGAGTGATGCGTTCTGAATGGGAGGTGTGGGAGCTGTTGCAGCCTGACTTTTAATGAATGAATGCATGCCATCTTGCATGAGGTTGTCTAATCCAGTGTAATCCCTTCCTGATGAAACCAGATAGATGGGGGAAAAATTGGCAAAAGAGAGGGATTAGTGACTGGGAAGTCTGGCAAAACATCTGATCTCGGCCGACAATGTGTGTGTGTGACACATTTTCCTCACTCCGCATGCAACTTTTTCCCTGTCACACACCGAGCACATTAAAGCTCTTAAGTTCATTCATGAGGTTTTTTTCTGCTTCTAAAATATGAAAGATTATCAAGAGGGTGTACTAATTGCTGTGTCGTCGAAATGGTTAAGTAAATCCAGTTTCTATGTTACGATTCTGTGATCGTGGTATCATTGTTCCTTATTCTATAGCATACAGTATAGGAGCACATAGATTCCCAGCTTCGTAAAAACATATATATATATATAAATATTTTTTTCTTCTTCTGGTTGGGGGATCTGGTGACCCAACACAGTCTTGTTTAGGAACAAACTGGGAAGGACAAAGCAAAGGTTTGGGTCAGTGGAAGATTAAAACTGCACTCTACATAAAAACACACAAAAAAAAATTAAAATAAATAAACAATACAACGGTTCAATGCTTTGTTTTGCACGAATGCAAAACATTTGTACATCTTCAAATTGGATACCACACCGGGCAATAAGATGATTCAATGGACAGAATCAGTACCTTTATGGTTAATTAAGCCACTTGCTGCTTGCCATTAAAACACAGCCCAAAGCAGGCAATATATCTTTAGTTAATGAGGAAAATTCTGCAGATCTTACAGGAAAAAGTATGGCCGCAGCACACTGACAGCAATCTCTGGAAATCCAATCAACCTGCTAATCCCCAGCATTTCCACAGGCTTTCAAAGGCATTTACATACATTACTGAATAGAATCATTATCAACTGTAAAGCCCTGATGCACATGCTACCTCCCCGTGGCCGCAGCAGGAGGATGTGATGCATTGAACTATTAATCCAATGTCATGTTACATTCCACTGATATTTTATACATTCATCAGGGACACTCATTTCTCATTTCATGTTTGGTTATATTGTTGAATTATGATGTGCACTTATCATTATACATTTTCTAACCAACGAATACATCCCTGAACTTTGCAAAGTCTATAAAACCTAGAAACTTCCCCTCTCTCGCTCTCTCTCTCTCTCTCTTTCTCTCTCTCTCTCTCTCGCTCTCTCCCTCTCTGCCCCCTCCGTTGTCCTCTTTCAGTTCAGTTAATTTCAGTTCAGTGCAATAATATTTCATTGCAACAGTTGTCCAAACAGTTTACTCTAGATTGGTGCCAAACAGCGGGGGGTTCAAAAATCCCCCCATTAGACCACCTGAAGACCTCATGACTTTAGAAAATGCTGTGATGCAGTATCAATAACTTTTGAAAATTGGAGATTTGTACATTTGGATGACAAGCACTGATTTCTGAAAATGTTTCAGAAAAATGGTCTAGGTGCCTAGATTTTGGGTCAAGAGTTTGATGAGCCTGTTATCATCCTAGAGGTCACAATAGGTCATTTTATACAATAAGGTCAAGTTTTAAAAAATGCGGACATTACATTGAAATGGTTACTATGAGGCCATATTTCATCACACATGAATGCAATTAGGCTCAGTCACAGGAGTCTCAGCTTTGTAGCCATACCCAATCTCTACAATTCCATGACTGTTTAGCTACCACAGTTTGCAGGAAATAGGGAATAGAAAAAAATAATGCAAAAATAACATATTTTCACTGCATGCAGAACACGGTGTGTTTAGGACCCTGAAGCCAACGTACCCTATGTAACTGACATAATGTCATGCATGGCTGTAAAGGTGAGACTCTTGCAGTTCTATTTAGCCAGATGCCGTTCAGAGATCTTGATGTGAGAGGTCAAGGGACCGGTTTGAAAATGGTCGTGCCCGTTTACTTTTGTCAAAAAAGATTACTGACTTTGACACTCGTTTACAATGCGAACTTACATGGACCCAAGTGGGTGCAGATCAAGACGCTCAACACGAGGTTAACATGCAGAGGACCGTGCAAGGTTGTGGGGTAAACTCCCTTAAAATGATCCTAATTTCCAGATTACCGTCCTTCCCACAAGCAGGATTCCATGTTTCATGATTATGCCTCAATATAACGCATACAATTTTGATTTCGGTTCCAATAAGAGTAGTCTGGTAAAAGAACAGTCAAATAGGAAATTCAATTGAAGTATGAATATGGTTTAAAATCATAATTTTTAAGTATTAAAGTATAACTTACTACTACTATTACTTACTATTAGTAAGTATTACTTTAAAGTATTAAAGCTCTATCGTTATGATTCTTAGGACTGGTATTACTTTATCAAGGATACATTGGATATTTTAACGCTAGATTGTTCGGTCATTTTTGTGTGTGCACAAGTCGAGCAGTTTACTGCGAATGCCACTGAGGCTGAATTTGGACACAATGGGTTTATCCCACTGCATTCAGGTCCTCCTCTTTCTTCAATAGACACAGTAATAGCTGCAGATGCATAAAAATGAAAGAAATCTTTAGTGTACAGCTATACATTTTTTATTACTATACTTTTTATTATTATATTACTTATAATTATTGTTCAGATAGTTTTTTATCATTACATTTCACTCAATGTACAAGGTGACAATACTACAGTATATGTTGAGTTTCAGCGAATAAATATGCATCAGTCGTTTAGGGAGCAACAATATTATGAATCATGATATTAATGTAGTGATGGACCCAGAGGTATAGCGCTGAGTATGGAATTTGGGAAGTTATAGCCTGGCTATAGGAAGGCATCGTGGGTACACGCCCTCTGAGTCAGTTTGTAACATTTTTCCAATTATTTGTGGATCTTTAATCCAGCATCAAACCTCTTTAATACAGTGGCACTCTAACAGGATTGGTGCTGTTAACCCCAGGGACATGGCTACCAGCTGTCTCAACCCCCCTGGTGGTGGGTCAGCGCACACAGGGCCTGGTTTTTGCCCTGATAGGCGGAGCAGTGTGGGAGGCGATGCCTGGAAAGTATGATGATCTTCTTAACTCAGATTGCCATGTTGGACGGACGAGTGCAACGCTCAGTCCCAAAGTGCTTTAAACGTGGAGGTTAAAAGGGATATCTCACAAAACATCCCACCTTTTCCTGCCACCACCCACCATCTTCTTTTCCCAATCCTGGCACCTGGGTTTCCGGAGTTGGAGAGCTGGTGTCTATATGGATTGCTGGTAAAGCACGGGCAGGTGTCTCACGATGGCTGTGGCTCTGGATGCGGCGTGGCTGAGGGTGAAGAATGTGTGCAAGCAGAACGGTCTCCTCATCCTCTCGGTGCTGGCTGTGGTCATAGGATGTCTTTTGGGGTTCTTCCTCAGGACTCGCCGCCTCACAGAGCAGGTCAGTTGCAGCCCCCCTCTTGAGGTGTATTGTCCATTTACTGTAGAACATGTTGTTTGGGCTTGAGCTTAAGGTGAATGGGTAAATGAAGGAAAACAAGGATTTGTTACCCATCTTTGTCCAAGGTCAGCCATTCCCAAATCTGCATCCTGACCCAAAGTGGTCATGAGGTTGACTTACTTCCAGCAGTAGCTGACAATTATAAGCCGTTCCTGGAATTTTAGTAACAGAAAGAACCAACTTCACGGCACTGGCTTCTACTGTATGGAATAAATCCTATTCAAGAGGGATGCACAAACTGAGAAACATCTGCATTAATATCGACAAAGCTTTTGACATAGTATCAAACAAGAGCAAGGTCAATCCCACCAGATACCACCAAACCAAATATAGTAGGACGTTATAAAGTCAATGAGGGTTTTTAAACATGGCTCCAAATGAAAGCAAATCATTGTTTCTGTTAGGTAGTTCTGTTAAGATTTATTTTCTGAATCTTTCAAATGATTGGCACGATTCTGTAAGTTCCCACATTAATTCTGCTATTTCCTCTAGAAACAGCAGTATAGGCTTTTCGCGATTTCTGAATGTTGTTCATTTCCAATGAAAATGTATTCTTTTAGAAATGTTTATTTTGTTTATTGATTTAAAAAAAAATGTGTTGGCACACAAATATCCCCAATGTAATGCTTTGTGTCCGCTTAGATTTATACAAACTCCATCTGATCAAGTTAAGTTCAACATTATTATCTGGCCATTGAATCTTCTGTTTTATTAGTCATTTTGGTTTTTACTAGTTTTTGTATCTAAGGCACTGCTCCATAAGTTTTGTAGTTGATCACATATTAAGTGAACTCAAAATTTTGGATGGACCTTAGATTTGCAAAATGCATGGAGATGCATACACCCTCACACAAATGCACACGCGCATGCAGACACACGGAGAGAAACAGACATACACACATGCAGAATGAGTGCAATTCTCAACAGTGACCAAATGAAATGAGATGCCGATGCCAGCTTTGGCACAATACTTCTTTTTCCCAGTGATGTCACGAGGGGTTGATTGAGGCAGGTTGTCTAGACTTTTACTTCATGTCTACTCCTATTCACAAAACGCCTTCTCATATTCTCAAATCTCAAATAGGCCTAAAAATAACCAGCGGGCCCTTTACTCTCTCAGTAGAGGATTAGCATCCAATCAAGCAAATGCTTGCTGTATTTGTAGATGAACCAAGAGCCCCTGTCAGTGTGACACACTAAAAAGAATTACACACTGGAGACACAGACCTCTGTGTATTCAGAAAAATTAGAGTGGGCTTTAGGCCTTTGTGTTGCGGGAGCTGGTAAGGGAGAAGAATATTTGTGTCTAAATGTGTGTGTGTGTGTGTGTGTGTGTGTGTGTGTGTGTGTGTGTGTGCGTGTGTGTGCGTGCGTGCGTGCATGCGTGTGTGTGTGTCTATAAGTCACCATAGCAGGGAAATTGCTTTTGCTATTGTGAACCGTACTCATATATATTTCATCAAATTTTGTAGTCACTGTACTACACTAAATAACACCATGAATACATAAATACAACAATTCACAAAAATGGAACAAGTATGTATATTTCATTGGCATGATATCTAATTATTGATATGACGAAGCATTTTCATGAGATATGCATATTATGCTTAATATATGATTAAGTTTTTCCGAAAAAATCCTATATAATTTATGTAAAAATAAGTGTAAAGGTAACACAATGGTTAAGGTGAATTGTCAGACACAGACTTGGCTACATCCATATGATGTAGGTTGGGTTGTGCCCCTAGCTATGCCACAAAAAAAGAAAAAATATCCATACCCCCCAAACCACATAACTATGCAAATGTGCACATTAATGAGGTGAACATAAAAAGTATTTTTATGTTATTGTCCGTGCAAACTTTTTATATCTTTGTTAAGACTCAGCTTGCTTCCATTTGACTTATGATCTCTCGTAGGAGTGGTATTTGGTTTTCATAATGTCTATTAACTCTTCAATAATTACTCTAATCTAGTGGAATAAAGGATTGATGCAGTTTTGAAAAGCACTATTTAAAACAAGTGATGCATTTTGATACAGCCTTGCATGAATGCAATGAAAATAAAGGGCAAGCAGAATCCCCAAATAAGCCTTTAACGCATCAGCCCCATGTGCAGTCTCTCCCAGCAATGTTCCGGAACTGTTTCTGCTTGGGGTCATGTGTGAATGGGAGTGGGGATCGATATTTCAAGTAATCTATTCTGGCAATTTCCCACCTCAAGACATAATATAATTTCCGGGAAAATGCCGGGACAGCTATGGTACAGCTGTGTTGTGATTATTTATTTCGTACATTATTTTTTATTTAGAGTCCAAACCGAGACCAAACCGTTGACTTCGGCTGCAAAGACAAGAAACTGAAATGCATCCAGTCTCTACGGAGACAGGTCTTTCTTTTTCTTCTTAAAAATGCCTCTCACACCCTAGACTTGTCTTTGTGAGTTAGGGGTGCAGTACCGGGACATTGGTCCCAAACACTTTGCTTGCCTGCAGGCTGCACCAGAGCACGCAGTCGGAGAGAGAGCGAGTAGACAGGGAGAGGCTAAACGGGTGGAGAACCTTCCTTCTCCGGAGGGAGAAGTGTACATTAGCACAGGTTGAAAATGATCACACCGATTTAATAACACCGGGTTAGGGTTATTGCATCTGGGGACGCGGGGCTCCCTCTGTTCCAGGTCCATTAATGGAGGTAACTAAGTCGGTCAAGGAGGGGCAGAGAGACGGGGAGACAGGGAGACGGGGAGACGGGGAGACGGGGAGCAAAGTGCTGGTCTCTGAGAAGGAAAAAGGAAAATTACGAAACTGGTTCAGATTGTACATCGATTGCCGACCTAAATGATCGCATCTACACTGAAACGGACTGTACCCATCTATTCCAGTATTGTCATGGCATGTGTAAAAGGCGCAAGACGGAAATGTTCTGGAATGTAGCTGCATGTGTGAATAGTGAAAATCAATAGCGGTGCCAGAAAGGATCCCAGTAATTTATCGGGAACCATGTGTGAAAGGGCTTATAGTTGTCAAAGGTTTGTAAGCATTTTAATGTGAACTATATGTTGCAACAGCAAAAAAATAAAGTTACCTTTTTCCACAATTTAAATTAAGAGAATCATGACTCAAATGCAAAGTGGATTTGATAGTAGTTAAACTGAAAGCCGTTAATGTATAAGGAATTATGACCAACAAAGACCAGTTAAATAAATAAACACTGAAATGCACAGGCAGGCACCAACCATTCAGACCCGCATCATGTGCTGGCCGTTTTCGTATTTCATCACTCTTGATGCTACGATCAGAATGGCTCGCTGCCACCGTGACCCTGACCCGGATAAATAACATGTTAATGGATACAGGGTCTCCATCATCAGGCAGGATGTAAATTCTCTCCTTTTACAGATGGAGAGAGGTGGAGAGCTCAGCAGCATTACTTACTGCTCCTATACAACTGTGCTCGTAGTCATGAAAAAATTAATCTATCGAATCGTGAACACGATTGTCCGTTGTTGTTTTTTTTTCACGCTAAATAGAACTACATTTAAATGAATTCATTTAAATGGAGAGATTTTCTTCAACTTAGAAGGGGGGTGTTATGGATACGGTCTGGTGAACCCAAATGCAGGACACAACAAGGTCTTAGGAGTAGGTGTAAGGTTTAATGTTGAACTGGCGATGGATCAAGGTCCAGGAACAGGCAGGGAATCAGGATCGTAGACAGGACCGAGAATTCAATAGAGACACACAGAGAGACACAACAATCGGACAGCGACAGAGTGAATGGGGATCAGGTTAAATACAATTGGAGAGAGGAGGAAGGTGAAGACAGGTGGTGAGATTGCTGTCTGGGAACAGGTGCACAGTGGCAGGGATATGAAACCAGAGACAGACAGAGGGAGCCAGAGAGGGACAGAGGCAGAGAGACAGATAACAAGCAAGAGCAGGGCAGGATCCTGAAAAGGGGGCTTGAGGAAGGGCGCAGATACATATACTAAAACTAAAACTAACCTGACGAAAGTGCGCCACCATGTGGAGGTTGTGGGGGGGACCATAGATGAAATTAAATTTTGTTCTGACTAGGAAATAAAAGCGGGATACTGGGTGTACTTTTTCTCTGTTGTATACTGTAGTCTATCAAATTTAAGGCTGGGCGAGAATAGGGATACAAGATCATACCCTCATTAGGATAATTTAACTGTATATAAATGTCAGCATTTGCACGCCTGGCTGCAAATTTGAATGTACCCATCAGACAGTGCGGTAAACATTTCCATGGCAACAGCGAGCTCCACCAATCACAGACGTTGCATGATATAGTGAATTTAAAATGTTTTTCTGAAAACAAGGTTTATATCATACAGATTTTATTGGACTATAATATTTGTAACATACATAAGACAATCCACAGAGCTTATTGTGTGTAATCACCGGGTGTCATGACATTTCACTGCATGTATGACAGTATGTATATGTATGTGACAAATAATCTCTTGAACTTGAACTTGAAATGTGTGCCAGGATCCACAAATATCTCCCTATCCACAAACTTGTATTTGTTTATTTGTGTTGTGTAAAGTCCTATTAACAAAAATACGGACGATTTACAAATATGCATAACTTAGTCTGTAAACACATATTTTAATAAAACATAATAATGTTATACGTTCTACAAATGTAAATATTTTCACCACAACAAATACATGTAAAGTCAATTTGCACCTTATTTTTACCTGAGAAGAAATTAACAAATGTGAGCTGCAGTTATTGGCTACACCAGCAGGTGGTGGGACACAGAGTAAAAAAATATCCCATTATATTTAATTTCGATTATGAATGGTCTTGGAATCCACACTTTGCATCCCACTGCATTGACGGGATTGGATTTTTTTCACTTTGTCATAGAACAAAACCAAACACATTTTTGGAAAGGAATCAGCTTGTAGGTTAACATATGTACGTTTGAGATATTTCTGTGCACCCTAAACTAAGACCACCCTAAACTATTGACCTTTGAACCCTGACGAGGTCACCTTTGAAGCCCTATATCTCAGAAATTAAAGAGCCCCCAAAACAAGGTCAGCTGTTTTGGGAAGCTCTGGAAATGTACTTTTAGAGGGGTGGTAGCGTCTTAGCGGGGGCCACTTAAAATGGCCTAACATATAATTCAGGGCTTTGCAAGTTACATGTGCAAAAGCAGGCATATTCAACGACCAAATTAACCCCCAGTAACACATGCATGTATTTTTTCACCAATAACTAATTTTCCTTTTTAAGTTAATAATATTGTAACTAACTTACCCATGATGCAATTGCATAATGGGTAATTTTAGTTTTTGTAGTTGACTAGGGTTAGGGTAAAATGTTTAAGAATAATTTCGTAGATATGCCTTTCACTCAGGGATTGGATGATGCGTAAATATTACACAGTGTATATAATAATTCATTTTTTCTCCCATAGAAGCCTAAAGTCTGTATGATATCAACCATATTTTAAGAAAAAAAAACATGTTTTATTCTTGATGTCATGGAGAAGTACTACACTAGCCACAATACTAAGTATAAGAGTGTAACAGCTCTCTGTTGCATGGAAATGTTCTACAGCATTGTCTGATGGGTACATTAAAATTCCAGCCAGGCGTGCAAAAGCTGAAAATTTATTTACAGTTAAATTATATTTATGAGTCAAATTCATACTGAGGGTATGACCCTCCATCCCTATTCTCACTTAACCTTGACTTTAAAAGACTATTCAATAGAAAAAAAGTGAAACGAGTATCCCACTTTCATTTCATGCTAGTTTGCCTGTCTGTCTGTCTGTCTGTCTGTCTTTCTGTCTGTCTGTCTGTCTGCCTGTCTGTCTGTCGCTCTGTCTATCTATATATCTATATATATATATGAAAGAAAATAAAAAGGAGAGGAGAGATTTGGGTCTAATATCCTAACTTTGACAGTGGTTCGTGTGCTCTCTCTGTCACACTTGGCTGTAAAAACTGTCACACTCTGGTTGCCCTGTTGACTAGTCCTTTGGCAACAGATGCAGTTGCTCCTCATGTTACAAACACACACACACACACACACACACACACACACACACACACACACACACACACGCACACACACGCACACACACGCACCCACACGCACCCACACGCACCCACACGCACACACACACATACACACACATACACACACACACACACACATTTTCCACACACACACACATTTTCTGTCATATGCAAGTGCTGATCCTGCTCTTATACAGTAGAGCAAACTAAGCTCTCTCTGCTTAATGCCGTACAGAAAAGCTCTTTAGCTGTCATTATGCGGCAGCCTCGCTCTGTCCCTCAATCCAGTTCCTTTCTCGCTAGCCTGACACCGCCAATCTTACGTTCCCTTCCCTCTACTGCAAACAATACAATTCACTTTGCTTGTATAAAGTTATTTTTTTTACTCTCCTCTGATGTCTTTCAATCATTCCCAACATGTTCTCATTGAATGTTATGTATTTACCAGTTGTTTTCCCTCTAAGTTGATACATAATTTGACACGTAATTTTGTGTATTGTGGGATTGACTCACACCATATATAAACAAGGAATTTCCAAACATACCTTCATTCTTTTAATTCATAGAGATATAGTGTAGCCAAAAATCCGACAAATTTGTGTCTATCTTTAATGAAAAATTTCCCTCACTCCGGTGTGTGGATTCTGTTCTGTACAAAAAATCTGTTCTCAAGTCACACACACATTTTTCAGAGCCAAACTGCAGCTCATGTACTAATTTTTTTGACATAAGCTGTTGCATGTCAGGGTGGCGTCACGGTGCAGTGGTTCGGGCTGTAACCTCACAGCTTCAGATCAGAGACATGTGTTCAAATCTCATCTGGGTTATCTCATGCCTATGTGGAAATTGCATTTACTCCAGTGAGTGTGCGGGGTTGTTCTCCCAGCTGTTCCTCCCAGCTCCTGGTTTTTTGCTAATTGGAGAGACCCATACTGCCCTTGGGTGGGAGCATTCGAATGTATGTAGCCTTGCGATAAACCGGCATCCAATTTAATCTTTCTCCTCCTCGCCCTGCACCCGTTGTGAGCTGAATAGGCTGCAGCTCCTCGTACTGTGATCCGGGGCAGGGGAGAAGAGAAAATAAAAAGTGTGTATGTAGACATTTAGGCAATTTTTTTGATATGTAGTTCAAATTCAAGTTCAAGTTCAGGTTATTTGTCACATAGCAGTGAAATCATGTCATGTAAGCATATTATTCATCATATTAGTCCTTTCCTGAAATAAAATTCCCACAGTGTGAGGGAGATAGGAGAAGGTTGATCAACTGAATTGTAATCACCCGTAACTAACTAACTACATCTCTGTAGCATAAATCCTCAATAGTAAAGCATTGGACAGAATCCCAGAAATATGGAGCAAATTTTTGCATGAATGTTGTGTTGATGCTCCCAGGTTTATAAAGCTGTATATCCTCCTGAGACCTGTGAGTAGAACGCTGTCTCCGTGAAAATGATGCGATGCGGGCCGAAAACCTTTTTCCCTGACCTCAAAACAGAACTCAGAACTCTTACCTCTGGGATTTCTGTTTTTTATTTTATTTATATTTTGATACAAATTCACCTATAAATTCTTCGTACAACTGTAACAACCCCCCAAAAACTGCATTGAAATCATGTCATTGTTATCTTAATATGACAGGTCTTCTAAAGGAGAAAAAGGTTTATACACATAGATTGTGTGTCTCAGCTGCATATTTTTGAATATGCAAACACAACAGTGAACATGCTTTAGATATTAACATTGTATGTTCCATTTATGTTCCATGTTTTTTTAAGAGATATACCGTTTGTTCACTCTACCGAAGGCATCCACACGAAAATTATTTCAAAACATCAGCTGACCAGTCAATACGAGGGGCGGGACGTAATGCTCCCATTCTCACAGAAGAATCATAATTACATCTAAATTGGCTTTAGGATTCATTGCTTGAAAATATAGCTGAGGTTATCGAGGCTGAATTGGACCCATCCTTATTTTGAGTTACACATTAAGGTTAGGGTTAGGGTCGTTATTGGTGTTGAGCCCTGAGTTTAACTATGACCAAAATTCCTAAAGTCGCCAGACCGTGAAAATAACAATTTAATCCGTTCTTCCTATGTCGATTGTCATCTTAAACATTTATTTCTCCCCACAACAGGAAGTGAAGTATTTCCAGTTTCCCGGTGAGCTGCTGATGAGGATGTTGAAGATGCTGATTCTGCCCCTGGTGGTGTCTAGGTAAACCTGTTGTCAAAACAGTCCCCAGCTCTCACGTCCATTCAGTTTGACATGTTGCAGCCTCTTATGACTCTTCCTGTATTCCACTTGAAGCATCTTGGGTCGCACTTTTTATTATGGGTCATGGCATTTTTGTCTTTAATATTCTTCGGAAATCATGATGGGTTATTCATTTTTTTGTTTATTTGTTTATCTTGTTAAAAGGGACTTGCAAATTCATTAAAACAGCATGACTTTGTTGTATACTTTCGAGTAGTAAAACATTTCCCCAACTTGTTCAAACAACTTGGTAAGTTGTAACGAGATCAACTTTGCCTTTTTCACCTCATCACTGAGGGCTTACATTATATCCAATGAATTCATAGCGAATTATTTTAGATGGCGTCCGTTTGAAAATGAAGAGAATAAGTGTGTTTAGGGATATTACAAGGTCAAAAGTAAGCTACACTTTTGGCTCTGAACACGAATAGTATTTAAATTGCAACATACATTTTATATGGAAGAAGGAGAATAATTTTCTCCAAAACATAAATTACATCACCTTGAGATTTGTTAACATAACTTTTTGTAAAGAAGGAGCAGTATGAAATATAACAAAGACAGACTCTCTCTGTACTCAGGCAGCTGGTGCTGCTCTTCTTATGTAAGCAGGGGTCAAGCGTCTGAATGAGATTATTGTAATTATTGATTTAAAGATAGGCGGTCGGGGAGGATAATACAATTAACCTAAAGGGCTCTATTCTCAAAAAGGAGCTGTTTGCTACCCAACCCGGTCTCCCTTTTTTTTATGCTTATAGTCACAAAAATTAATCTTTTGAATCATGTCGTGGAGCATGATTGTCAGATTTTTTTCATGCTACACATAATAAAATGTAAACCAATTGATTTGAATGGGGAGATATTTTGCGCTACACAGAATAAAATTCAAACCAATTCATTTGAATGGGGAGATTTTCATTTACTTTAGCTCTCTCTCTCTCTCTCTCTCTCTCTCTCTCTCTCTCTCTCTCTCGCTCTCTCTCTCGCTCCCTCTCTCTCTCTGCCCCCTCCTTTGTCCTCTTCCAGTTCAGTTCATTTCAGTTCAGTGCAATAATATTTCATTGCAACAGTTGTCCAAACAGTTTGCTCTAGATTGGTGCCAAACAGCTTGTCTCACTCACTCCACACAGTTGTTTTGCTTACGCTTTTAACCTGTTAAGCTCGGAGCCACTTTCTTTGGGGAGTTTAGGGAATGGGCATGGGGAAGGTGGGTGGGGAGACGCAGATACACTAACACTACACTAAACTAACCTGACCAAAATACCCCACTTACATACATTGCATAATATTTACGCAGTAATTTATGAACGTTTGAAACTCTAGCACTTAACCTTAACTCTAAAAACTACACAAATTACAATTCCGCATCATTTTGTTATGCATCTTTGACCCATAAATGCATTTCATTTTTAGGTTTTTGATAATGCAACTTTTTCACCCATGAGACAATTGCATCAAGATGTATTACAAAAGGTTACATAATAGACCATTCAATAGAGAAAAGGCGAAGCCAGTATCCGACTTCTCATTTGTGATAGTACTAAACGAGAACAAAATTTAAACCAATGCATTTTAAATGTAATTACATCCATGCCATGTCCATTTTCGTGACTATAAGCACAAAAAAGCGTGATCCCACCAGAAAAAATGCCTTTCCAAATGACTGGGCTAAAGCAAAAAAATAAATAAAATAGACATAATTTATAATATTTTACAATGCTGAGATCATTGTGAAATATTCTGTACAACTCAAATACAAATATGTATAATAACTAATTTAATAAAGAACACCATTTAGTAGGTTGTTTTAGTAGGTAATAATAATAATAATAATAATAATAATAATAATAATAATAATAATAACCTCAATTCAGAGAAGTAGAAAGAAAACAAATAAAATATCAGTGCATTAAAAGAGTCAGATGAGGTAATATAAAAAAATAAGAATATGCAAATAAAAGAAAAGAAACAAAAGTGCATAAAAAGAACACAATCAATTTAATTCAACAATTAAAATTAGGTCTATTAGCTAACCTGAAAAGATAGATTTTCAGCCTTCACTTGAATACACTTACAGTCAGTGCCTCACCTACCTCTGTAATATTGTTTTAAAATTGTGTTGCAAAATTTAGAAGCAGTGTTAAATGGAATTTAGAACGGCAGCTATTCTGTAATTTATGGATTTTGGACTTCATGATCGAATCTAAATAATGCTGGTCGCCAGTCCAGTGTAGCTAAAACTGAAGTGATATGCTCACTTTCTTGTTTTTGTTAAAAGTCCAGCTGCCAAGTTCTGGATAAGTTGAAATCTCTCAATAGATGTTTTAGGAAGGCCAGCTGTCGTCCAATTGACTTGTAGTAAATGCAACATCTCTTCAGCACCTTTCTGGATCAGGAATAGCTGTACTTTGGCAATGTTTTTAAGATAAAGGATTGCTCTTCTGGTCACCTTCTTTTCATGGGAATGAGAACCAGGCTTGTTACTTAGAATTTGATCTAATTTACATCTGATTTGAAGACCTAGTGGCTTTCTCCGCAGCTTCAGTAGCAAATCTGATAGCCTTCCTCTTTGTCTCTCCAGTGATGCCCAGTAGTGTAAACGCAGCCCACCTCCTCAGGCTCACAGTGAGTTTGTCAGCATTGCATTCTGCACTCTTCCACAAGCTCCTGGTACTTGTTGCACTTCCTCTCGTTGGCCTCCTCCACACTCTCTTCCCAGGGAACTGTGAGTTCCAGCATGATCAGATGCTAGATGGACTCTCAGCAACTGCCTTACGCATCCTGGGGCTAAGGGCTTTTTGTCAGCTGTTGTTCCAATGATCATCTCCCAGAACAGCGAGGGCAGGAAGGTGTCTCACCTTTGCCCTATATGTAAAGTTTTCTGGTCTTGGTAGGACATCATAGACACCTTGGACCGTGAACCTGATGCAATGGAAGTGTGCTTGCCAGATGTTGGACCAGGTTATCTTTCGCTGCAGTACACTTTCCCATCTAGTCCATGTTCCTTGCTGTCCAATCCCTACCATCCTGCTGGCTTGTACCTCCTCCAAGTCTGCCCGCACTTCCTCCTGAACGAGATGTTACCACTCTTTGCCCTGGACATTGTCGACCCTGGTCGCTGGAAAGTAGCCTATGCCTCCACACCCTGTTGCTACCGACCCCCCCAGTGCCTTCTGACTCAGCCACCTCCAGATTTGTCTGTGCTCTATTTCCTCTCTGTTCGAATGTCGACAGATGCCACTTTCAGATCCCTGGATTCTCTGTGGAGAGCTTCCCGTGTCTGGGACACCATGAACTCTTCAGCGAGGTTACTGATTGGGAACTGCAGGATGTTACTGGTGCCATTCAGAGCAGCACTGCTCAGGCTGTCGAGTAGGCCTAGCCATCTTCGCAAGTAACTGCTGATCTTCCAATCCAGGGCCTCAACGATCATTATGGACACTGCATAAACACGCGCAGAGAACACACGATCCGAGGTAGTATTGAATGTTGGTAAATCCACGCCTTGAACCTCCCTGGCAGGCCTATTTTGTCCACCTTGGTGAGCCAGGCCTCAAGCACTTTGCTGGTTTTCTGGATGGAAGCAGCATCTTTGAGGCTGCAGCCAAAGATCTTCCCAAGTTGCTTGACTGGCTGCTCTGTAATGGACGGGATAGTGACACCGGTCAGTGAGAACCAGAAATTGTCTACTACTTTCCCCCTCTTCAGCACTAAAGACCTTGATTTTATTGGTTTAAAGCCGGGACACATGTAGAAGTGATAGTCAGGTCATGCATCAATGCTTTTATTGGGAGCTGTCGCACTCTGTGGTAGCAATTTGTATTAATAAGGACTCACAAATGAGAGGATGTCTTGCTGGGTTTTATTCACTCCTGCAGGACGACTCCCACAGCCTTCAGCAGCAGCCAGAAACACACAACATACCAATTTTAACTTTCTTCTCTAGGTTTTTAGTATATTTCTTATTGAAATTCTGCTTTTATTCATTATTTTTACAGTGATCAAGAATAAAATAAAAAAATAAATAATCCTATTGCATGCATGGCATTGAGTTATTTCCAGTGTCACATTTCACGTGTGTGTTTTGTGACAAAATGTAGCTTGAAGACTCGTCACCGATCAGTCATGTAGTGTGCAAACCACAAGACTGCAAGATCCTAAGAGATCTTACAATCTTTGAAAGTCATGTAGTGTGCCCATGGCATTACCAATGCTTTGGCACCTGCATCTGCCTTAGAAGTGGGAAGGGCTTCAACCATTTTAGAAAACATGTAAACAATTCAAAGACAATATTTCCTTCCTTAACTCAATGTTAGCTCAATAAAGTCCATTTGCAAGTGATCAAAAGGTTCATCTGGTGGTGGGTATGCGCTGATTGGTCTACTGTCCTCTGCCAATGTGTAGCACAAACATTTTTTGCAAAATACTTTAGAGTAATTTGAGAAACGTGTAATGAACCAATGTCTCTTGATTTCTGACATCATTCGACCTTTGGCATTGCGCATTTAATCAAAGAAGGGAAACAGATATTTAGGTGAGCATGGTTTATCAAACTCCATCCTTCACATATGCTTGTGATTTCTTCCAGAGGGCCTTCTCTTCACACGTGGCTCTGCTCTGCAATACCTGTGAATCAGATGTTCGTGTTAGTGTGTTAATTAGAGGGAGAAAAGAGTTTCTTTACTGGAAAAATAGGTGTGTGCACCGGTAATGTTTCACATGGAACAATTATGTTTGCCTTTTTCCAGCATGCTTGTGTGAAGATGTGCGTGTGTGTGTTCTGGCACAAATTGTACACTTCTTTGAGGGTGAAAATGTGTTTAACAGCACTGTTTAAATGTCTAAAGCCCCGGACTATAGAAAACATGTTTTGTTTCTGTTTCCTGCCACCCAGTGACGTGCGGTGAGGTTTGTGGCTGGTGAGGCACTGACTTTTTCAGAGTCAGATTTACAAATATATGAACCCAATAGAGTAGCTTAAATTCACCATTCAGTTGGCAGCTTGCACATTGACTACTTGTTGTGTTTCATATCTCATATCAGCATTCTTTACACACATAAAGTTAAGGAAGAACGTTAATTTTATAGCAGCTCAGAGAAAGAGCCCATTTGCTCTGCACAATCCGTGTGTTTTAATTTGCCATCGCAATTCCACAAGTACTATTAGTATTTAATTAATTACATACTCATTCAATACAAATAAAAGGATATACTACAGTGTATGGATGGTCTTACCTTTACTTGTAAATGAATTCCATTCTCCTATCCTTCTGGACAAAAATCTCTGTGACTTTGTTGTAAAAGTCCTCCTTATCTTCCTTTAGTTTTAAAAGTCTCTCCGTCTCAATGGAGATTATTGACACACACGCCCCCTTCAGTGAGGCAGAGGTACTGGCAGCCTCATCTCATGCTTTTTTTTTTTTTTTTTTCAGGGCGGTTTCAGATAAGCAAGACTGAATATGTCATACACATACATGAAATATATTAACTATTTTATGGAAAGTGAGGACATATAATAAAAGTCTCTACAAACATTACATTGGTGACAAACAGTGAGAAAGCAAAAGCCCCCTGCGCTCAACCCAGTTTGTGAGGGATTGCACAATCTGAGATAAGGCTCCGCTCCTCGCTGTCTCACCTCGCGCGTCCCCCCTCTAATTGAACAGACAATATGCAAATTCAGCGATTTTGATAATAAACATGATTGAAATGATTGGAATCGTACATAAATTACATTTATAGCACAGATCAGTAGACAAATATTAATATTTATTTATTTTATCATCATTTGTTTTTTCTTTTCATGATAGCAGGTGAGGCTCTGCCTCACCTGCCTCCCCTGATCGCACGTCCCTGCTGCCACCGGTGATCCTCTTTACACTGACTGACCCATTGTCCCAAATCGTGCCATCTCTGATGTGGAGCTTTGGCTAAAACATGGGGAATGGAACTGTAAACACGGGAAAACTCCCGTTGCACTTTCTCTGGTAACACAACACCTATAGCACACACTGAATCATTCCAAAACATCCAATCTGTTCCCAAGATATCACTTTCCTGACCTTTTCTAAACCATTAGACTTCATACTCTGAATTTGGCCCCGAAGAGACGTATGTGGTAGTGTGCAGTGAAGTGTCATGAACACTGTTGTTCCCTTTGTCATGTGTCTGTGCCTCCTGTAGCCGATTTCTATTTATAAATCCTGGCCCTATGTTTGTAAATCACCATTCATGCACATGTCATAATTCCTCTAGGCTATATTGTATCAGTACTGTATAAGGACTCCCAGACAAGAGGATGTCTTGTTGGCTTTTATTCACTCCTGCAGGAGGACTCCCACAGCCTTCACGTTGCACGCTCAAGCCGGGAGTGACATTCTCATCCTGTCTGGGTTTTAATGCATTTAGTACAAGCATCAGTTTTGAACACGTGTGTAGGGGAGATGAGAGTTACATTGGAAGAAGGATGCTGAGGATGGAGCTGCCAGGCAAGAGGAAAAGAGGAAGGCCAAAGAGAAGGTTCATGGATTTGGTGAGGGAGGACAGAAGATGCGCAGAACAGAAGGTATTAGAGGCAGATGATCCGCTGTGGCGACCCCTAACGGGAGCAGCCACATGAAGAAGAAGAAGGGTGGAATGATCAGTTTATAGACATTTAAAGGTAGCTGGCAATTGTATTTTTGGACAGGATATATTTCGTAGCAAAGACTCCAGCTTCTGGTTTCTCTCTGGGTCGCTAAAGGTGTTGTGAAGAAAGGTGTTCACATCCTCAGCTGAGCACATCAGACTGCCTCTGCGCTTGTAGTAGCTTCTTGGTGAAGCTCTTTCTTTCCTGGGTGCCACGCTCCACGGGGTCATGAGCTTGTTTCTTTGGATATTTTTGGGGAGCTTGGCAAGCGGTTGCTTTTCCTCTTTGCTAGCCACTCTGTGCTGTTTTTTTGGGGGATTTGAAGCTCTTGCCACAGCTGCTGTATCTTGGTGGACCCACGGTGGACGTATAGGTTGACCTGGTGTTGCCTCTCTCGATGTGGCCAAAGCTCTCAGAAACATAGCTGACTATGATAGCCATCATCGCCTCAAGCTATGGGGTGAGTCCTGCCCAGGCTCCTCCTGCGTCTCACCAAGATCAGATCCTGTGGGCTGCAGTTTATTCTCCCGCTCCATGCACTACATCGTGCCCTGGTGTATTTTTAGGCCACGTGGACTCTTGCATACTTTTCCACAGATGCATCTTGTGTTTGTTGTCAAATTTCCATTTGCATGGGTCTATAACCTTGTGTCCATCCTGTTTGGGTTCTCATTCTCCCCCCCAAAGCATTGGCCTGTATCATTGGCCTTATTTTTAGTGGTTTTGTAGTAGAACGAGAAACATTCACATCAATAGAGCCTTAGATTCCTTTAATGGCTGATACAAAAGCAGCCAGGTGTAGAAGAGTCAGTTGGCCAACGTCTGACCTAGTTGAATTGCTTGCTTGAAGGACTCTTGGAAGAATTCTGAAATTTATCGAAAACTCATGAATTGTGCTTTTACTCTTTCATTTGGTATGGTCGTCATCCAGGGTTTAAATTAATTATTATTAATTATTATTTCCTGTGTGTGTGTGTGTGTGTGTGTGTGTGTGTGTGTGTGTGTGTGTGTGTGTGTGTGTGTGTGTGAGAGAGAGAGAGAGAGGTGGAGGGTGAGGTGGGGGTTGATAGGAGTGGAGAGATTTGTCCCTGAATGAGAGCAATGAAGGATTCAAAACTGTAGTTCACTCTGACAGTATATAGCCTGCAGACATTGCTATTAATTTTTGAACCATGGTTGTAACAGCAGATATCAACAACAAAATAAGGGATGATAATATTATTATTATTATTGTTGTTGTTGGGGCTGTTGCCCGTTCAAAATGGCATTTTCACAACATTTAAGGACAACGTTGCAATATAAAATGAGCACAGAATGTGAAAATATAGGCCTGTTAGAACTTCAGGAGGATCAGTCCAGGGTTTTTCAGTCAATGATTTAGTTGCGTTAAAGTGGACTGCGCTCCGCTCGCCGCGCAGGGGTCTCCTCCTTGGCTGGGGGGGACTTGAACAGTGGGTGGGTATCTCTGGATCAGCCCGGCAGTGGCTCTCCTTCTACCTCTCTGATAGGAATTGGTAGCTTTGCCTCCTTATCTGAAACTCTGTATTGTGGTGTGCCCCAAGGTTCAGTCCTTGGTCCCATTCTGTTTGCCTTGTATGTGCTTCCCCTTGACTACTGCAAATCCCTTTTCACCTGCCTCGTTTACAAGCGGTCTAAAATGCTGCTGGGAAACTCTTGACGAGGTCCTCCAAAAGGTCTCATGTGACACTGATTCTCATTGCCCTTTCACTGGCTCCTCATCAAATTCAGAATCCAGTCTAAAGTTCTTGTCATCATCTAAAGAGCTCTGTATGGTCAGGCACCCTTTAGACGTAAGATCTATCGACACCGTAAACAATTCTCAAAAGCAGCTCAAGACCCGTTTGTTTAAACTTGCCTTTGTGTAATTTGTCTACTTCAATTTCTTTTCTGTTTTTATTGTGTTTTATATATGTATGTACACGATTTACTAGCTTTGTGAAGCTGACGTCCCTGCTCTTGAACGGTGCTATACAAATAAAGTTACTTACTTACATACAGACAGAGCAATAGCGATAATAATAATAATAGTAATAATGAAAGACCACAATTATAAATAAGAAAGAATATAATTAGTCTGTAGTTTCTGATGCAATAGACTATCGCCTTATTAACTTAAGGGGACTAAAAAAAGGCTTTGAATATTTTATATGCAATTACAAAACACAAATGTTACCAAGAGCTGTCTACAAAACAACACACAATACTTTTGTATCCATTGTACAGTGGTACCTCGACTTATGACTGTAATTCGTTCTATAAGAACGGTTGTATGTTAAAACAGTCGTATGTCGAAGCAATTTTTCCCATATAAATTATGAAATCATGAGTGAAATCAAGAGTGAAAATAAACAAAATACACAGCACAAACACAGTAAATGTGAAAAAAACATCAATAAGCCACGAACTCCGTGCACACAGGTGTAGGTTGCCCGCTGACTGACTGCTGACTGTTCGCCGACGCGCCAACTGCAAATTTCCACGATCGTATCTTGGAGCAGTCGGGAAAGTAGCCAGGAGCAGACGGAACATGTCATGACACAGGGCTGCCATCCTGACTGAGTGTGTGGACGGGGTTTTTAAACCTGAGGCTCGATAGCCCAACCAACGCGCATCAGGTGTGGCTGCTCAAGCCACCCCATCCACCACAAAAATTTTCCCTCTCTACCCTAGCCTCATGTCGGGGCTGGCCGCCCTAGATGCCAAGTGCTCCAGCCGTCTTGGTCTGATCACCGTATCCTACTACCTGTGGACCACCTTTGTTGCCGTGGTAGTGGGCATCATCATGGTGTCTATCATCCACCCGGGCGGCGCGGCGCAGAAGGAGGACTCTGAAGACAGCGGCAAGGCCATTATGAGCTCTGCTGATGCCCTGCTCGACCTCATCCGGTAAGTAACACAAAATGTGCATAACAATGTACAAACAATGTCCAAATAATATAATGTGATGTTAAATATATATACAGTATATATATATATATATATATATATATATATATATATATTCATATAAATATATCAATATTTGATTAATACATATACTGTACAGTATATAGTATATGTACTGTATATACAGATAACAAAATCTAACCTAAAATGATAAAAATATTAGAACATGAAAATGAAGACAAGATATATATAAAATAAATATATAGCAAATAAGTGCCTTTTTGTTTATATATATGTATATACATGTGTATATATGAATACAAATAAGGATATGGACTAAAATACTATGTCTATGTCTATCTCTTTACATACACATTTATTAAAAAAACAAAGTTTTTCAGATTTTCACAATCTTACAAACTTTTTAGAGGGTCGTAGACATGTATGTGATCCTTAAACTGTGTATATTCAGATTCATAAACTGTGCGAAGTTCACAGCCATAAAACCACCTGAGAGACCAAGTATATTTAAACAGCATTTTAAGATGCATGACTAAGAATTAAATAAAGAAAGTAGTATTAATTCATGCTAATTAAAATAGTAGTAGTTTAGTATATATATATATATATATATTTTTTTTTTTTTTTTTACAAAAAAAGACTAAAATGACTTACTTTGTCATAAAATACAGTATGTAACCCAAAACGTAATATCAAACTTAATTCAACTTGAATCATTCAAATGGGTTTGTCTATTTTGCCTCCTATGTAGGGTCCTTGAATTGCCATCTCTTTACATTGGCAAGGCATTGGCTGGTTCTCTGGTTTGTAACTTTCTTAAATAATATTTTCTAACTTTATAGCTGCTTGGTTTATGTCACCAAATGAAAAGAGCGAGCAAACAAGTTAATGGTGGTGTCCCGATAAGAAGAGGACATACAAATGTACCTGCTTATGATAAATGTGCCTCTGCATGCCAAACGCGTAATGCGTGTTTAGAACAGAAGCTCTGTGATTTTTGCATACATGCGGTCCGGTGCAGTTCTACATCAAAAACAAAAGAATCAAAGATCCAAGGCACTTTTCTGCCAAATAGATTAAAACCCTTTATTGTGGACACAATTTGATAATGGTATTCGGAAGATATTGGAAGCACATTGTATAATGGATTTGGGCTGCAGCGTGCACCGTGCACGTAACAGCAAAATGAGAAACTACAGCAATATGTCCATTTCCTCTGTAAGAGTATTCTCTTCACAAGAGCACCCTCATCACATTGCATATTGCAAATTTTCATTGCAGTTCTTTCCAAAGCGTTGTTGTTGAAACATTGTCTTTTTTTTAATGAGGGAGAGGTCAAAGTAATGCTCAACATGAACACATTGTGGCGCGCCCATTCTGTGCCACTTATTTCAATGCATTTTGTGAGGGTTTCTCCCAGGGGGTGTTGGTATTATTTGGCTGCTGAACTGTAAACCTTCATCCAAGTTCAAGCAGAGACCTTCACTGTAACTGAGTTCAACTCCAACGTATTGGATTCAGAACTGCAGGGAATCCTATATTCCCAAAAGCTATGCTAAATAGAGACTCAAAAGTAGAAAAAAAAAGTTGCCTGTAAACCTGTTGGATATTGCAAGGCTTTTGTCCATTGAGGCATCCGGCATAGTTTTCTGTATTGACCATATCTTTTTATCACAGGAACTTTGTTAATCTGGCATAGTGCTGTGTAATATTAGACAGACAGACAGATAGATAGAAAATAGAGAATATACAAAAAACTCTAAAAATCAATCGAAATGTAAACCTAAGATAAACAATGAAAAATATATAATTGACTATTACAAAAAGCTATTGGTAGACAATAAGTGCAACCCAAACGCACATTCAGAATCCAGCCTGAAGCAGCCTGTATTACATGCAGATATGTGTGGTGGTTCTGTGGTCAAATGGCGGTTTCGCTCGGCTCATTTGACTGATCGTTGGCGAGCTAACATGGCGCATGCGATTTGGTTTCCAACGAGTAGCTCCTTAGCCAAGAAGCCACAAGAGCAGAGTGACCAGGCATCACAGTTTTCCCCAGCACAGCCCTCATTTTGAGCATGGGTGTTCCAGTGTCACAAGCAATGTGAAATATTCAGATGTACAGCATGTTGTTTACTGGACCGCAGCGTGGGATTGCCTCTGGATGGAACAAAACACGTGGTCAGGTCGGGATCCATTTCCCTTCTGTGGAGGAGATCGTCACGAATTTCCCTTCCCAATTGATTGATGTGTGTTTTGTGTTTTCCTCTGTCTATCTACCCTTGTGTTAAATGAACGTGTTATAAACGAGTTTATAATCTTTAATGCAAAACTCTGTCTTACTCTACTCTTGTGGGGGTTTTTTTAAGGAAGCAAACGCAATTTTCCTCGGAATTGTCACGCTAATTTGTTAACATTCACTCAACTTCCACAATGTTCTTCTTCCACCACTAGTTGTCTTGCAGCCCCGTCGACCTGAACACTAATTATTGTCTATTTTTCTTTTTCTTTCGTCTCATTTTTGAGGCTTCTTTGTATTATTACTAGAAATACCCAGATGTACATGAACAAAACGCAACGGTCCTAGTCATAGTTGCAGTGGGAGTACAGGGATAATATTTTTCCTCGTACGCTCCAATGAGTCGCATCACATAAGGCAACATCTTCATTGACTGATCGGTTGCCCTTCGCCATCTTCTCCTTCGCAGCAATATGTTTCCATCCAATCTGGTCCAGGCCACGTTTCAACAGGTGAGGCCTTTGTGCAAAAAGAAATAGCGTGCATAATATCATCTATGGTGATCAGTTTTGTTTTAACACCATATTGTTTTATTCTGCGCCCCCAGTATCGAACAAGCACTGAGATCGTCATGAAGCCTAAACCCACCGTGAGTCAGGGCCTGTCCGAGTCCAGCACGCGCCGCGCCCTCATCTACGGCATCCAGGACGACAATGGCACCGACGTCCAAAACTTCTCCCTGGACCTGACTCCGCCTCCAGACGTGCTTGTAAGCACGCGGCCGGGCACGAGTGACGGAATGAACGTCCTCGGAATCGTCATCTTTTCGGCCACCATGGGTAAAAAAGATAAAAATAAAAAGACGTACTTTCACAGTGCTTCTCGGCCAACGTTTTAAAGCTTGGGTGCGTGAAATGGAACTGCATGTTCGCTAAAGAGGAGTGTGCTGTGTTCCGCAGGGATCATGCTTGGAAGGATGGGACCCAATGGCAGCGCCCTGGTTAACTTCTGCCAGAGCTTAAACGAAGCGGTCTTGAAAATCGTCGCCATTGTGATCTGGTAACCCTTCGCTTCTGCACATTTTGGACACGGCTCTTTGCGTGCGACGATCCAGAGCCAAGGAATATGCTTGTGGTAGCCTCAAAACAATTGCTTTCTTATCTACTTTCCCTCCCAGGTACTTCCCCTTTGGCATTGTTTTCCTGGTGGCCGGTAAGATCCTGGAGATGAGTGACCCTTCGGCGATGGGGAAGAAACTGGGGTTCTACGCCGTCACCGTAGTGTTTGGCCTGATACTGCACGGCCTCTTCATCCTGCCGGCCATGTACTTTTTCATCACCAAGAAAAGTCCCATTGTTTACATACGAGGAATCCTCCAGGCTCTGCTCATAGCCTTGGCCACGTCCTCCAGGTACAGTAGTTTGCACTTACCTTTTGCTCAAAAAATAAGGAGGAGATTTTCTTAAGATGAGAGTGGAAAGTGGAGCAGGGAGTGGATCAAAAAAGAGTGGAAAGATAATGGAGAACAGAACGTGCACAAAGTGGTGTCCACTGAATAGCCCATTTAAACTAAATCGTAACTTTAAATTAAATTGAACTGTGTTATTACTATTTAGTCAGTCGGCAAGGACAGGACCGGTGTCGACATGGTATGTGACTGTGGTTTTCATGCAGACTCAATGGAGCGATGACAAAAAGGACATTCACGCGGATTTGAATACGTTGAATATGGACTTGAAGGTTTATTTATTCATTTGATTGAGTTGTTTTTTTTGCGTCTAATTTTCCCAGCTCCGCCACGTTGCCTATCACCTTCAAGTGCCTCTTAGAGAACAACCATATCGACCGTCGGATCATCCGCTTCGTGCTCCCCGTGGGGGCCACCATCAACATGGACGGCACGGCGCTCTATGAGGCGGTGGCCGCCATATTCATTGCCCAGGTCAACAACTACGAACTGGACTTTGGCCAGATCATCACCATCAGGTCAGTGATGAAGGGGTTAACACCCAGGGGCACTATGGGACAACAACCCTTCTTAATTTGATAAAAATACGATCATTTGGTAAGATAGGTAGTTATATTTCACTTCAGTGAGTGGTCAAACCTCATTGTATCCAAACTCCTGTCAGGAGGTTTCTGCTAACTTGTCAAATGCTACAATAATCAAAATACTGGAAAAGAAAACCCTACATTTGATTTTTTTATTTTAATGTTCAATAATAATTTATATCCTTTGTAAATCCATATTAAATTAGTAGACACGGAAACTGCCCAGTAATCTGCCATGTGACCTCAATAATATACCATTTCTGTCACGCCACCACTTTACCACCGACCACCCACCCCCATACACACACACACACACACACACACACACACACTCCGTCGCTACTGTCGCTACTGTCGCTACTGTATAATGCTGTTGTTAGTCACCTCAGTCCAGCTGTGTGGGCTTTCAACTGGATGACCTAATACGCAGACTCAATAAAGGCCAAAAGTAGCACAAAAAAAAAGTATAGGAAGATGATTTTTGCTAAGATCTTGCAGACCACAGAGCTGCATTCTACACTTAAGTTATCAATTCTGACCGTCATGCAAATTACAAAATGAAAACAAAATATATTTTTGCATCTCCCACAGCATCACAGCCACTGCCGCCAGCATCGGTGCGGCAGGAATTCCCCAGGCCGGCCTGGTCACCATGGTGATCGTTCTAACATCCGTCGGGCTGCCGACCGACGACATCACTCTTATCATCGCGGTCGACTGGGCTTTGTAAGCAGCCTGCGGAATTTCAGAATTGAATCTCAGAAAAAAAATTCTCTCCAGCTGCCTGAAATGCATTTTCTCTCTGCAGAGACAGATTCCGCACCATGGTAAATGTCATGGGTGACGCATTGGCCACAGGTATCATGGCGCACATATGCAGGAAAGACTTCATGCAAGAGGGCGACGGGGTGAGTTCTCTGACTGTGACGTGGTGAATACATGAAATCGCTCCAGGTCGTTGGTGCTCAAACGCACCAAAAGGCATCTTTGGCACTGGATATGCAACGCACAGCGTGATAAAGCAAGTTCTGAGGCTTGTTTTGGTTTGATGAGTTAGTTTCACGATCACACTGTGAACCTCAAATGTTGATTTTGTCATTGCGCAAGATTTTCTTCTATAAATATTTGAGAGCTGGAAAAACTATAACATCACATTGTATAACACCACCTCCTCCGCCTTCCTCCCTGCTCACTCCCTAGGTGCCTTTGATATGCGAGACCAAGCCCATGCTGAACAGCCAGCCGCTGATGAACTGCCACAACAACAACGGGAGCTACCATCCCTCGTCTTTCGGGGTCAAGGCGGAGCTCCTGTCTCCCGACGTGGCGAGGCTCATGCAGCTGGAGGAGGGAGTGCGGCCGCTGCCTCCGCCCGAGAGGAAAAAGCCTCCTATACCTCCACGGTACGCGAAAAAGGACAAGGAGCACTGCACCATCGATATGAATGGCCTTGAGACCAATGTATAGCCCCGCTCTCCAAAACCCACATCAAAGATCAGTGTTTGACATGGACAGAGAACATGGCAGGACTGTTGGCTTTTTGGGCGCTGTTGTGGCTTTTATTGTCACTACTGACATTATTTCCACCCATGTGATGGAGATCTCAGGCCAAAAGGACCTGGCCTCTCTGCAGGTCACTAACAAAACGCAAACAAATCAGGCTCCTGAGGATGGCACGATGCGACTTTTATGAGGGATTTTCTGCAACCAAACAGACAACATAGACATATTGTTACCGCATTTGGTCTGCAAAGAGTGTTACACATATTTAATTTTTTGTATATATTTGGGAATATGAATTATTTTCTATTTTATATCCAACTTTTATATTATTTTGTCAATTTCTTAATAATGCAATTCATTTTGTATGATTTCACTTGATTATAGTTTAATAACCACTTAGCAATTTATTTGTTAAGTTTACATGTTGCGCAATGTATTATGACCAACATGTTTATAATGTTTTAGTGTGTTTTCTTTTTTGATTTTGCTATTGCAGTCAGCCAGCATGTCATAGAGAATGGGACTCGGGTGTCTGATCTAAGCTGATGCCTAGTGGCTCTTAGTTCTATTTGTTTTATTTTGCCTTAATAATGCTGGTGGTGCTAGGTTGATGATGAATAGATGATGAGGATGACAGGGATTTGGGGACCATTCTCATCTAAAATGAAAATAAATATCTTTAAATCTGTGATTAGATGATGCCGCATTGCGGTCATACTGTATTAAGTGACATTTTTGAAAAGTGCTAAACAAAAAAAAGAGGCACTGTTTGGTTTTTTTCGTTGGCCCTGGAAAGAAACAAGCCCCCACTGTGATCTGTCCACCAACCCCACCATGCACCAGGATCACACAGGGCATCATTATCTGGTGCAATGAGAACCAAACACAATGTAGTCGCCAGCGTAAGATGAAAAACGAGGAGTCAGAGCACATTTACATGGAATGATTACAGAGTTGCAGGTGTTGCATTTTAATGATGTAATGGCTCCAATTTGCTCCTTCAACTATTTATTTCCCCATATAAATTGTAATTGTTGCCCGTCTTTGTCAGCCTTGCACACAGACAGCACAAAATACATACTATTACACAATGATCAGCCACAACATTCAAACCACTGACAGGTGAAGTTTATAACATTGCTCATCTCATTCCAATGGCACAATGGTAAACAGTCAGTTCTTGGATTAGATGTGTTGGAAGCAGGAAAAATGGGCAAGCGTAAGGCTTGGTCTGATGAATCATGTTTTCTTCTACATCATGTGGATGGCCGGGGTTAGGGTCCGATCCGAGAGCATCTGTGGGATGTGCTGGAACAACAAGGCCGATCCATGGGGACACCACCTCACAACTTCCAGGACTTAAAGGATCTGCTGCTATTGTCTTGTTGCCAGATACCAAAGGACATCTTCAGAGGTCCTGTTGGAGTCCATGCCTCGACGGGTCAGGGCTGTTTTGGCGGCACGGGGGAGAGCTACGCAATATTTGTGGTGGTTTTAATGCTGTGGCTGATCGGTGTAGATGTTTTCTGGTGAACACTGTATGTCAGGCTGCCAACATCTCATTGTCTCATTGTCGTGGCAAAGTGATAGTGTGGTGTTTGTGGCGCAGGTCTTTGACAAATACACAGTCACAATGTCCGTTTCTGCCGTCTATATGTTTGTACGGGAGATATCTGAGCTAGGTTGCATGTAAACACACAAGCTAAATAGAAAAAAGAAAGATGCAAATTGACTTTAATTATGGTATCATTTTTTCTAAATGACAAATCCCTCTGCAAGAAACAGATGAGTACTAAAGTATATTCTATATTCCTATACAGCAAATACAGTCCGACTGTTTATCTGCTGCTCTTGAAATCTTTAAAAAAAAAATTGTAAAACAATTTATATCTAGAGTCAATAAAAACATAATAACCTGTGTAATGATGATTGTTTGTGGACTGTAAATGGACAGATTTGTATTTATAACAGAAAGGTTTTAATATAATACGATATTCCAAGTTGTTGTGTGCGGTCTAAATAGGTCATGATGCTATGATGTAGCACACACTAACATGTATCTCTGCAAATTAAAAAGGAGGATTTCCGCTGTAATGTTAAGAAACACACATGTTGTCGCCCTTTTCAATGAATATATTGTTGTTGTCATCAGCATAACTGTCAGTGGCCGAGCACAATCATAGAAATATAGTGTGTTTAATAGCATTATGATGTCCTATAAAAATAGGTTTTATTTTGATTTCATAGAATAAAAGGGTAATGAAGTGAAGAAGTCGCAGCATGTGTAAACACTCCTCGTAGCTATAAATTGCTTATATGGAATGTTATAAACCTCGCATAATGAGAGTATTGTCGACATAATTCCTCTGCATAACTGTCTCACAGACACAAGATTGTCTGCATATATATTGTCGCATATCTTTGTTTAATTAGTTAAGACTACGAGAAACATTACTGATGTTAAAACTTTTTTTTGCACTTAGTCACTACCATGCCATGCCACCTGTGGTACTAAAACCCAAAACTACTTCACATACTTAATGAGAAGATGTGAAAGTTTCACAAAGACAGTGCAGAGAGGCAGACATTATATAATCAACCTATTACCGAATGGAATTTAGGTTGGATTCTACAGAAAAGCAATAGAAAAAGCAAATTAATATTGATAATATACATTTAGTAACAACAGTTGGAAAACAACTAAAAGAGCTTGTGTTTTTCAAACGGTGGAAAATCTAGTTGGTCAGAGTTTAAAGGTTTATGAGGCAGATTTGTAGAGTCAGGATCGCTGGATATGTGGAGCATTTTTGTGCAAATCAAAATTACTGTGCAAGACATAGAATTTTGACCTTTAATTATAGCGCCCCCATCTGGCAGACGGGGGTCATATTTCTTGTGTGGCATTTTTTTTTTACAGCTTTCAGTCATTCAAAAACGTAATGTCTTTACAATTTTATATGTCACAGGAATTTGAGAAATGACAGAAAAAAGGAAAACAATAATAACAGATCTGCATAAAAACAATAGAGTTTCTGCACTACGGGCTTAAACCCCTAAAAGCTCAGGCTCATAAAATACAACGGCAACCTTGAGCAGCCCCGAAATACACAAAAAGAATAAAACTTAATCCGGTTTCCTGCACCAGAAACATGAGAATCCACCATTCAATGGCAAAATGCATCATGGTTCAGCTTTGTATCGTTGCAACAGTGCAGTCCAATGACAATGTGAATACAGTTTGATGGATTTAGGTCTCTTCCTTCCTCTCCTCTTCTTCATCCCCCTCTTGATTAAAGGGCAAATCGCCGCTGTCCGGGCCGATGTCCAGAACCTGCAGGTTGGTCAGGTGCGCAAAAGAGCTCTCGCTCAGCGAGTCGACAGAGAGACGGTTTGATCTGAAGGAAAAATTAAAAAAGACGCAGGCATGGGTGGTTAGATTGGAAAAACAACACATCAGAGTCAAACAGAACGGTTGCATAACTATTTCAGATGCATTCAGCCGGACAGCGTCGATCAGAGGAACCATTAGCACGGTGGCTGGAGCCACTTTCAAAGAACACAAGCCACTATCAGTAGCCAGGCCTAATTAAAACTGCCGCTCCATCCGAACCATAAAGACTGGATGCATCACATCAACTCAGAAAGGGAAAATACTTACATGTGTATTCTGTCCTTAGCAACAAAGAACCACTTATCACTGATGATATACATGTGCATGTTATCTGCCGAAAATCAAACAGGCATGCGTGCACACACGCACATACAAACACTCGTTTAAATCCTGCTTCCTCTACCCCCCACTGATACAAGTGGACCAGAAGGCCTAAATTGGCTTAGGCCACAGACTCCCAGATGTAGAGGGGATTTGGAGAAGAAAAAAAAACAAAAAGAAAAAACATTTTCGAACCGATGCGACAGCAGCTGCTTGGAGCAGCATAAAGAGCGCAACCGCCTGTCTGGGTCATACACCAAAGACACGTGCAAAAACGCAATGCTGCCCTAGGGTTAGATGTATTAACAAAACAAAGCCCGGTGCCAGTTGTTCGGTAAAACTCAGGATGTTTTTTTTCTGAGCTATGCAAAAAAAAAAAAAAACAGTTTAAATGACATGGATTTAAGGAGTTGGAGGCATTAATTAACTGAATGAAGGTCAATCGGTAGTGAAACCAGGATGAATCAAAACATTTTGTTTGCCTTTTTTTGTTTCTATAATAACAATAACTGTCAGCGAGATAGATAACTAGGAAAATAAAATCATTATCGCTCAGTCAGCTGTAAAACAATTACAGTTCTTGTTTCAACAAGGCGAAAAACAATGGTGTAACATTACTTTGCCACAGCGGTCTCCTGAAATTAGAGACGTCCAAACAAACCCACAATTCCTACGCAGACATTCCTCCGCACCACTTGCGTAATCATCTCCTCAACATGGATCAATCCAAATGGAAAAGAAATGTGCAGAGCACGGAGAGCCCCCACCCACATTTCTTTTTACAAAAGATTTATCTCCAGGTTAGTATTCAGCAGCACAGGCATCAACGGATAAATCCAGCATTCGCCAAAGCTCGTTATATTATCGGTACACAATTAGTTGACAGTTGACAGTGATCTATGTTTAAATCTTGATCCTTCGCCCTAAAATGGTCCTTTGGAAACGTATGTTTTATTTTCAATTCGGTTTTTCCATGTGTTGACATGTGCGTTAATGCTGCTTACCGGAGGAAGATGCCTTTAATGTTTGGTGTGCCCTCGAAGGCTGTGGCAGGAACACTGGTGATGCGATTGCTCTGCAGATAAACGTACTCCAGAGACTCGGGCAGGTCCGAAGGAATGTGGGAAAGCTGATTTCCAGACAGGTCCAACGTCTAAAAGAGCAACAGTCTCATTTCAGCAGGGATCTCCTTGACTGATGTGATGCTCAATCATCAGCTGTTCTTTGTATAAAGGGATGTCGTAAAAAGTAAAGAGCTCAAACCATCATTAACAAGGGACTTGATTTCACAAGATAGTTCTCGAAGAAGCAAAGGGCTTGAGGTTTACCCAACTTGAATTCTCATTTTGTTTGGGTTGTGATAGATTAGTGCTCTCTCTTGTGGTCATAATGTGCACATTGATCGATTTTAAGTACGCACAATTTTTTTCCTCCTGCATCTCTCACAGTGGGAAGCAGCTGGAATGCTTTTCAACATATTGCTTTTTCTTTACTGATGTGTCTGTGTGTGTTTGTGTTTATGTGTGCATGCAGTAGGTGTTGGGGTGTGTGTGGCTGCGCGTTTGTGTGTATGTTTGCATGTGTGAGATAACACTTGAATCCATGGCGGGAGATTTAAGGAAGAAAGTAAACGCAGGGTTGAAGGTGAGTACATAGCATGTGGCGGTGTGTGTGAGTGAATGAGTGAATATCTTGTTTGTTTCCCTCCCCTCGTATCCCTCTCACCGTCAGTGAAGTGAGCTCCATCCAGGCTCCCTGGTAGATGGAGTTCAGCTTCAGCTTGTTGTTGCTCAGGTGGATCTCTTTCAGATTTACCATGCCTGTCAGGGCACCGTCGGGTATGGAGCTCAGCTCGTTGTCCTTGATCTTCAGCACCTTTAGGCTGTAGGGAAGGCCCAGGGGCAGCGAGTGGAGGCTGTTCCCAGAGAGGTCCAGGGTTTCGAGCTTGCGTAGTTTCCTGAACGCCTCTCGGTGCAGCATGGGGCTGGTCAGACGGTTGTAGCTGAGGTTGAGCTCAGTGAGGGTGTACAGCATGACCAGGTCATTGCGGCTGATCTCGGCTATGGCATTGTGGAGCAGCATGAGCGTCTTGGCCCGGCGGGGCAAACCCCTGGGGACCCGCTCCAGCAGGTTGTTGTACATGTGGATAGTATGCAGCTTCTTCAAGCCCTAGAGAGATAAAAATAAATAAATAAATATATATATTTATTAGACACTATGTCGAAAAAGCTTTCAAGCTGCTTTCCACTATGAGGGATGCTGGAGGAAAACCATTTGCAAACTGAAAAAAACACTTCTAGATACATTGAAGTTACAATGTGCAAATTATAACCACTAGAGGGAGCAATTATCTATCATAACTCTATCAAAACCAAACGAGTTCAAAGTCCGAATACTTAAATCCTTTGCTTCATGGAGAGCTCTCGATCTACCGCATATTTCCCCATGGAGTCCAACAGACAAAAGATACCATGTGATCCCTCATAATATGTTCATCTTTTGGGGGGTTTTGATTATTGAAAAACAAATACTAATCACTGCATCAATTATTGCACTTCTTAAAAATACTTGAGTAATGATAGACCTTTTGTAGGCGTTACTTTCTCTGACAGCTTTCAAATCAAGGGCTGGAGCTCTTTCATACATGGTGAATTCAAATTATTTTCTGGCGTAGACCTGCAACGCATTTGGGGGAGCTCCAAAGAGGATGACGCGAAGCTGCAGGTGAAGAACTGTACCTGAAAGGCAGCGGGGTGAATGGAGCGCGAACGCAGCTTGTTGTTGTGCAGCAGCAGGTACTCCAGGTTTTTGACAGCGATCAGGGCGTCTCCGGGGATGCTGCGGATGGAGTTCTTTTCGAGATGAAGCAGCACCAGATTGCGAGGGAGACCCATGGGGACGACAGTCAGGTTGTTGTTGGACAAGTCCAGACACTCCAGGCTGTTCAGTTGGCTGCCAAAGAGAGGATCAGAGGTCATCGCATCCACAGGCTTCTGTTTTCAAGTTTCTGAAGTACCCTCTATACAGATGGACCAGTGGATGTTTTTGTTTGGTGTGTGTGTGTGTGTGTGTGTGTGTGTGTGTGTGTGTGTGTGTGTGTGTGTGTGTGTGTGTGTGTGTGTGTGTGTGTGTGTGTGTGTGTGTGTGTGTGTGTGTGTGTGTGTGTGTGTGTGTGTGTGCGTGCGTGCGTGCGTGCACCCGAAGGTCTCATTGTCCATGCCCTCGTTACTCAGCAGATTGTTCTGCAGGTAGAGCTCTCTGAGGTTCAACAAGTTGTCAAAGGCTCCTGCTGGGATTTTCTCCAACTTGTTACTCTGGAAACCAAGTGACGTGAGTCATTACACTTCATCATCATCATCATCATCATCATCATCATCATCATCATCATGTATGAGAATTGGCTGTCTGCGAACTGTCGCTCGCACCTTCAGATGCAGACGATGGAGGGTGGACGGAAGGTTTTTTGGGACGAGGCGCAAGAAGTTGCTGGACATAATGAGGATCTCCAAGTTGTCCGAGCCGTTGAACATGTGGTCTGGAAGCCCTGCGTCGGTCAGCTTGTTGTTATGGAGATATACCGACCTGGGGGGAGGATATTTGACGTTTGTAGGCACGGAACCCGGGGGTTAATGGGAGGTTGTAAAAGGACATTTATCATGGAAGCGATTCAGTAGACACATGCATACTTACTTTAGTTTGGGTTTCTGGCCAAATGTATATGGGTAGATCTTCATCAGCTGGTTAGCGGCAAAATCAGCACTGACCAAAGAAGGAGGTAGGTGTTTGGGTGCTGAGGTGAGCTGCAAACAAGATCGAATTAAATGTTACCGCACGAAATACTCTACTTTGATTTATTTTGGCAGAGTACGTTTGTCTCATATTTGACTTGGCAGCAAGGGCTATTACACCTCAGCCAACACTAGCGAGTGGAACTGGGAAAGCAAGACTCCGAGTGAAAACTTTCACTACTTTGGCAACTGTGAGTAACACAGCAGACATATGGCAAGTTCCCTCCAGCCCTCCGTCTAAAGGCGCTGTTCTCCATTTTAGTGAGGCGTCCCTATGTGAACAATCTATTGTAAATGGCATCAAATATAGGAAATCTGAGCGAAGCTGGTGAGATTAGTTTTTAGTGTTCATGTGGGTTTTAGAGCTCTCTCCTTCATAAAATGGTTCATGGATTAAAGCAGCATGGGTGTCTTTGAGGCTTAGTGAGCACTTTAAAAATCCCCTATTCTTTCTGCTTCCCCCTTGCCTATTCATCCCTTTTAAGTCACAGACAATCCAATTCCACGGACCATCGAATTTCTTACTTCTCTTCCTTTCTCTCTCTCTCTCTCTCTTTACTTCTCTACCCCCCCCCCCCCCCCCCCCCCCCCTCCGTTTCTCTGTTTCTGTTGCGGTCCAAAAAGGTCTGGATGCCAGTAACATTTCAGCTCTGCCAAACTGGCACAGGTTGGGAGTGATTACAAGCATAAGCCTTCACACAGTGTGTGAAAGGAGAGGGGATGTCGCTGCCACCTCTACCCCTGGCAGCAAACAGACAGCTGGCACAATATTTGGAATAATATAGTTGGGAATAGAATATAACTAAATAGAATAGAAACAACCCCATGATTGCAACTATGCTAGTCCAAAGGCACGTTCTTTTTTTAGGTCCATCTGACTCACCTTATTATTTGCCAAGTACAAATAAGCCAGCAACTCCAGGACTTCAAACCCTTCGTCTTCCAGACCTGAAAACACACCGTTAGGGAGAATTAAATCAAGCTCGTAAATTAATTCATCACAAGCCCAAAACAAATAGGGTGATTAAGTTTCAGTTAGGCAAGCGGTGCACATCATGAAAGTAATGTTTGAATCATAAGATTATGGAACGGCGACAGCTTGGCGGGACAGGTTTTTAACTGTGACCCATAACCGTCACCCTACAACCAGGGCCTCCAAAACGCCGCCGCGGAAACTAATCAACACCAGGGGGGACAGAGCACGGCCGAATCCAAGCAGCTCTCTCGGTGGACGAGCAAGACGCCTGCAGATTATGTGTCCGCCATTTGCACCCCTGCCGTACGTCTGCTCGCTGCCAGGACTTTACTCCGGCGAGGAGGAGGAGGAGGAGGAGAGTTTTTACCGTGCGTGGTGAGCCAGTTGTTCTGGAGGTTGAGAGTCTCCAGCTGGTTCAGATAGGATATGTGCTCCACCGTCATCTTTTCAATTTGGTTGTTCTGCATCAGGAAGACAGAGGGTTGTTTGTTGCTGGAACGTATTCAGCCTTTCGCTTTACATCTATAGATTCTTTCAATTAAATTCTCAAACACGCGTGTGTCTCCCCTTGCCTCCATTTTTTCCATGTTTGAGTTGGGGACAAGCACTGGCAGGTAACACAGAAACAAAACGGATCATGGGGAAACACTGAGGTGTGAAGGCCAATATAAAGTACACTAAATGTGCAGCAATGCAAAGTTGGTCCAAGTTAAGGCGTCGAAGGCACAAGGGAGGATCAAAATGGCGTTATTTCAAATTCTATGTATGTGTGTGCAGGACAAAAATGAATATTTTCTCACAGTATAATAACAGGACACTTTAAACTGAGAAACAGTTTGAAGTGGACGTCACCACTGGGAATGAGCGTTCACAGATAGTTTTTCTCACAATTCCAAGCTTTGATATTTATAGCATTTTAAGCATTTTCAGCCAGTTGTATCATGAGTGTGTCTTGCGTGCGTGCGTGTGCACGTGTGTGTGTATGTGTGTGTGGACCTGCAGCGAGAGCTGACGGGTGTTCTCGGAGAGGTCCGTGGGGAACTCGGTGAGGTCGACTCCGGCGCAGTCCACGGCCCCCTCCGGCGTGCAGCTGCACTCCGGCGGACAGCGGAGCAGTCTTTCAGCTTTCGCCACCGCCACTGTGGAGATGACGGTCTCCTCCATCGGCTCGACCTCCTCCTCCTCCTCCTCCTCCTCCTCCTGCTCTTCCTCCCGCTCGAGAGGAGCCTGGCCGTGCACCAACAGCCAGGCCAAGAGCAGCACACTCAGGGCCTGCAGGATGGAATGCCTGGGAAAGGCCATGTCCAGTCTTCTGATTGCACAAGTGCTGAGACAAAAACAACAAGTTGGAAGATATCACTGATTTGAACTCCAAAACACTTTTTGTACTCTAATTTGGGTTTCTATATCTATATATATCTATATAATGTGAATGCAAAAATATCTCTCCTCTCTGTATCTCTTTCCGATAATTAAAATTCTCTGAATGAATAAGAAATGAATTAAATTACACTCTTGTCTTCACAGAATAGTTTACATGTGGTTCACAGCCCCAGACATTCTGATAAAAGTTGTACATTTGAAAGATAATGTCTATAAAAGGGCATCATATTGATTAAAAAAAAACTTCAATTGCTTTCATGTTTGGCCATTATGAAATTATTAGGTTTTCTGGCCCTGGTCCGTGCTGTGTGTCCGGCTATTCTACCTTAATGTTCCAAAACAATTTTGGAGAAATGACACATAACATACATAGCATACATCACACATACGACTTAAATGCATTGCAAACATGTGCGTATGCAAACACCCATGCGTAATACAACAGCGTAAAAGATGACCAATTCCCATTACCGAGCAATATCTGTAATCTATAGCACATTTGAGAACAAAAGGAAAGACATTATGGGATTAGAGACACTAACCACATGTGGTTCATTACAGTGATAAAACGAAGTTCATAGCGGTAATAATCTTTGTCATTTTAATACATGGTTGGTTGATATTGATAGAAAGAAAGGTGCCTTGAAGCCACCGTTAGTTTTGTTAATTTTGCGAAATCTGAGCACTCCCCTGGGAGACATTTTTGGTATTTTTACATATAGCAATACAATTTAAATGCGAAAAAAAATTGACTGCCTACCAAGATCAGAAAACAATAGAAGTGTTGTTTTTTGCATTACAAATTTGCTTGACAAGTGAATCATAATTTTCTTTGTGATGAAACCTCCATCTGCGTCAAGAGGGTCAGGGAAAGAAAAGTGTTTTGGAACAGCAGGGGAAGGAACAGCTCTGTAATCATCTCTGTCACCGTCGATGGATATATTCCAAATGGGCACTCAAAGCTCCAGGCAAACCTTTAAAAGCTACCCAGCAGACAGAGATGGCTTTTTCTGCCTTTCCTCTCTGCACAACAATTACCGTCTACTACATGTCCTTGACAGAAATCATAATATAAAAACATACATGGGAAAAGATGTGCTCTCTCTCACACACACACACACACACACACACACACACACACACACACACACACACACACACACACACACACACACACACACACACACACAGACACACACACAGCAAATGGAAAACAAACAAGGACCATTGGAGACCACTTCATGGGAGAATACATGCTCTTATAAAACAACCTGACTCTCTGTCTCTCTCTCTCTCTCTCTCCCTCTCTCGCACGCACGCACGCACGCACACACGAACACACACACACACACACACACACACACACACACACACACACACGCACACACACACACACACACAGCCAAGGCAATGGAAAACAAACAAGGACCAATGCACTTGCGGTCTCGGCATTACTGTAGGTGTGTTTCCTCTCCCAAAATGATCTATTTCAGTCGTTGCAGCCAAGGGTTCATATAGGTAATTTAAGACAATAAGGTTAGTCTATGAGGTAACCACATAATGTTGTTCCATTCATCTATTCACAGACAGCTTTGCAGCTGTTGGTTTCTGGGTTTTGACCATGGAAATGAACACTTCTGTAATAACACTTGGATTATTTGGAAAGCATGCAGCACAGAACAACATCATGCATGAGTCACTGCCATGATAAGATTAGTTCAGATGAATGGAACAAAAACGGACCTCAACCTGAGCGTTTAAATGTGTATGTATTAACGACTTACATTTTTAAGGTTTTGTGGAGTCCGGTAAGGTCTAATATCCAGTCCCACCATATACTGTCCCATAGCAAGCACGGAGTCACCACCACTCCAGATACCCTCCAGATGTGAGAGTGAGAGTGGGAGTGGGAGTGGGGAAGTTCAGAAAAGAGAAAGGAAGAAAGAAAGCTCGCGCCTGAACGGGAGCCAAAATCCAAAATTCTTTGCTTTTTTTTATACACATATTTATTTCCTCGTAGTGCTGCCCCCCCCCACCCCCACCCCCAACTTGTGACAGATCTTTCCATCCAAACTATGGGAAAATGCACTAATTTTGTGTTGTGTTTATTTCATTGAATATAATTTTTTTTATTCAATACGGTACTATTTTCCTCTGGAATTAAAAAAAAACAACAAAAAACACAACGTCTGATCCCACACCGTTCAATTGGGATCAGGTTTGTTTGGCAGGGATGAGAACTTCCTCGTCTATTAAAACCAGATTCCTGGAAAAAAGATGCTGATTCATACAAGTTGAATGTTGTGCAGAAAGCAAAACTAAAACTTCTGTACAGTAACGTTTCCTCCAGAGTCACTTTGAAAAGTGAATCCAAGATCATATTGCTGTGAGAGGTAATTGAAGTTATTTAAGAAATCATTTGGGGTGACTGGTCTGTTTGGAGATACAATATTATTTGGGGGGAAAAAAAACACCAGATGAGCTTCATAAATATTTCAATACAAAAGGAAGAAGCAGAGGCCAAAAGGGGCGACAGGATGTGATCTAATGTCTCCCATGTTTCAGAAGATTCCCATTTAACAAGCGTACCTCACACCAAGCAGTGTTTGCACATCTGCACATTGCCTTTTAATTATGATCGATATGCAGGTTTTAAAGTCTTGTCGTCTTTCAGTTTGCCTGTAAAATGGGGAAATCAGAAAGGAAAAAAATGTATTGTGAACTCTCAGAAACTCTGTTGACAAATTCTCATGGCCAAATCACCTTTCTGTCGTAGAATCATTTCAATGATTGATCTGATGATTTAGAAAAACGTGTACAATGTGTACAAAGTTTGTTAAAGATGAAAGATCCCTTGATTGGTATTTTTTGAATGACAGTGTAGTACTGTATGACACAGTTGGTGTAGGTATACTTTTGTAGGTATAATTTTTCTTAAAACAAAGTCTTTGGCAAGTGCACATAGACAGATAAGTACCAAGTACGGAAAATACTTACATTAACATTTAAATATTTTTCATTTTCAATCATTTACTAACTCCACTTCTGTCCCATATCAGAATATAAGGGAACATTTAGAAAAATATTTTGCCCCATTCAGAACCATTCTGTTATCTGCCACCCACCCTATCCATTAGGCTTGAGGTGATAATTATAAAAGTGAGAAAATAAAAAGAGGAAAACATATGTGCAGGGGAAGACTAAGGTTATACATCTTGTCACATAATTCTGACAGTATACAACATTGGTCAGAATAAAATAGTTTGGTTTTCTTCACAGGTGTTTTAATGGAAACGTACAGAACATGTAAAAATGTAAAATAAAATTTAAAAACGTTCAAGTCTCAACGTTTTTTTTTTTTTGGACCCATACATGAAATGTCAACCATAAAGTCATGGCGACCAATTAATCTGAGTTTATAATGAGAGTTGATTCCCGCCGAGGTCGAGAGGAGCCCCGCTAATACAGCAATGGAATTTAGGTCAGAGCTTGTTCACAGATTTGAGTTTTAGCCACTCTCTTCCATTTACAAAGGAAAAACTACAGCGTGGCAGTCTGGAACCAGGTCACGACAGTGTTGGAAACTAAAAAGGCCATCCAAACGGGGAACAACAGACACCCCTACAGTGGGACACTGTTCTGAAACACAGTTTGCAGGTGAGATCTTAAGCGCTTTTATATTGAGCTGCACTAAAATGAAGGCGACGATCACAGGGCAGCGGGGGGGAGGCATGACATTAAAGCAGGATAACATGTCAGGCAGACCATGCATACCACAAACAGAACATCCATTTCCTGTTTAATGCTGTAGCACCAGTTGCAGTTAATGTGCGCAACATTAACATCTGGCCTGTTTCCCTTTCCTCAAGGTCATGAACAACTCACTGTTAACATCGGTTTATACAAGTCAAGATGATTCCTGTTGCTGGCACAGAACAAGCTATTTAGATCAAATTTTACACACTTTTAGGTTATACATAAGATGGTAACTGTTGCACTGAGTGCCAAATACACACAAAAAAACACAACAGAAAGAACACTGCGGTTAGAAAATGTTTTATTTAGTAGAAATCGACGTGACTGACAATACATGAGATCAAATTACATTGAGAGAGCTGTTACTGATTAATTAGGGGCTATAGTGGAAAAACATATGCACGGTGGAGTTGTTTTCTGCTTGTAACAGAAGACCACAATATTAAATATGAGGAGGCACTTCATATTTCACTTGTCATGAATACCGTTAAAAGGCCCTGAAGAAATGTACACTCCACCGTCAGTTTGACCTTTCACGGAGACACAAAAAGCATTTAGAGAATCCACCGTAAGGAGAAGCCAAATTTCAACACCGTCAATACAAGTATTTCAAACATTGGATTAAATGGCTAACAAACAGCAGTCAAGTAGGGGACACACCTCTCATGTACCTAGTAATCATCTACGATGAGAAGTGAACCGATCATCTTTCTTTTCGTCCATTTGTGCACCTATAAACAGTCCAACTGGCTGTAGATCCCATATAACAGTACAGCATCAAAATAAATTCCGAACAGGTTAAATGTGTGGTGTTAAATCTACGTTGCTCAACCGTCGTATAAAGAATTCAACGCTACGGACAGAGCAGTCGTCTAGAGCTTGGCTTTGCCCGGCTGCAGCTGCAGGCTCTGCAGCTTCATGGCCAATCCCATGTTCCCTGTGATCTTCAGCTTGCCCTGGAAAAACGCCTGTGAATCACAATGAAGGACAGCGTCAGGCCAGCAATCTTGGAAATGCACAAAAGAGAAAAGAATCCTATGCACACGGAAGCATGAACTAACATAATAGTAGTACATAGTCAGAAGCCATTCTCCACAATAACAACGTTCTTATTGTCGCGGCCTGTGAATGTGGCCGAAGCAACACAAATGTAAGGTACGGACTGAGTTGCATGCCGTGGTATACAGAGTTTGAGTAGAGATTAACTCCGCTCAGGGGAAAGTGGGGCAACAGCCAGGGCTTATGAGGAGGCAGGAAACAGTGCACGTCGCACAGGCCCAGGGAGGCTCTGTTGAAGGGGAAATTAGTGTATGCACACGTCACGGACAATATGTGGAGAGAGGGAGAAAGAGGGAGAGAGAGAGAGAGAGAGAGGTCGCTGGTCGCAGGTCCTTTAACCCATTTTAACCTGAAAGGAATCCAAGAACAACGAGAGAGAGAAGAGAGAAAAAAAGAAAAGAAAAAAAAAAGCCTGCGGCTGCCTCGCACAAGATACACAGAGAGAAAAACATTTATACTGTAATTTATGGTGGATTAAGCATTGGAAAAATTCCTGACACTGACTTTAAGAGACTTCTCAATGCTTCCCTCTTGCGCCAAAGCAAGTGTGAAAAACAGAGGTATTTCTCATGGGGCACTCAAGGAAAATGTGTGAATTAATGTAAAAATAAAAACGGGAAAACTTTAAAAACAAATAAAACTTTTATTCGGAACAGCATTTTACAAAAGCTGACAATATAGTGTGGCATTGGAAATTGTCTCAATCCCCACCCCCCGCTAAAAAGTTAATCTCATTGTGATTTTTGTAGCATCAGACATTTGCAAAACTGCATAGAATGACTCTCTCAAGGGGAACATCAGGTGTAGCAGGTCATTCGTTTTCCATTAGTTTACTACTCATCAATGCCACCCTCTTCAGCTAAAAACTTCCACATGTTTCTGAGAGAGACATTCCAAGCTGCTTAATGGAAGGTCAAGGCAGACTGATTGAGAGCGGGGTAAAACACATTGAGGACATACTGGTTCACTTTCAGTCCCCTGATGGAAAAACAGCATTGACTCACATTTGACTTGACTCAAATAATAGTAATTATAAAAAAAATAGTGATTGACTCACAAACACAGTCCATGACAGTGGGCTGCTAAGGTCACTGTGGCAGACCAAGGGGCCTGGTCAAGCGCTGGCTGCAGACGAGAGCATAGGTCCCTTTCCTGCGGCCGCCAAGCTGCTTTGAATCGGCCCCGATAGGTCCGACTTGGGGCAGGGAGCTTTCTTAATGTTTGTCTGTCTTGCAAAGGCAATCTGCACACAGGCTTGTCAGCAAACCAGGAGCCAGAACAGAACACCAGCTTCAAGACCCCTCTTGTATGAAGAAACTAGTCGCATGGATTGCGCAGGTGTGATTTTTGCCCATTCTTCCCCACAAACTATCTTCAAATCTGGAAGGTTCCGGGGGCCTCTTCTATGAACTCTGATCTTCAGTTCGTTCCATAGATTTTCAATTGGATTCAAGTCAGGTGATTGACTGGGCCATTCTCGAAGCTTTATTATCTTTCTCTGAAACCAATGGAGAGTTTCCTTGACCATGTGTTTGGGATCATTGTCTTGCTGAAATGTCCACCCTCATTTCATCTTCAGCATCCTGCTAGATGACAGCAGATCAAGAATGTCTCGGTACATTTCTCCATTCATCCTTTATTTAATTATGTGAAGTCTGCCCGTACCATATGCTGAAAAACAGCCCCACACCATGATGTTTCCACCTCCAAACTTCACTGTTGGTATGGTGTTTTTAGACTCATGTGCAGTGCCATTTCTCCTCCAAACATGGTGTGTGCTATGACATCCAAAGAGTTAAATTCTGGTCTCATCTGACCAGAATATGTTATCCCAGTATTTCATTGGCTTGTCCAAATGTTGTGCAGCAAACTTTAAACGAGCCTCAACATGCTTTTTCTTCAGCAATGGTGTCTTGCGCGGTGAGCATGGATAGAGGCCATGGCGGTTGAGTGCATTACTTATTGTTTTCTTTGAAACAACTGTACCTGCTAATTCCAGGTCTTTCTGAAGCTCTCTGTAAGTGGTCATTGGTTCTTGGACAACACTTCTAATTATTCTCTCTGTCTCTCTGAGACTCCTCTGTCAGAAATCTTGTGAGGAGCACCTGGTCGTGGCTGGTTGATGGTGAAATGATGTTCTTTCCACTTCCGGATAATGGCCCCAATGTTGCTCACTGGAACATCCAGAAGTTTAGAAATACGTCTGTAACCAATGCCATCAGTATGTTTTGCAACAATAAGGTTGAGAGAGCTCTTTGGTTTTACTCATCATGAGATGCTTCTTGTGTAACACCATGGTAATGAGAAACCTTTTTATAGGCCATCAATTAGGACTAAACCAGCTGATATTCATTTGCACTTATAGGGGGCGGGATTGCTACCTAAATACTGACAGATTTCAGCTGCTATATATATATATATATATATATATATATATATATATATATATATATATTACATCCCTCCCTAAACCCCTACCTGTGGGCAGAGACTCCCACATGTGGCACCTGAACAGGGAGGCAGGGCGGGAGGGGTAGGGCGCCGAGAGAAAGGCGCCCGAGAGCCCATCCACTGGCTGCGGAAACGCCTCACAGACAAGGAGGAGGAGCCGGACTTCTTCCGCTCCCAGTTGGAGCGTGTTCTCACAAGCATGGGCTCCCGGGAGCACAACACGACCAGCCTCTGGCCCGTTGCCGCCAACCAGGAGCTGGCCAGAGGACCACACCAGACTGCGTCCGACCCCAGGACCCATGCCGCTGCACCCACAGGCGTCAGGAGATGCCCCCTTTCTTTCCCGCATGATCCCCCTCCCGCCAGCCCGCGGGAGGGCGGATGTCTACCAGCCAGGTCCTGTGGTGCTGCTGGACACTGTCTCCCCTTCCTGTCCCCTGTCAGCTCCCAGGGCGGTGATGCCACAGGAAATCAGGGAGCTGCGCAGATGTCTGCATAGGGGTGCGGGCATTGCGGGCGGCCCGGCCACAACCGCCGGTACTGTCCCCGGATGGAACTCAGCCAGGTGGTCCGGACTGCCGGCCTGCCGGACCCCTCCCCCCGTTGAGAAGGGACCTACCAAGTAGCAGTAGGGCTACAAGCGGGTAGACATCAGGCTTTGCTGGACTCGGGCTGTTTGCAGACGATGGTCCAGCAACGCCTGGTTCGACCCGGGGGCATTGGTGGAGGCGTCACAGGTGGAGGTTCGTTGTGTGCATGGGGATGTTCACACGTATCCGATGGTCTGGCTTGAAATTCATTACAAGGGGAAAAAGCATAGGGTGCAGACTGCAGTCAGTTACCGCCTGTCGCACTCGTTTATGGGAACGGATTGGCCAGGTTTGATGTGTTGATAGGGAGGCTGGGGAAGTGTATTCACAGTTGGTAGGGAGATGTGAGTGTCGCACGGTGACACAGCAGGGTCGTCGGTGGCCACAACGAATGCCAGGGAGGCAGAATCCCAAGTGGGATCTTCTCCAGTCACCTTGACCTTCCCTATCGATGATTTTTGGCTGGAGCATTGGCCCCTACACGGGGCCTTTGAGAGGGTAGTTAAAGATGACGGCATATCGATGCGCCTAGACGCTGTGCTCACTCACCCGTATTTTTCGTGATTAGGGGTAGGTTATATCGAGTGAGCCGTGACATTCACACAGGAGAGGAGATAACCCGGTTCTTGGTGCTGAAGAGCCGTCGGGAAATGTTCTTCCAGGCGGCTCACCATATTCTGATGGCCGGTCACCTCGGTCACGATAAAACACGACAACGGATAATGGCCCGTTTCTATTGGCCAGGCATTTGGGCAGATGTGTGTAAATGGTGCGCTCCGTGTCCTGAGTGCCAGTTAGTCACCCATCTCGGGCTACACCAAGAGTGCCGTTGAGGCCCCTCCCCCTAGTTGAGGTCCCTCGAGGTATGGACCTCATCAGGCCATCAGACCGTAATGCCCGCGAGTATCGTTTTGTGTTAGTCCTAGTGGATTATGCAACCTGGTACCCGGAAGCAGTATTACGGCCAAAAGTGTGGCACAGGCGGCATTTCAGGTCATCTCCCGAGTCGGGATTCCAAAGGAAATCCCGACCGACCAGGCACAACCTTTATGTCACCCAAATCGGACCAGCGTTTGCCATCCCCTGACCGACGGTCTGGTGGAGCGCTTGAATAAAGCACTGAAAAATATGATTCGAAAGTTCATTCACGACAAGCTGTAATTGGGACATTGGTTGGACCCCCTGTTGTTTACCATGTTCCCCAGGTCTTCACGCAATCTTTTCCCTCTAAACTCCTCTTTGGCAGGAGATCCCGGAGGATGCTAGACCTAATTGAAGAAAACTGGGAGGAAGGTCCCCGCACCAGTAAGAAAGAAATACAGTATGTTATGGACCTGAGAGAAAAATTACACGTGCTGATTCGGCCGTCATCACGGAAGAATTTCTCCGGGCTCAGGAACATCAGCGCGTCTTATATGACAGGGGGGCTCAGCTCAGACAATTCGCACAGGGATTCAAGGTGTTAGTGTTGCTCCCTACGGCGAGCTCTAAACTGCTAGCAAATTGGCAAGGGTCTTTTGTGGTCACATGGCGGGTCGGCGAGGTCGATTATAAGGTTGAATGGTCTGACAGGCAGGGGGTGACAGAGATATATCACCTAAACCTTTTAAAAGAATGGAGGAACAGGGCGGCTGTGGCTCTGGTCACGCCGGTCATTGAGCAGGGTGAGTAGGGTCGGAGGTTCAAGAAGCAGCCAATCATACCGCGGCCATGTTAAGTGACCATCTCGCTCTGTCCCAGAGGGCGGACATGGCTGCACTTCAGCGTTGCTTCTCTGATGTTTTCTCCTCCCTGCCAGGCCTCGCGTCCCTCATACACCACCAGGTTGAGACGACCCCGGGGGTGAAGGTGCGCTCTTGGCTCCATCGCCTGCCTAAACACAAATGCAAGATCTTGCAGGTAGAATTAGGGCGTGATTGAGGAGTCCACGACTGACTGATCTAGTCCCATCGTGCTGGTGGGTAAGCCCGATTGGTCGATCCGGTTCTGCATAGAAGACCGAAGAGGGAACACGGTGTCAAAGTTTGATGCCTACCCGACCCGCCCTGGGTCGATGAACTTCTCGACCAGTTTGGTACAGCTCTTTTTTTCACAACACTGGATTTAACCAAGGGCTACTGTCAGACACCCTTGTCGCAGGAGTCCAAGGAAAAATCTGCGTTTTCCACTCCGTTTGGGTTGTACGACTTTCGCACAATTCCGTCCGGGTTGTTCGGTGCCCCAGCCACCTTTCAAAGATTCATGGATTGCGTCCTGCATCCGCATGTAGCATACATTGCGGCCTACCTAGACGAAGTAATCATTCACAGCGACACATGGTAGCGGCAAATGCAGCATGTGGGCGTAGTGCTTGAGTCACTGAGTTCAAGTTCAAGTTCAATTTCAAGAGATTATTTGTCACATACATACACATACAGTCGTACATATATGCAGTAAAATGTCATGACACCCGGTGATTACGCACAAGCTCTATAAGCTTGAAAAATACTCAAATGTGCATAATTGACATGCGGTGCTCGCGCAGGCGGCCCCGAGGGGCGGCGCCACAATCGCGATGGGTGGGACTCACCGCCAACCCAAAGAAGTGTGCCGTGGGACGAAGGTAGGTATGGTATCTGGGGTACCACTTGGGTGAAGGCCTGGTTGACCCCAGCTTCATAAAACTGCTGCGGTCGCAAACATGCCGTGACCCAAGACCAAGAAGGAGGTGAAGCAGTTCTTGGGGCTGGCCGGAAGTAATCATTCACAGCGACACATGGTAGCGGCAAATGCAGCATGTGGGCGTAGTGCTTGAGTCACTGAGTTCAAGTTCAAGTTCAATTTCAAGAGATTATTTGTCACATACATACACATACAGTCGTACATATATGCAGTAAAATGTCATGACACCCGGTGATTACGCACAAGCTCTATAAGCTTGAAAAATACTCAAATGTGCATAATTGACATGCGGTGCTCGCGCAGGCGGCCCCGAGGGGCGGCGCCACAATCGCAATGGGTGGGACTCACCGCCAACCCAAAGAAGTGTGCCGTGGGACGAAGGTAGGTATGGTATCTGGGGTACCACTTGGGTGAAGGCCTGGTTGACCCCAGCTTCATAAAACTGCTGCGGTCGCAAACATGCCGAGACCCAAGACCAAGAAGGAGGTGAAGCAGTTCTTGGGGCTGGCCGGCTACTATACGAGGTTTGTTCCCGTCTTTTCAGAGCTAACGGACGTCTGTCGGACGTCTGTCGGCCGGACGGCTCCCCGGCCTAAGTCTGGTGGCGGGGGTATGTGGCAGACCAAGGGGCATGGTCAAGCACCGGCTGCAGACAACAGCATGGCCCCCTTTTTCGCGGCCACCAAGCTGCCTTGAATTGGCCAAATCAGAGGGGATCGGCGCACAGGCTTGTCAGCCGACCAGGAGCCAGAGCAGAACGCCATTCCTCCTGCGCCCGAAACCATCATCACCATCATCATCATTATTGTTATTCTTATTAATAATACTTCGAGCCTGCAAGCCTTTTATTCATGGACATAATAAAAACTCTCGCCATGTTGGTAAACCACGGCAAAAAGGACTCCGTCTCCCTCCCTAAACCTATACCTGTGGGCAGAGACTCTCACAGTCACTTTCCACGGTACTAAGAATTTGTACTGCTCTGCTCTGTATTGCTTTGGCTGCTGTGGTGAGAAAGGGCTGGTTATTGACTAAAATATATACCCTTCATTTTGTTTCCTCTTCATCTTACCAACCTGACGGTACTGCGACGGTCACTGTACTGAATCCAACGAGGTCTTTAAGTAAGACCTGACTGATCTGATTATGCCACAAACAACTAATCTGATATGAGCTTTTGGGGTTTTCAGGTTAGAATGAAGGGGGAACCTTGTCAGGATAGCATCAAGTCCAACGTTCTGATGGTAGGCAAAGCAAAGAGGATCCACCTTGATCCATGAGAGCACCAGGCGTGCAGAGCATTTAATGATGGCAGTTTAAAGTCCCAAGGCTCAGGTAATATTGGGTAGTTCACTTTTGGTCTTGGTTAACAATAGAAATTCTGATCATCCTGTTCAACTCTTAAGTCATATTTGTTGACTATAAAAAGCTGATCAGGGACTCTACAAACAGTAATACGTATTCCAAGTATTCCTCAAAGCCTTTCAGATTTATTCTTATCTGTCCTCCCTGACAGTCTTTCGACTTTACCTCTTTAGTTTGTTCCAAGTTTTTCTTTGATGATTTTTAACCCCGGTCCATCTCCTGACTTCTTGTTATTTAATGTTCTTTCAAGATCTTTTGTTTCCAAGGTTGGTTTTTTTTTCAACACTTTATACTGTTTAGATGGTACAATACATAGATTCCTGGCAGAAATGTATACAGCCAGTCTCATTTGGGAAGGAATTCTTGGATACAAGCCTTCCACTTAAATTTCATCAAATATGATTATATGATAAAGTCATGTCTCAGGCAAGAATTCTAGGATTTCAAGCCCACTGGAATTTTGGCGTCACGACATGCAGAATAATGTAAAATTGTGAGTATTTCAAACTCAGGAGGATCAAACTTGGCTATCCAAAGGGATAATGTCTAGGTTGCGAAGACAACCATGGTTCCCTGAGAAGGGACCAGATCTATTACTCATTGAACTGGTGGACAGATCATGTGATCCAATAGAAGACTCTCCATTCATGCCAAATGGCAGAGGAAGTGACGACGTGCGCAACTGTTCCGCCCAAGGCTAAATGACCGCAGCTCACATTCCTCTCTTTCGGTTTTCGCTTCTGCTGAGCCAAATGACGTGTGGTCACCATCTGAATTTTAATTGGCATTAGATTCTTGTTTACAATTTGCAGGTCTAATATCGGGCTAATATCTATATCTTATAACCTGTGGATGCACCTGTGTAACACTCAATAGATCAGGTGCGTGCCCGCTCATGGCCAATCCTGGATGGGATCCCAAGGTTTATGACTTTCGCACACTATATTCTCAAGCTGGACTCAAGCTGAGCTTTGCGGTACTGTGGGGCCCCATGTGCAGTGAACCCGCGTTAATAGTTCAAGACCTGCTTTCTGTGACAGCGGAGCCCTGCTGCAATCTCGGCCGAGATGGGCAATGTAACTGGGAGTGTTGTGGTCGCAGGGTTAGTTGCTGCCCTTGCGTCTGCCCGGCGGGGTGGACCACGTTCCAGTTCCAGCCCCAGAGGATCTGCAAAGGTGGAAGGGGGCAGAAGCCGCGCTTGTTGTTCTTGTGTTTGACGTACATGGGCCAGGCGTGACCGTCAAACCTCTTCTGTGTCAACTTTGCTTTCATGAGGCCCATCACCTCAACGAAGGCGCCGTTGTGGCACACCGGAGCGTCCAGGAGTGGCAGCTTGTCCCAGCCCTGGAGCTCGGTCAGGCCTTGCCAAGAGGGCCTGATGTAGGGCTACGCTCGCGCCCATGCTACACACATGGTAGCCTGGGCCAAGCAGCGAGTGAGGTGGAGGGAAGGGTCTGTGACCTTCCACAGCTCCACCAGCATCTCCTCATTTACTGTGGCCGAGCCAGCCAGCTTCACCAGCAGCTTGGCCTGATAGCAGCGGAGGGCTTGGGCCTGTGTGTTGAGGGTGCAGGCCGCCTGCCCCGACATCAAGTGGGTTTTCTCCACCAGCTGCTTGGCCGCCTTAGAGGATAGATCAGGGCTCTTTTCCAGGCTTATGCCCTCCCCTGGATCTATTAAGCTGGCGATGGACCCCTCCACCAGGGGAAAGGATAGGTAGCCCAGTTCCCGGGCCTGGTCCACATGGAGGAAAGCTTCGAAGCCCCTCACTGTCGTCGGTGCTGAAAAGGGATTAGCCCAGCCCTTCGACAGCTTTGCTTGCACCTCACAGAACAGCGGTATATATTCCGTAAGGCTGTGTTGGGGAGGCTCATCCTGCTTGCTGCTGACTGGGACACCTTGAGAAGCTCAGCCCCCATTAGCCTAGCCAAGGTCGGAGATGAGGACAGATGGAGCTCGCCTGGTAGCTCAGACAGCTCTCCCTGTCGTCTGACTCGTTTGAGTCCAATGACTCCGTCCTGGCTCTAAAAGATATTCATTACTGCGGTTCCTCCGGGATATGTACTGGGAAGTATGTACTAGGGGTATGGGGGCTGGGCTAGTGCTAGGAAGGCCCAAACGGGGCCAGCTCCTGCCCTAACACTAGCAGGGGGGAAAGGGCGTGTCCTCTGACATACTGTAGCCCCTTCACCGGCGTCCTCTTTACGCCAGGATGTGAGCGCAGTGTCGTCACTTTCTCTGCCATTCGGTGTGAATGTGGTCTTCGATTGGATTACATGATCAGTCCATCAGTCCCATGAGCAATAGATTGCAGTCCCTGCGATAGGGAACTGAGGGGAATGTCTTGATGGGACTGGATGTGATCAACTGGACAATTGGGCTGATCCTTACAATTAAAATAAAAAGCTAAGAGCCTGCACATTATATGCTTGCTGTTCGTTAATTGCTGAAGTAGTATTTAATCAAACAATTTATGTGACAGACACGTCATTATATAAACTACAGCACTAAACCACAGGAAACTACAGCAGAATACTCACAGTCTGCGGGTTCATCTTTCCCGTCATCAAGGCCAACAAATCAGTGTCTGTCATAGAAATGGTACAATCCGCTTTCTTATCTAAATGAGGAGGAAGGAAAAGGCTGCATTAATGCTAATATTGCAACACTCAATTCACCAATAGAAACTACAGAAAATATTAGGGGTGTCACGATTCTCTAAATCCATGATTCAGTTGGACTTTCAATTTTGAGGCCTCAATTCCATTCGATTTTCAGCACTGACAGCTATGAAATTGTTAGACTATCGAGTCCGCAAGCCGTTGGTTGGGAACCTCTGCACTAGAGGAAATACGTTGGTGATGGTCGGGTTTATTTCCCACTTTCATCGCCACATCTGTGGAATTACTGGACATTCTGGTCAAAGGCACACTTTCCCTTGTTGCTTTCCTAACTTCGAACCAGATTTCATGAAAGTCTGTTCAGAGCCGGAAGCCGCAGTCCACCCGGGTCCCGCACCCCCCAGCACTCACTACATTTGTTCACTGGCAGATATTGGCCGCCCCAATATGGTGACAATGACAACATTACCCACAAAAATATGGGGAGAATAACGAAGCTGCTTGTGATTTGAAGTTCGAAATCAAACACTAATTTAGACCGATTTTCGATTTGGAATCATGACACACCTAGAAAATACAATTTCACTGTTTCACAATTATAAATGTTACTAAAGTCTGTTGTATTCCTCATATTTAGGTTTTGAGCTAAATTAAGTGTGCATGCAGAGCACAGGAAGTCATTATCTTCAAGGAAATTCTCCATTCATAACAGGAAGTGAAAAAATTGATCAACCTTGGAAATGTAAAAAAAACAAAACAAAAGAACTGTTTTAAATCCTAAAATAGTTTGAATGTTGTTTATGTCTTACCCGTGTCATTGTGAACGCAGCCCTTGCCATTCTTTACATCTACAAACCAAGTTGCCTCCTTTCCATTTGGTCCATCCCTTACTTTAAAGGCAAAAACTCCTCCGATCTTTTTCACAAACTGTTCCCCATCCTGCTCAACAAACACAGGAGAAAAGAAAAGAATAACACTTCACACTGACATCTGACTTTTAAATGGACATCAGCTTTTGTTGCACGTGTGGCAGAGAATGATGAGCGAAAATGTTAGAAGAAAGGCGGTAAAATTCCACTTTTCTCTAAAATATTACATTACCTCCTCGAGCTTCTTGTTTATCTCCTGGAACACAGCGTGTGCCTTGAATGCCTCCAATGCATCACCTGCACTGGTGTGAACTGCTTCAAGTCTCTGTCTGTTGAGAGCAGCCATGTTCAAAATCATCACAAGCGCTGGGTGGAAACAGGCCCAGTAATTAAGTACTCGATTATTTATTGTAAATTTAAGCTACATTGGTGTTGGTATCGTCAAATATTGTAGCTTATTTGTCTGCACACTTTCATTTCGTATAGACAATGTCAACCAATGATGTGGACGGATTCTCATGACATATATGGTATAATGGCGTTAGAAAGTAAACCAAGTCGTCTAATATAATTCATCAGACTAATGGATCGGGTGAATGATCGAGGCTTCCTCTAAGCCTGATTTTACCTGCATTTGTTTTTATTACAACAGCTTGCGGCAGGCTGCAGGCTATAAGTGAAGTGAAGTGAACTTTTCCTGAAGTTGTCAATATCGAACTAGACGATCACCACATTGTCAACGAGTGGAAGCCATCTAGGATTGTCTGGGTTGGGTGGATGACACAAAAACTCTGACAATTACATTCAAAACTCGGGTTTACCCTGGTCGGTCACTTCCTTTACACGCACGTAATGCTTTTTTTCTGGTCGGTTGATTTTTTTTTTTTTCTTTATCCAAAAGGTGCCGTTTATTAATATTAATAAGCATCAATCGAGACAGTGCACTGACCACAACTATCTACATTGGTTTATGAAATTCACTTCTTCCATATGGCACATCAATGCATTCTGCACCGAGAAAGGCGGACCCCGTCACCAGCGGTGGGAACAGAGCATAGAGGAGGCACAGAACGCAAAGACATTGAATGGCTGTTCCTTGTAAAGTGCAAGCAAATTAAATCTGGGTTAAGTGTTAAATACGGGATTTGTTTGAACAAAATAATCTGACGGTTTACCACTTTAAATAGGACACCAAGCGGGACGACATGACCTCGAGGAGTTATTGAGCACCGGGTTCCGTGATACGGGTCACACGATCGGACTTGAGCATTCTCACCGATATTTCTGTAATTCGGGCATTTCTGGGGAGATGCCGACGGTGCCGACAAACAGCCTAACGACGCGGAAGTGGTGGCTACCGGCTACAGCGGCCCGTTGGAGAGCTGTTCCCACTTCCGGAATCCCGGGGCGTCACGTGACGTCAGACGACGCGAGCTGTTTTCCAGACTAAAAGCATCGATTCCCGAAACGATGATTTGTTTTAATTTTCTTGCTTTTTTTTTTCTCCTGTTGGTGATAATAAAATGACTTAAATAAGAAGTAGGTAACCCAATGTATTAGAAGCAGTATTATATAAAGTGTTTGCTTTGAAATGTAGTGGAGTGAAGGGTGAAAGTCTTGTGCAGAATATACAGTACTTTCGAAACTTAGTTACTTTCTACTAGTGGCATTAAAATAATTATTACAGTTATTCTCCAATGGTTGATGGTTTCAGGGGTTTCTGTACATCAAGTGAATAGTTTAATGAGGGCGAACATAAACTTCACCTCATTAGTATTTTTTTGATGATTTCTTTACGATTTATTTCTGTATAGTCCCCATGCTCCGCTGTGCGTTGCTGTGAATGCAAACGTTAAGAGAGCACTGTCCTCTGCTGGTCACAAGTACTTCATGCGACGCAGTGCGTTTTGCACCGAGGGAAATGGGAATTTTAGGATTTATATTTAATATATTCCTATATTGACTCTCTGTGAAGCGAAAATCTGAATGTATGGATGGATTAGGGAGTCTAGAAGAACCAATATTTTATCTATGGCACCGTTCAGATAAAGACCTATTGTAGATTATGGTCGAACTATAAATTATTATTATTATTATTATTATTATTATTATTATTATAACTATTATTATTATAACTATTGTTATTATTTTACTCATTATCCAACACTGTCAACAACTGAAGATCTTATCAAAGTTCTTGTTGTCCTTCCCTTACGTTTGAGTCCTCTTAATTGAATTGTTAATTGTATTTGTCTAATTGTACATTGTTTACATTGCGACCCAAATCTGTGGCTATAATATTCAGTGATTATAGTCAATTTAAAACTATTCCCATGGATCTGGTTTAGGCGCCTACATCCAAAACGACAGCAACACGGTGCTTGCTGTAGTTACTTAAAAAATAATGGCAACAAGAACAATAACAATTTAAATAATACTGTATAACAATACTGTATAACAATACTGTATAACAATACTGTATAATAATACTGTATAACAATACTGTATAATAATACTGTATAATAATACTGTATAACAATACTGTATAATAATACTGTATGATAATACTGTATAATACTACTGTATGATAATACTGTATAATAATACTGTATGATAATACTGTATACTAATACTGTATGATAATACTGTATGATAATACTGTATAATAATACTGTATAATACTACTGTATGATAATACTGTATAATAATACTGTATGATAATACTGTATACTAATACTGTATGATAATACTGTATAATAATACTGTATAATAATACTGTATAATAATACTGTATGATCAATAGGTCTTGCCTCGTGGAGTCACGTGACCCCCGCAGTCACCCTACTTCCGGCTGTCGCTTCCTCCCCGAATGGCAGCTTTTGTTTTACCTCTAATTGAGCCGTGTAGCGTCGGTTCTACGTGTAGCTTTTGAACATTTTGAACGATAGATGAATAGATCTCGAACAGTCACTGAAGACGATGTACGTAAACTAAGATCAATAACAACCGAAAGACGGGTCTTGGCTGACCTCCTCAACACCGACCATAAGGAAGTGCGGCGTGAAAGTGCCCCAGCGAGCTCGTTTGTGTCAACGTTTCTCTGACATTACGTACAACAATATCGGCGGGCGGTCGGGCATTGCAGTACAATGAATTTGCTGTCCATGCAACTGAGCGCGTCGTTGAGGAAAAGCGGCGGCCTGGCGCCACCCACAGCCTCTGCGTTGGTCATCGCGAGGAGAGGCTACAAAAACGAGTCTCCGTCCGAGTACCTGCACCGGAGCATAGTGCCGTCGATGCACTACCAGAAGAGTCTGCCGAGGTGAGTGTTCGTATGTTGTTTAATGGCCATTTCTGCTTCTCCTTTTGGTGAACGACGTTGTGTTTCTATTCTTTACCGCTGTTCGACCACGACGTCCTTCAGGGAATGAATAAAGTATCCCTCCAGATGGGGAGTATCTTACATTTACATTGTGCATTCCTTCCCTCGTTAACAGCAAAGAAACAAACAAACAAACAAAAAAAGATGGCAAATACGTTGTGGTCAATTTAATGCGACGCAGAAGGTGACTTTAATCCTTTTAAAGTGAATGTAGGTGAAAGTGCACAATAGACCGGAGTGGCCTTGTTGTGGCGCTGTCTGCGGTAGCGTCGTAGCGTTACAGCAGCTCAAGTCCAAAACAGTGGGCAACAGTAAGAAACTAATATGAATTCAAATAGAACAGAATTGGCAATACACAATAAACCAATACAAAAATCTGGACAATTTTGCAATATACAATAATTGTTCAATAAACCTCTGTATCAACAATTCACTCTGTCAAACATAGGAAATTGTAAACTTTCCACAGCAAATAGGGAAACCTCACTTGTGCCTGCTGTGGTCTGTGTGTGTCACTCGTCTAGGCTGCCGATACCCAGTCTGGAAGACACTATCCGGAGGTACCTGGCCGCTCAGAGGGCGCTTTTGGATGATGAACAATTCCGGTGAGAGCGATCGAAAGCGGTGAATTGATCTGATAGTGACCACATCTGAAACTTTAACACACAGATCTTCAATATTTTTTTCATGCACACTCAGAACGACAGAGAGTCTAGCAAAAGACTTTCAGAACAGTTTCGGTAAAAAGCTGCACGGTGAGCTGGTCGCCCTGGACAAGAACAACAAGCACACCAGCTATATTTCGGGTGAGTGCCCATCCGCCCGCATCCTCTCAGACAGCGCCACGTTGCTGTGATGAATATGCCAACACGTTCTGTCGTACTCAAATTTTCTCTTTCAGCCCCCTGGTTTGACATGTACTTGTCAGCACGCGAGTCCATCGTTTTGAACTTCAACCCCTTCATGTCCTTCAATCCGGACCCGAAGCCTGAGTACAACGACCAGCTTGTGCGAGCGACGAACGTAGTCTGCTCGACCGTGCGCTTCATGAAGACCCTTCGGGCTGGGCTGCTGGAGCCGGAAGTTTTCCACCTTAACCCGGCCAAAAGCGACACAGACGGCTTCAAGAAGCTCATCCGCTGGGTCCCCTCTTCCCTGTCTTGGTACGGAGCCTACATGGTGAACGCTTACCCCCTGGACATGTCCCAGTACTACCGCCTCTTCAACTCTACGCGCATCCCCAGACAAGGAAAGGACGAGCTCTTCACCGACCAGAAGGGCCGCCATCTCCTCGTGATGAGGAACGGCAACATGTATGTTTTCGATATCGTGGACGGGGACGGGAATTTGGTGAAGCCCGCGGAGATTCAGTCACACTTGAAGTACGTTTTGTCCGACCAGACGCCGGCGCCGGCCTTCCCGCTCGGAGTCCTGACGAGCGAAAACAGGGATGAGTGGGCCAGGCTGAGGGACAAGCTGGTGGCGGCTGGAAACGGAGACGCTCTGGAGGTCATCGACAGCGCTGTTTTCTGTCTCTGTCTGGATGATGAGGCCATGCGGGACCACATTCATATCTCTCACAACATGCTGCACGGGGATGGGTGCAACCGTTGGTACGACAAGTCCTTCTCCGTCATTCTGACAAAAGACGGACAGGCCGCCATCAATTTTGAGCACTCTTGGGGCGATGGTGTCGCCGTCCTCCGCTTACAAAATGAGATCTTCAAAGACACCACGGAGAAGCCGCTGGTGAACCCCAACTCTGTCCCCGCATCGGTGGACTCTGCCTCTGCCGTGCGCAGACTGCAGTTTAACCTGGACAGTGAGATACAGAACGGGATTGGTAAAGCCAGGGAGAACTTTCACACAGCCGTGTCCAAACTTACTATTGATGCCCTGGAGTTTAAAAGGGGGGGGAAGGAACAGCTGAAGCGGAAGAAGTTGAGCCCCGACGCTATTGTTCAGCTGGCATTTCAGATGGGCTTCCTACGGCAACACGGACAGACAGTGGCCACCTATGAGTCCTGCAGCACTGCAGCATTCAAGCATGGCCGCACAGAGACCATCCGGCCGGCCACAGCGCACACGAAACGCTGTGCACATGCATTTGTTTGCCAGCCAGGGCAACATAGTGCAGAGCAACTTCTGGATATGCTGAACGAATGCTCCAAATATCATGGGCAGCTAACCAAGGAAGCTGCTATGGGTGAGTATTGGTCTCTATGGCTATGCATATACACATTAGGAAATTGCACTAATCTGAGTGTTAAACTCGGACACCAAGCTTCAAAGACACTTCATGTTCTTGGGCGTTACATTGCGTGACTAGTGACAGTAATGGTAGACAATCATTTTTTTTTCTCACCAGGTCAAGGCTTTGATCGCCATCTGTTTGCCATGCGCTATCTGGCCAATTCCAAAGGCCAGGCTCTACATGACTTGTACAGCGACCCGGCTTACACGGCCATCAACCACAATATCCTGTCAACAAGCACCCTGACAAGTCCAGCTGTCAACCTAGGCGGCTTCGCGCCAGTCGTTCCCGATGGTTTTGGTGTGGGCTACGGCGTTCACGATAACTGGATCGGCTGCAATGTGTCTAGCTACCCGGCTCGAAATGTTCATGAGTTCTTGCAGTGTGTTCATAAATCCTTGGAAGATATCTTCACCGTCGTGGAAGGAAAGTCCATCGGTTAAGGCGTTCCTCACAATTAAAAGGGGAATAAGGCACTTTGAATCTCAAACAAATGTGAGAACAGCCACTGTCCACCTCAAGACATTATGGGTGTAACTGAGTCACAGACAGTTGGCTTTAGTAGTGATTTAACCCAAGAAAGAAACTGAGAATATTTTCACTTTACCATGTGGGCTTTGGGAATTTTCAATACGTGGGATACGTGTTAACACGGTTATGTTTGGCTGTACACTTTGTTTCATCCAACTATATGTTGGAATTCTGCTAAAATAGCAGCTGTATCCCCAATCCAGGCTCGAACCCAGTTGATGTCAAAACAAATGAATCAGGGGTTAAAGGCGATGCATTATGTTATGGCACAGCATAATAGTTAACTGATCAAATTTGTTTGGTTAGTAAAAAATAACTCACATGTGATGCCTTATCTAAGCCTCAGCTGAACCAAATGTGTTTTTTCCCCTTTGCTGTGACAGCTATAGGATAAGTTATGCCTTACTTTCAGGCAGTTATAATTGATTGCCTGTGATTTTGTGAATGTATAGAAATAACCAGATTTCATCGCTTTATATTTGAGACATTTTGAATTATTTCAAACCTTTCAATTGAAGTATATTAGCCACCCAAAACAAACTTGTCTCTCGAGTAAATTATGACAAGAGTTAAGATTTTTGAATTGTTTATTGAAAATAAAAAGTTTTCACAAGCAAAATAATAAAAAAAAAAATTGTACAAAAGCTGTACTGAACATGAACATTAAAGTGATTCGCAAGAAAAAAAAAAACTTCTTAGATGGGCTTGATTTTGAAGTGTAGGCCAATTAGACTGAAGACAAGACATTTGAGATCTTGAACCAGGTAGTAGAAAACACGGAGCCCTTCTGGATCTCTAACAAAAAAAAAAAGGAAATTGTACAGATTTAGTCATTTTGCGTGGTTCTTCAACCTGTACGGCACATTACTGTGTGGTACTTACTTAGACTGATTGACATCAATCAAAGAACCAATCTTTGATGTTGTGAATGAAATGTGTTCATCTCCGATCACAATCTCCAGCTCCTGTGAGATTGGGAGGGGTCAGTGTTACATAAGTGCAAATTAAATCAAGAGTATGATCTGCCAAAACCAACTTTTTAATGAGCATATCAAACAGCTTTATATTTGTAGAAGATACTAAACCTTTTATGTACCAACAGAAAATGGGGAAAAAATGTATTTTAAAGATGAAATGTTGAATCACAACAGGACAGAACGCAGAAAGTGTGCCAAATTAAATACAAGCAAGTGGTGTTGCCAAACCTGTCTTCCAACTCTGTCAGGCGATGGCCACAGAGCATCGTCCTCCTTGGTGATTTCGCTGTCGTCAATAATTCTCTTCAGCTCCTCCATCACACTCTTGTGTACATAGGCCTGAATGGGGGGAACATTCAAATCAATTGTATTTATTTCTTTTAAATACATAATTAGGGCTTAGTGATGCCAATTACGCTTATACATGCAAGGAATTGGACAATGATTGTCAGTGACTCAATTTTCATGCAAAACACAGTAAATGGCAATAAACAGAGGAAAAGGTAAAGCAATGTTCAAGGAAGAAATGTAACACCAAGCACGATTTTGCATATAGAAGATTAACAATGAGTGCAACAGTGCACACAGCATGTCCAATGAGGAGGACTTATACACTCAGTGTGCACTTTATTAGGTACAATTTGATACACCAACTCAAGTTTTGGTTTATGTTGCCGATAATGGTCAGGGTTCTGGGTAGACTGTCACAGAAGAGGTGTTGATTCAATGATATGTTTTGGCATCGGGGGTCATAGTTGGTGGTGGACTGAGCTGCATCATATTCAGAGGTGTTTCCAATGTGCTGTGCCACTCATGTATGTCAACGAGGAGAACAAAATATAAACACCTCAATATAATGTAGTTCAGTACAACACATTTAACTGTGAGCTCAGTCATAAACATACAATTGAAATTACATATTTCCCGCTCTGTCAACAAAAACGTATTATAAAATTCACAAAAGTAAAATTCATGGCAGAGCTGGTGTATAGGATTACATTGGAATGTACAGATGTACATAATAAAGTGCACACTAAGTGTACATAGATAGGGACACAATTATGTCAACAATCAGGAGGCGATGTAAGTTGGATTACACAGAGCTACACACACTGTCTGTTGTAAATGTTGATATTCACATGTTCAGCCAAAGAAAAACATTCCAATCCGATACCTCTTTTCTGATCATCACGTCGTTCTTGTAGTTGCTGTTGTTTGCATACCGCAGCTTGCCTGCAAAGCAAACGTTTAGTTTGGAAACACGTCCAAGCAAACACACAAGTTAGCTGCGGACGCAAATTACGGAAATCACCGGTGCTACATGCGGGCTCAATGCGAAGATCAAAAGTGCAAGGCTTCCATTATTATGTATGCTTTGCTTTGTTCCTTAACATTTGACGTTAAAAATTAATTAAATGCATTGTTTTATTTAACAATTCGTAGAATCACTGCGAGGAGGCAACTCCGGCTCCAAGCGGCCTAATAAGCACCAACGTCCTGGTGTGAGCGGCGTTAGCTTAGCAATAGCTTAACTCACCATCGGGTCTGAACTCAAATTCCAGGAACTCGTGTCCGAATTTCCCTTTGTGTCCGACGTAATACCTCAAATAAAAGTCACTCGTCGACATTGCAGCTTTCGAAGAATAAAACTGGCGATAGTTTGGTTCGAAGGAACAACGGCAACGCTGTTGACTGAGGGAACGACTACCGCGCTGCCGCCCCTGCGCATGCGTACAGTGCACACAAAGGTACACGTCGCATTGTGATGACGTCTCACCTTCCCGCATCGCCGTGAAAGATTCTTCTCCCTTTTTCAGATTCGGTTCTTGGCGAGACGCTCAGTAGAAAAGAGCCGTTCAAACGCTCCGACGCTTCGTTCGTTTGGTTTGGTTGCGCTGCAAAGACATTTCACTGCATATATGTCTGAAAGTATGTACATGTATTTGACAAATAAACATCCTGAATCTCTTGAAGTTATCGAGCCGCGGACGAAAAAAAAAAAGGAACGGCTACTTCATTCGCTACGAACAAGTCGTTCGCGGGTTTCACATCGCTTCTTCCGCTCCGACCAGTCGCGCACACGTGTGGCGGTTGAAGAGCTGGGAACATGGCCGGCTCGGTCTCACAGCAGCTCGAGGAATTATTAAACCCGTTACCGAAGTTTGCGGACCCGGAGGACGATGGAGACGAGGAGACCAGAGCCAAGGTCGTCGACAAGTTTGAGGAAGACGAGGACGACGCTGGTGTCAGTGCTCTGCGGAGGCACAACGCGTCCCTGCTTGCAGAGACGGACAAGCGGTATCTGGGGAAGAGGATCTCCCGTAAACAGCTCCTCATGGATGTTGACGGTTCCGATGATGATGATGATGACGACGACGACGACGACGACGAAGAAGAAGGAGACGGCGATATAAATGACCTTGAAGGTGATCAGGAAGACGAAGATTCCCTAGAGGATGAAGACGTCGAATCCGGAGATGGAAATGATGGCGAAGACGATTCAGACAACCAGGAGGCGGTGGGGACGTCTAAAACGCGGCACAGTGACGACATATTTCCCGGGCAAATAGACCTCCAGAGGTTAACAGAAGGCATGGAAGACTTGGGAGAGAGTGAAGAAGATGACAGTGAGGAGGACGAGGGAGATGATGACGATGATGATGATGATGATGATGATGATGATAACGACGACGATGATGGGGGAACAGTTAAGACCTTCTCCACCGAGAAGGTAGACGAGGAGGTGGAGAAAGGGAAGGCCGTGAAGGATCAACTTGCCCTGTGGGATCAACTGCTCGAGGGCCGGATCAAAATTCAGAAGGCTCTCGCCACTGCCAACCAGCTTCCGCAGCCACAGACCTTCCCCGAGTTCAAGAGGAGGGGTGGGCCAGAGTTTATCGGCGCGCTGAAGAACAGCCACAAGGCCTTGAAGGCGCTGCAAAGGTCCCTGTTGCGGCTGCAGGATCAGCTGCTGTACCAGAACCCGGACACAAGGCCCATCTCCCTCGGGAACAGATGGGGATCAGGTGATCGGGGCGAGGATGAGGATCATAGTGGGGAGGAGGACGACGACGAGAAAGAGCCGGCGAGATCTGTGAGGGAAGTCGGTCCGCTGAAACGTAAACTGGACATGGCAGAGTACCCAGGCTTGATGGCGAAACGTTTCTCTGACTTCCAACCTTACTGTAATGCCACGTTGCAGAAGTGGCATGATAAAACCAGACTGACCATGGGGAAAAGCACCAAGGGCTTTGCTGCATTTGACAGGAACATACTCACCCAGGTGGAACAGGTGCTGATGGACAAGGAGAGACTACTGCGGCGCACCCAAACTCGGCGATCCGAGTACAGAGTCCTGGGTAAAAAGGATTCCTCTTCAGCCGCCCCAGAAACCATCAGCCCGGAGGGTGATGAGCCGGCAGCAGAGCAGCTGCTCAAGGCCAACAGGCACCTCAAAGACCTGGACGAGGACATATTTGACGACGACGATTTTTACCACCAGCTCCTCAGAGAGCTCATTGAACGCAAAACCAGTGCAGCGGACCCCAATGATCAGGTGGCCATGGGCAGGCAGTGGCTGGCCATTCAGAAACTACGCAGCAAAATCAAGAAGAAAGTGGATACCAAGGCCAGCAAAGGACGCAAAGTGCGATTCACCATCCACAGCAAGCTAGTGAACTTTATGGCTCCGGTCGATCACAGTCCGATGAATGATGAGGCGCGTACCGAGTTGTATCGTTGCTTATTTGGAGTGACCTCAGAATAAACGAGACAACCATAAATACAAAAAATGCTTCTCCCACCAAGAATAGAGTTGAATCAGAACAGATGTTGAACTGACAGTTTTGGGGCCTCAGCTTTCAAGGCTTGATGTGGACTCAGTTTTTAAGAAAATGGGACTTTCATTTCTCAGTTTCTCGTTCTTTTTAACTATTGCTAATGTGTTAATGACAGTCTAAAATACCAAGGGAGTGCCTCAACTCAGGCTTTGCGAAAAGGACATGATAATGTATGTCAAAATATATTACATTATAGTACATTATATTATTACTATATTGTACTTCAAAAGACTTTATTCTTGAGGTTCATCCTTTTGTACTGTCAGTCTTCTGAAATATTAAATTGTCTTTGTTTCCATATCAAAACCTTTTTAATTAGTCGATGGTAACATTTCCCTTGTATTAATGGAAATACCTTGATTATTAATGTTATTTCCACATTTAGACCCCTGAATTCATGGCTATATTTCACTATTTGACAAGAGGTCGTTTTGAAAATGAAAGTTTATTGTAACAAGTGGTGCATGGGTCAATTAAAATAAGTAAAAATAAATTTATTACCTGAGAAATCTATGTACATGAAAAGCTGCACAGAAAGCAAAACAGGATGTGCATCCTGATTATACTGCAAAACAGAATGGAGCGGTCAGCAATACAGTACTTGTAATTCAGTTAAAACACCTGATTTGTAATGTGGCTGGGAAATGTCATCCCATACATCTTATAACAATAGATATAGCACTGAGGTAAGTCCAGAACAGTGTAGGCGTGAGTGCACATTTCATGATTTTTTTTAAGTAGCTGTCACACTACTACTGAAACAAACTATTATGTGATAAAGTGGAAAAAGTGTCTTTGGTGATCTTGTCAGCATAACATGTTACTAGTGAGATGTTTTTTGTCTGAGATCTAAATAACAACATACACTATACAGATATTGCTTTGGGCAGCATATAACAAAAGCCAAACCATACATGAATCATTTAAAAAAGTACAAGTAAAAAGAAAGAGGTTCATATTAGCTACATACTGTATGATCTTTCATTAGCTTATACATTTGCATTGATAGTCACAACTTGCCGTTTGAGTGGACAGAAAAGCCCTGCTGTTAAGACAGCACTTTGCTGTGTTGCATTTTCTTACAGTATATTTAGTGAATGTAAGTCGGATCAGCCAAATAGTCAGCGTTTTTATTTTTCAGCACCTTCGTGTTCGGCTTAATGGAAGCCGTAATCATCAAAAGGATGGAACTTCAAGTGAGCACAAAGGCTGACGTTTGCACTACCCGCCCAACTCCTTCATTCAAGACAGTAAAGGAAAAGAAAACCCCTTCAGATGCAGCAACAGACGTCCATCAGTCCAAAACGGTTAACACCAATGGAGAATGTTGTTTTGGTAGAATATCCCCGTTCTCGCCGGGTTCAATGTGTGCAGGACTCTGCTCTGGGGGTGTTTCGTCGACATCCAGACAGTCAGTCATTCGTTTGGTTAATCCGCTGTTAAGAATGTCCTGGATATGTTGAACTATAAGGTTTATGGCCACTGGATTTAGAGAAAAGGGTACATGTTTAAATTAGGCATCGTGTCTAAATAAGGCATTTTGAAGTCGTGTTTAAGGCACGTTAATCTAGACGCACTTGAAACACGCAGATTACTTTGCTCTCAGAACTGTGAAGGCTTCCTGATTTACTGTCTTCATCCAATGAGCACAATTCCCACTTTGCGGCAGGGTTAGATAAACATAGCTGTGTCTTTCGTGATTACACTTGAGTCTAGCATCTCAGAGAATCCTCATCATTAAAAAGGCATGAGGCGGTACATCTGGATTTGCATTTCGAATATTCAGAAAAGTGATTCTTCGCCTGCAACGAACGAACTGCCAAAGCGGTTCTGACATGACAACTGAGTCTAATCCCTGCTAGGTGCAAACATACTTGGCACATATACCGCCTCTGATGTCGAAAAAAATCTCAAGTCAAAATCAACTCACCAAGGTTATCAGCTCCTCTGGGTATGATCACATCAGCATATTTCTTTGTCTAGACGGGGGGAGGGGGAGAAAAAAAAAAAGTTTGACAACAAATTCCTATCCAGGGACATGTTCACACAAAGTGACTCGGAGCTTTGCATGTGGAATCATTCTCTCACCGGTAAACAATACTCCTCAAACGCCGGCTTGACAAAGGTGATGTACTGTGCAAGGACGCTTTCCAGGTCCCGTCCTCGTTTGCTTATGTCGCGGAGGACTGGGGGGAAGGAAATGGCACTTTTCAGTGGGGCCACCCCCCCTCCAACTTTGAATTTGAGGAACCAATTTGTTGTCAGGTCGGGGTTGAGCTCACCTCGACGCGAGAGGCGTGTGTCTGCGTCCGTGTCGACAAACAGCTTCATTTGAAAAAGGTCTCGGATCTCCTGGCGGTAGAACATCAGGATCCCTTCGAACAGCACCACGTCGGCAGGGTACACCGTCACCGTCTCCTCTTTCCTGACAAATTTTATACAAGTGTTAAGAGCTCCTGTTTCCCCTTTGTTCTCCTTCATGGATGATATCATGTACCAACATTAAATTCTGGCGATTATATTTAGGTATACACACTCAAAAGAGGAACCCACCTGGAATGGGTGACAAAGTCATACACAGGGATCTGCACCGTTTTACCCTCCAAGATGTCCCAGAGAGTGGCGACCATGAGATCATTATCAAATGCATCTGAAGTAGAGAAAAGAGGTCACAGAAGCCGCAGTCCAGCGATTCCACTTCCACACCAATTAATTCATTCTATGACGCAAACACATTCCGGCTCAGACCGCTGCAAAACTCAGCATTTCCGTGGGGAAGAATCACCTGGATGATCGAAGTTGAAGTGTCCCCTGAGCGCCTTTGCCTTCTGCTCCGGGGTGAGGACCCTGTAAAAGCTGTCCTGGCTGAAGATGGCCACCTGCCGCTGGTGGCGGTCGATTTTGTTCTGGCCCAACAACTCCATGATTTTACCGCACACGGACGACTGGCCACATGGGAAAAGAAAAAGCCAAACATACGTGACGACCGTTGGGACATCGACGGGAGAGCCTCGGTATGTAAACACGACGCCAGGAGTGATGTTGAAACCATAGACTGATGGGACAGACACAGAAGTCGGGTAAAGAACAGGTGGCTCAGTGAACAGTTACTCCTTAACGGGTGAAGAGGCATGACACCAGGAAGTCAAACCCACAGGAGACTTTCAGGTCGGCCATCGCTAGCGTTCTCTCGATTCGTTTCATTTGAAATCCTTGAATTACTTGATTTACGGTCGATTATCAGTTTGCATAATTGAAAAAAAAAAAAAAAAAAATTACATCGAATCGATGTAAAATTGTCACATGTTAAGTGCAGGCTATTTGAGAGAACTGTGGAAAGCATATGTCTGACTGGGAAATAATACAAGTCTATCTCACTCTAAAATAATGTGTTTTGACAATTATGGTACCTATACTACGCAAAACCAATTTTCGGTTATGCATGGACCAAATCAATATTTATACATACACTAAGGATTATTATTAATCATAAACGATATCACCTAATGTACTGCGATTTCCGAAGAATTGTAGGGTTGTATGTGTATATATATATATATATATATATATATATATATATTTCATTTTAATTGGAAGTCCTGACATTAGTGTTTGTTTTTCCCCAAATTGTTAGTGCACAGCTGACACCATTTCATTTAATTAGGAAGGGAATACCATCTAATTGAAAAATGTATTATTATTATTATTATTATTAATAATAATAATAATAATAATACATATATATATCGGTATGTAGATGTAAATTATTGAAATATACAGTACATTACCACTGTAGGCCTAATTAAATGTGCTTTGGTGAGAGGAAGAATGTATTTAAATTTGACTTTGTCATCCCAAATTTCCTCATTGATGGATCCTAATTCCACAAAACGACGCACTCGCGTTGTGTCTGTTCCCGTCAATTAGCTGGGCGGGTCAATGTAATTCTTCATAATAGTTAAAGCGTTAAAGGCCGACCTTGCCACTGGCGGTTCCTCCGGCGACGCCGATAAGAAACGGCTGCCGGTAGTGATGTCGGTTTTGGGTTTGGTCGTCGGGCTTTGTCTCGCTGTCCCCTGCCATGCTGACCGCTCCTCTGACACCTCGGAATGCAGGGCTCCTGGTGCGCTCCCCGCACGGCGACAACGACGTCGAATCGGGGTTCGCAAACTGGGGTCCGCGGCCCCCTAGTGGTGCTCGGAGGAATTAAAAAAATAAGAAGAAAAAACAGTATATATACACTTTGTTTGTGTGTGTGTGTGTTGTGTGGGTGTGTGTGTGTGTGTGTGTATGTATATATATATATATATACATACACACACACACACACACACCCACACAATATATATACATACACACACACACACACACACCCACACAACACACACACACACACAAAGTCGATTCAGCTTGTGTTCATATAGGGCCAGGGTCAGTGGACCCCCTAATGAAGATGCAGTCTGACAGCCATAAAAATGTTTTGGAACCCCTCATTTAGGCGGTGGTTCTCAAACTTATTTTTCAGCCTTATGGGGGAGAAAAGGTTTTTACGCCTTTTCGATTTTTTTCGTATATAATCACCAAAATGTCAACGGCATTCAACAGTCATTTTCAACTTGTAATCGATAGTTAGCACAGAGTAATAATTCATATTATTGTTTACAATGTTCTGCCTATATACCATTTACCCTGTGCATGGAATAGTATTGCATGGCATTTGTATATTTCTATGTCTGACCTTTTTTTTGTTTTGTATCATTCTCTGTATCTTATTTGTATAAATCTGACATTTCATTTTCAAATTGTATCCTAGTTTATTTTACTTTCATTCTCCCTTTCCTTTCGGACTGTTAAGCGTTTTATTTGTTCGACGCTATGGTCCGTACTGGAGTGCACCAAACCTGCCCAAAAAGGAATTATTCGTTTGTGCAAATCGTGGTACCCCTTTTGTCGTCACTTGAATCAAGGATGACGAAAGAGCCCAATATATTTTGATACGTTTCGAAATTGTATTGTATCAAATTACAATCCAGTTCAACCCCGCTGTATTGGATTGAATGACTTTTATTTTATTTTATCCTTGTGTGTGTGTGTGTGTGTGTGTGTGTGTGTGCGTGTGCGTGTGAGTGTGTGTAAGTGAGTGTGTGTGTGTGTGTGTGTGTGTGTGTATAGGGCGCCTCTCGGCCGAATGGACGCACTTAGTTCGGAATTGGGAATACGGAGCCGGAATGGCCGAGTTCCACTCTCTAATGGAACGTAACATGGTAGCTTCACTGTCTCGCGAGATGGTTGAACCGGAAGTGTTTTTTATTGCGCTTTTACATCCGGGACCTTCCGAGACGAGCGCTGACCGTGCTTTAGCGGAACCTCGGATCAGTGTGGCTGTGGCGTGCGAAGGAGGGGGTTTGTCCGTCGGAATCCAACTTTAAGTTGAATTCAATTTCGGGTTAACGGAGGCTGGAGCCATGAGTACGATGTTCGCGGATACGATACTCATCGTGTTCATTTCTGTTTGCACGGCGCTGCTAGCGGAAGGTGAGTGCGGTGACAGCGCCCCCCCCCCCCCATCTCCCGGTGGTTACACCAACCTGGCAACCCGAGCCTTTGAGAGACTATTTAACATTCAGATCAAATCTAAACCAGGGTCAATGTTGTTGTTGTTATTATTATTATTATTATTATTATTATTATTATTCTTTTTATTATTATTTTTTTTTTAACAAATTCCTACTTCTCTTTGCTGTCAAAAAAATAAGAATCATAACCATATACTACTATGTTTTATACTGCCCCCACATAGCTATATATTTGTTGTGTTGTTGTTTTTTTTATCAGTTTCTAAAGAGTTCAGCCATTAGGTATTTGTCACATTAATCTAACTATGAACAAGACCCATTTTTTGACATTGCAGTTTAACTTACCAAGGTTTTCTCACTCGGTCCTGGGTTTGATGCTCGGGCCTGTTGAATGAACAGTCACTGTTCGGCCCTGGCCGGGGACTAATCCCATCCACCCAAGAGACCCAGGCCTTTCCCTTGACCAAATGTGCGCTCAATGGGCGGTCTGTTAAAACAGACATTCACCAACTTTTTCAAGTGCCCGGACAAGGTTGGAGGAATGCATTTTATGTGTGCCGAAGGCCCCAGTTTTTAAAAACGCTGTAGTAAAGAATTCAGAGCTCTTACTGCAATTAGCGTATTTATTTTAATTTTTTCCTGTCTTTAGGTATTACATGGGTTCTAGTGTACCGGACTGAAAAATACAAGAGGCTAAAGGCGGAGGTGGAGAAACAGAGCAAAAAACGTGAGTTACTTTGAGCTTGTAAGAATGTTTATTGCCCTTCATCTCAACGGTATTACTGAACATTTGCTCCTACATTTCAGTTGAGAAGAAGAAGGAAACCATCACAGAATCAGCAGGACGTCAGCAGAAGAAAAAGATCGGTAAGAAAAAAATCCAACTGTTAGAAATTCAGCACCAGCCAGGTGAATTTGCAGGGAAGGTGTCGGATCAGATGGAAAAAAATAAATAAATAAAAAATCGAATGCCTTTCAACATTGTTTTTCTAATGCACTACAGAGAGGCAAGAAGAAAAACTGAAAAACAACAACAGAGACCTGTCTATGGTAAGATGCCTTATCTTTCACAATGAAAACATTTTAATATAAAAGATGAGTCAGAATGTAAAGTGATTAACTTTTTTAAATAAAAAAAAAAATAAAAATTTTAAAGGTCCGCATGAAGTCCATGTTTGCCATCGGCTTCTGCTTTACCGCATTGATGGGAATGTTCAACTCCATGTGAGTGTTATTCAGTGATTCCTGACTATTAAAGTAATATTTGTCTTGTGTCAAATGTTTGTCTCATTTTAGTGTGTGAGGTCTTATGCCTTTACTTTTCTTCCTTCTCTTCTGTTTTCAGTTTTGATGGCAGGGTGGTGGCCAAGTTGCCATTCGTCCCACTCTCCTACATCCAGGGACTGTCGCATCGCAACCTTCTGGGCGAGGATTACACCGACTGCTCCTTTATCTTCCTGTACATCCTGTGCACTATGTCCATCAGACAGGTAACTTATACTTTGTCATGTTTTAGATGTATATTTTTTTGTTCAATACATTTCAAAGATTTAATTGAATATCAAATCTGGAAAAACCTTGATTCCTGCGTCCAATGTATATTAATAACATTTAATTGCCAAAACAGCTTTTCATATTGTCTGAAAAGTATTGCTTATAGTTTTAAAGATAACACTCTTCTATAATCGTTATATTATTGCATACTATATTTTAGAATGCCTGCGCTATCATATTCAACACTTCACTAATGTTATTCATGTTCAGTTTTCTACTTATTAAACAATATATTATATTATGCTCAACTAAAGTTTTTTTTTGTTTTTTTTTGTTTGTTTGTTTTGGTTTTTTTTAACCCTTATAACCAAGAGTCCTTTTCAAGACTGTTTCTCAATAATTTTTGTCCTAATTGGGCCATGTTTATAATTTCTTGTTCCAGAACATTCAGAAGATGCTTGGTCTCGCACCCTCCAGAGCTGCAACAAAACAAGCTGGAGGCTTCCTGGGACCCCCTCCCCAAGCTGCAAAGTTTTCCTAAACACCACCAGCATTTTTAACAATCCACTTCACACTCTAGGACTGCAAGTACCTGCAGCGGTGCCTGTGTCATACAAAAATCACAACTACTTTGGCGGAATAATCTTACTTTGACAAGTTGCAGCTAGGTACTTTGGCATAGTTTGAACGAACACATGTGCTTTGACTTGTTTTATTTTAAGATTTCTTAGCTTGTAAATGCAGAATTTAATTTATGTTTTGAGTTCTAACAGGTGATAGTGATAATGATAACATGTTTAGTATAGTGCAGCTGATTTGGTACACTGACTTCAGAGTTTGTGATAAATTGGCTAAATACATTTATTCATTCAGCAGTGTTACTGTAAGTAATTCTCTTTATCCTTGCTTATTTATAAGAGAAATACATTTTTATCAATGAATTTCATATTTGTTTGTTTCCCATTTGCCTAACTAGATTCTCAATTTAAGAATCTTTACGATGTTTGTTTTTTTTAATCCCCAATTTGATATTGATCCCACATTTATTTTGCTGGAACTCTATAAGAAGCAGCCATTTTTGGACACCTGCCAACCTGCACACATTTTGTGTATCAACCATGCAATCCTTGGTCAAAATACGCGGGTATGAAATTCCAGCTGAAACTACGCAAAAAAGAGATAGAAATTTAATTATGAAAAACAATAAATCAATACAAAACAATAATGTACATTTATTGGGTATTTAAACTACATCCCTGGGATTGGACCAGAGGCTACGACCTGTGGTCCTGTATCCCCTTCCTCCCTCTCACTAAACATCCACTGAGCGTCCTGAGCGCAGCCGTTATTTATTATCCACCGACATCGCATTGCTGAGGTAAAATGGGAAGTCGGGGAGTAATGAGCACAAAAACCGTAATGTTACCGTAACATATAAAGCGTTGATAATAGTTTTCAGCTTGATTGGCCGCGACCTGTGACCGGCCAATCAGATATATTTTCAGATTCTGTGCACGCCCGATACTGTGCTCAAGTACTCATAAAAATGCTCCGACACCCAAACCCAATAGGAATGTAATGTAACGTAGTTATGCATTTGACGCTCATAAAAGAGAGTGAATTAAGAAAATGTCGGCTGTTTGGAGTTATTTCAAGGTTAATGAAGATTGGATGAATTATTTTCTATTGCCAAGAGTGTCGTTAAGGGGGAGAAACCCCCCTAAATGTTTAGAAAATTGTTTGTTAGACAAAAATGTTGAATGACTATGTGATGAAAATGAAAACGTATAACCATAATCAGATCAGGCGTCTCTACCCAAACATCCTGTTTGTAGACTATTTTTAAATTGTAAAGTTAGGCACATGATGACTTAGACATATTTAAATATGTATTCTATTGGATATGTAAACTATTAAAGTTTTTTCTTTCAGTAGTAGGTTTTTATTACAGTAACCTTTGTATGAGCGAACATTAAACTGAAAATTCAACTTTGTTTACTCACTCCCTAGTGCCCAGACTGCCCCAGGTAGGCAGAAGCGTCCAGATGACTCTGATTTAGAGGAGAGCAGGGAGGAGGAGGAGGAGGAGGAGGAGGAGTTAAAGAGCAGCAGCAGTGCCAGTGGAGGAGTGATAGGAGATATTGAACAAGCAAGTCATAAGGGAGAGAAGAGTATGGACAGATTGGAAGTGAGAAAGGTGAGATTTAAGATGATCCAGCACCGTGGCCAGAGAAAGTACAAGACCACAAAGGAGAAGCTATTATTCGCAGACTATCCAACAGGTGTAGTGAGGAGACGGAACTGTATGAAATCATGCCCCCAGACTCAGTCAAGCCATTCCCCAACTATTTACAGTACGGTAAGTCAGCAAAGGGAAGAGAAAAGCTGCAGAGGGACTGGTTTATTTATCGTAAGAGTGTAAAGGCATTATATTGCATTCCATGTGTTATTTTTTCTCACCAGCAAAGTAAACCATCACCCAGTTCTCTGAATAGTAAGGATGGCTATAAGATATCATTGGTGAATTGGTGGCGGAGAATGTATGACCACCAGATCATGAGGATGGTGTGTCTCTCAGGAACTGTTACTGGAAATGGAAAAAATCTGTAGCATATCTTAACAATAGCAACAGGTATAGACAGTCAGCTGCAGAAAAAAATCTGTCCGGAAATGGATACAAATAAGAGCACTTCTAGAAATAATTTTTGGATGTGACACTGTACTTAACATCATGGAATCTGCCCTTCCGGGGGAAAACACTCAATCTCGATGATGTGCATGATGGACATTACCTAGGCTTACTTGAACTGTTGTCAAATTATGACCCGCTATTAAGTGAGCACTTACAGAAAGTTGGGGACAAAAAGAGAGGAGCACAACTGACTCATTACCTCAGCCCGGAGAGCCAGAACGAGTTCATAGAAATAGGTGGTCAAAGGGTTTTGAAAAACAACGCTTTATAAAAGAGAAGATGCAATCTATCACTCGGCTATATGTGATGCAACTCCAGACATTTCCCATTCCGAGCAAAATGTTTTATTGGTGAGAAATGTACACAAAGATAATGTTCAGGGAACAGGAGAATGGGAAATAATTTATCGTTTTCTTGAATTTAGAGATGCGTTAGAAAGACAGGCAATTAAGTTTCTGAAATGATTTTGAGTGCATTGGAAGGGCATGGTATTGACACAGCAGATTGCTGTGCTCAGGGCTATGACAATGGTGCAAATATGTCAGAGAGTGAAGGGAGTTCAAGCACACATGCTGCAAAATAATCCACTGGCCACATCCTCACCCTGTGCCACCCTCACTCTTAATCTCGTGGGTGTACATGCAGCTCAGTCATCCCCAGAAGTATGTACCTTTTTTTGGGCTGTGTGAATCGTCTTTACGATTCTTCTCAACCGCCTTTCAGACACGCGACGGAGTGCGCGTATTGCTGCGGTCCGACCAGCAGCAACTCATTTACCATCCGTCATCCGGGCCCTGGACGTGCTTCCTGTAACCTGCGGCCTGACAGACGGAGACAAATCTGAGGCAGAAGGTCTGAAAAGCTTCTTCATGGGTTTCAAGGCAAACCTTTCCGCTCACTATCTGAGTAAAAGTTTTGCAGGGTGCTGAGGATAGAAGCCTAATTCTTCAGTCAGGAAATATTTCTCTGGACACTGAAGCAGCTCACATTGAGGCACTACAGGAGGAAATGCAGGCTCTGCGTAATCAACGGGACGCTCTTCTGGCGGAAGCTTCCACGGTGGCAAATTAAATGGGTGTTAATAGTCAGTTTCACAGTGGGCAGAAGAGCCGCCAGGAAAAAAAAAAATGTTTCCCTGATGAGACTCAAGATGACAGAGCAAATTAACACAAGCCAGACACTGGATTCACAACACAGTGTTTTATGTGTCTCTGGATAGTATAATCAGTCATTTGGACATGCGGTTCCACATAATTTCATTCTTATATTTAGGAAAATGACTGGAAACCAAATTCATGTATCTTGCCACAAATTGAGAAACAAGTACTCCAAAGATCTCGAAGATGGTTTTGAAATTGAAGCGTGACATCTAAAGGCAATATATGGTGCCACTTTTTCACTGTTTCAGTTGGTCTTTCTCCTGTAGAGCTCCTAATTGCCACACACAAGATGCAGCTACAGAGCATTTTTGGAGAGGTGTGCAAACGCACTGCAAATCTTCTGTACGACGCCTGTAACAGTTGTTGGAGGTGAACGTGCCTTCAGGAAGCTGAAACTTATAAAGAACTATCTGAGATCTGCGATGTGCCAAGACAGGTTGAACAGCCTTGCCATCGTTTCAATTGAAAACCAGTTAGCTTGAAAATGTAACTTTAAAGACGTTAGAAATTAGTTTACTCACTCGCTGGCTCTTGGTGCAGTGTAACCTCTTGAGTTTTGTTGACAGGGAACACACACAAGGACAAATGCCTTCACCCATTCTACTCAAGTGCTGCCCAGGGATGGGCAAATACTGTTTCAGGGTTTTTTCTGTTGTGGTTTATCTCCTGTTGAACTTACTCAGGAATTACCACGTCATGTCTTGACACCATAGTCACAGTTTCAGAGATGCTGGTTCTCTGTAGGTACCACATTTATGCCTGCAGTTCAGGATTTTAATTGTTATTTGGGGAATAAGGTATTTAGGTATGTATTTAGGAATTATGCATAGGGTAGAAAATGGTTAGCCTTGTTTATAATAATTGGTAATAAATTGTTTAATCTGAATCGTGGATCATTGGTAATTTCTTCATTAAAACTGACTGCAATACCATTCTTCAAAATAAGTCACCAATTGTGTAGTTATTTATGATAAAGCATCATAAAAATCTCATGACACAGACAGCTTTAGGAACCAAAAATGTTTGCGATACTGTTAATGTAGGCAAAGGATGAAGGTGGAAACTAGAATCTGCACAATTGTAGTATAGAGCAGCAGAAGCTTATAGTAGTACATTTAATAACAACACATAATGTTCAGTGCGTTATTTTAATCAGAAACATTCTGATTTCTATGTTAGGGGCCCAGTAGGTTTTTTTTATGGGGCCCCTCTGGCAACGGCCTGTCTATCGCCTGACAGTATTCCAAAATTGTGCAGACTGCGTATCTATCGCTGTCACAGTGGAGCTCCGATCGGGATGAAAAGTTTGACTCTTTTTTGAGACTCGGTTCTGGACGACTCACTCAGTTAAACGTGTCGTTCGATTTGATTCAGTTGGTTTCATGCACGGTAAGTTCCAGTGAATGAGAGTAAGAAGAGTAAGTCATTTATTATTATTACTTTTTTTTTTTGCAATGATTGCAATTTATTTTGGAATGGCAAGTACCATATAAATATGATAGAAAAGTTATATTTGCACTTAAAAGTGAAATTTTAAACTGGACATTTGCATGTTAGTTATATGTTGTGTCCAGTTACAGGTTGAATTATACTGAAACTTGGTGACAGTCCCATTTTATTGGAACTCAGTGACCGCTCCATGTTGTAATTTATTTCATTGTAACTCAGGGACAGTTTCATGTTCTATTACTGTTCCATAGCGAATAATGGACAATAATAAACACTGTCAAAATCAGCAATCTCACTATTGTGGTAAGTGAGAATTGCAGAAGTAGTCTCTATGGGCAGCTTTCCTGTCACGTGAGCGAGATCAGATCACGTTATGTATTTGTCAATGACGTACAGAAGAAATACCCAGTGAGAGTAAATAATGAGAAAATGTGATTTCTAGAATATTAAACTCAAAATGATTGGACGACAAGGTAAAGGTTATTTAATAGTCAATGTTTTATTATGAGCATATGAGTGAATGAAAATCAGAATCGACAGATCAGACTTCTAAAAAATCGGAAATCGGAATCGGCAAAGAAGATTTCAATCAGTGCATCTCTCGTTGGTAAACGTGTTGGGTAACTTTACAAAATGATACATTTCAAGCGGTATATCCTAATGATATGAGTTTGTATACTGTATATAGTTAGCTGTAGAATTCAAGATTCAAGAGGTTTATTCGTCACATACATATACATACTTTCATACATATATGCAGTGAAATGTAATGCAACGCACCCGGCGATAACACACAATATGTCCTAGGAAAATTTTCTTTCTACTAGACCAACTAACTGCCTCCTAAAACGTAATACAGTAAGTAGAATACTTATAGAATACAATAAAAATATATAGAATAAAATAAAATGCAATAAAATAAAATGAAATAAAATGGAATAGATAGAGGGAATATGCTTATGTATATGGAATAGGCAATTATGTATATACAGATATGTGCATTAAAGTGGCATGTGAATAAAGTGAGGTAGTGTTTGGGATAATACAGCACAGTATACAACAGTACGGCGCAGCAATACGGCATCACGAACAACCCTGAACAGTGACACAGTATGCGGTACAGTATGCTACATACAGTACAATAGGTAGTGGAGCCTATGTGTGTGGCTCAGTGAGGACCCCTGGTGAGGTCAGCATTGACGGTTCTAATGGCGTGCGGGAAAAAACTCCGTCTCAGTCTCTCTGTTCTCGCTGTGTGACTGCGGAGGCTCTTGCCTGACCGCAGCAGCTGGAACAGTCCATTGTTGGGGTGATGCGGATCCTTCATGATCCTGCGTGCTCTGCTACTACACCTCCTGGTGTATAAGTCCTGCAGGGAGGGGAGGGTTGTTCCAGTGGTACGTTCAGCTGAACGCACCACCCTCTGCAGGGCCCGCCCGTCCTGAGCAGTACAGTTCCCAAACCAGGCAGTGATGTTGCCTGTCAGGATGCTCTCCACTGCTCCAGAGTAGAAGGACTTGAGGATCCTCACCGAGACCCGGAATTTCCTCAGCTGCCTGAGGTGGTTAAGACGCTGCCTCGCCTTTCTCACCAGAGTGTCTGTGTGAACAGTCCATGTTAAGTCCTCTGTGATGTGGACTCCCAGGTATTTGAAGCTGCTCACCCTGTCGACGCATGCGTCCTCGATTGTGATCCTCGCCTAAAGTCCACAATGAGCTCCTTAGTTTTGCTGACGTTCAGGTGGAGGCTGTTGTCCTGGCACCAGACAGGTCAGCCACCTCCTCGCCGTAGGCCTTCTCGTCGCAGTCGGTGATCAGGCCCACGACAACAGTGTCGTCAGAAAACTTTATGATGGTGTTGGAGCTGGACCTGGCCACACAGTCATGTGTGTACAGGGAGTACAGTAGGGGGCTGAGGACGCAGCCCTGGGGGGATCCTGTGTTCAGGGTGAGGGAGCTTGACATGGGCTTCCCCACCCTGACCACCTGGGGGCGGGCTGTGAGGAAGTCCAGGATCCAGGCGCACAGCGGACCATTCAGTCCGAGCTCCTTCAGCTTGACAGCCAGTCTGATGGGGACTATGGTGTTGAAAGCTGAACTGTAATCAATGAACAGCATTCTCACATAGGCCCCCTTCTGGCCATCCAGATGCGTAAGCGTGGTGTGCAGTACCTGAGAGACCGCGTCATCCGTGGATCTGTTCTGTTGGTACACGAACTGCAACGGGTCCAAGGTGCGGGGGAGGGAGGCGCAGATGTAATCCTTAATCAGCCTCTCGAAACACTTCATGACCACCGAGGTGAGGGCCACCGGACGGTAGTCATTCAGGCAGGCAGGAGAGGCGATCTTCGGGACAGGAACGACGGTGGACCTCCTGAAGCAGGACGGGACCACTGATTCAGCCAGGGAGATGCTCATTACATAGTATCTTACATACTATGTAATGAGCCTCGTTACGAGACGACTACGGTGTGAATAATTGATTATTCTGCAGTCATTTAGCTGCAGCGTGTCCTTGTTACACTATTGTGGTACTCAAAATATTTTCCTAAGATTGGCAGGTCTGTATTTGCATGATGTATGTACTCCTCTATATGCTATATATGCTGATTGTGGTGGGGTCCGCCTTTCCTGGAAAGAATGCAGAGATCGGCCACGCAAGAACTGAAAGCCAGTGGTGAATGTGATAAACCAGCGTAGCAAGGGGAAGTTGGTCAATTGTCTATATGGATCCCCCTGGATAAAAAAAATAACAATAAAAATATCCCTACCACCTCAGGTGAACAAATAAACTCCACCAACCAATCAATCAATCAATCGATTGTGACAAGGCAAACTTAAAAAAAAAATGTACTTGTCGGCGGAAGGAGGAAAAAGACCTTCCAGTTCCTAATGGAATTCTGCGACTTGTTTCCCACCCAACACAGATAATCTTACGGATCAGGGTTGTCGGATCTACCAAGCTAGCCCAACTGTGCGATCACGTTGCCATTTCAATAAAACCACAATGAAACTCTGTCTGAGGGCGACGGTGAATTCGCTGGTTTCCATCTTGCAACACTGTCACGGATTACCACTTAAATAATGGGAAAGTCCCGCGTATAACCTCGTTGAGCAAACCAATAAAAGTACCTTGGCGCAGCCTTATCGGCAAACGTTCCATAATTAAATATGAAGGCGGCGTTCTGACGGATGAAAGACAAAAACAAAACAAAAAAAAGGCCTTTCTCAATGTGCGTTCTTGTCTGTGCTTGTGTTCTTGTGGACTGGTGAAACGTCATCAGTCGCAGCCCAAGTACTGTTCCAATTCAAAGTCCGCGTCGAGCCAAGTCCAGTCCAAATGCCCGGATGTGGACTTGCGGGGCGTGGCTTCGGGGGGTTGGTTGGGGGGGGGGGTATAAATGGTCCGTGCGCGTTAACCCCTCCTGCCACTCCTTTCGAATTCCAACAAACCACCTGAGGTAAATGACCGCGAGTCCCCGAGTACGTCGGGGTACGGAGGGGTGGTCTCGGTGCGGGGCGTGCAGACCCCGCGTCTGCACGCCCCGCATGTCGACGTTTCCGACCCCGTTAACCGCGCAACGCGTTGTGAAAATGGCCGAATGCGCAACAAATCGGTGTTCATGCCGCGAACCGCCCGTGCTTCGCAGGTGCTGTGCGCGCTGAGAGAAAATGGCCCAGACCCTGCTCGGCACGATGCCCGCCGCCTCCACCGGGACCGTGGTGGTCACCGACCCGCTCAACTACTGGGGCGGACGGCGGGTCAAGCCCAGGGACGGGAAGAACTCCGAGCCCGTGTTCGAGCCTGCAACCGGTAAATCATACCACAAATGATATCGCTTGGCGTTTGAACTGTGTGCTTGTTATGGGTTCTGCCCCACGCTTTTTTTGCAGGATAATGCAACGTTTTTTGTTTGTTATTTGTTATCTGTTTTGGGAGGGACTCGTTTTTCACTTGTAACACAGAGGCACCAGAAATAATCTGTGTCAACAGATTGTTACACCCTCCAGTGGATAATACTTTGCATGTTCTCCCCGTGCTCACATAGGGTCTCCTCCATATAACATCATGTGTGTCGGGCCGCTGTGGCTGCACCTAATGCATTTGTTGTGGTGTGTATGTGACAATAAAAGATGAGCAAAAGCTTGTCTAGTTTAACCACATGTGTGTATTTTAAGTTAAGTAGTAGACTAAGATAGTAAGATAATGTGTTATATGGACGTTCTTTTGTTTTTTAATGCAGGCCGTGTTTTGTGTGACATGGTCCCTTGTGGGGCTGAGGAGGTTGACCAGGCTATTAAAAGTGCCCATGCTGCCTACCTGACATGGAGCAAGATGGCAGGCATGGAGAGGGCTCGGGTTATGCTGGAGGCCGCACGCATTATTAGGGTAAGCAATCAAATTTGGCGTCATGTAATTGCAGAGTTCCCTGTTGCTACCATTGAATATAAAATGTATTATTCGGTAATGCGCAGAATGACTCGGCGTGCGCCGTCAGCAACAGGAAGAGAAGAAAGGTTGGGAGGGGAACAGAGCGTTGCATGGCGCCTGCCTTCCCTTCCTCTGCCCTATTTCTAATGTGCACGCGCAGCAGTGTTTGAGCTTCGCAGCGAGCTAGAGCTTGTCCCCTTTCAGACGGTTAGGAGTCGAGTGGCTAGACAGGCCTGCTGACACACCCCCTGTCCTCACAGCTTAGTATGACCTGTCTCTGGCATGCGTCATTTGGTCTCCAAAAATCGAAGTCCAAGTCCCTAATCTCGGCTGTCAATGGATAACTCTTCAAAACCCTTCCGACAGAAGTTCATTCAGCTATAACACGAGGCAGAGGACAAAAGATTGGTAAGCTTCCATCAGGTGAAAGGGAATCGAGCCCCACCCCCACCAGAGAAGCGTATATTCAAGTTATTATCACGTAGTGGGTCAAAAGTGAATTGAAAATGAAAGGCTGCATGGAATATAAATGGTTCTTACTGCTATGGGAGCTCTTTTAACTACCGTGGTACGCTGTGTTCAAATGGTAACAGGAGCGAAGAGACAACATTGCCAAGCTGGAAGTTATCAACAACGGCAAATCGATTACCGAGGCTCAGGTGGATATTGACGTCGCCTGGCAGTGCATAGAGTACTACGCTGGCTTGGCGGCTACGCTTTCAGGTGCACTTTTTTTCATCCAAAATGCACAAAACCGATGTATCATCAGTTGTTTCATGCGTTAATTTTGGTTGTTTTGATATACACTGTATGTACTGTGTTGACATATACTCTAATAAATGATTCATCTTCCTTATCTTTGAGCTATTCAACTAATTTCAACCTTAAAATGACCATAAAATATGGCGCTGAGGTTCAAATTGACGGTACATTTATCACAATTCAATCATATAGTTTGTAATTGATTGATATGTGAACTCAACGGGACAAAATATTGGTTTCACAATTTGGGACCAAGGCCGGCATTCATATTTCCATTTTGCTGTCACAATGGCGTTCAAAAAAAACAAAACATTTGATGTTTCTTGGCGGGCGTTCATATTTACATTTTGCTGTCACAATGGTGTTGAAACAAAAAAAAATACCCAATATTTGTTTCTTTAGGTCAGCACATCCAGCTCCCCGGCGGGGCGTTTGCATACACAAGAAGGGAACCTCTTGGTGTGTGTGTGGGAATTGGTGCCTGGAACTATCCCTTCCAGATCGCGTCATGGAAGTCCGCTCCTGCCCTGGCCTGTGGTGAGTCTCTGTCTCTGTCTCTGTCTCTCTCTGTCTCTGTCTCTGTGTGAGTGTGTTTATCCTGCTGTCTCCAGTGTCTTGTGTGTCAACTCAAAACAAACTGTCCCAAACACCCCCCACCTTATGTGTGCTTGTTTCCGCTCACATTTAGGCAACGCCATGGTCTTCAAGCCGTCTCCGATGACCCCGGTGACAGCTGTCATCCTGGCTGAGATCTACAGGGAGGCGGGTGCCCCCGAGGGTCTGTTCAACGTGGTGCAGGGTGGAGCGGAGACCGGCACCTTGATGTGCCACCATCCGATGGTCGCTAAGGTCTCCTTCACTGGCAGCGTGCCAACTGGCAAAAAGGTACGCCGGCTTGGAATTCTTTGTCATTCCATTTCCCCCATGCCAACAAAGCGCTCCCAGAGGGTTTACTGGTCCTGCCCTGATGTGATGTAACCTGTCTTACACTCAGATCATGGAGATGTCTGCAAAGGGGGTGAAACCTGTGACTCTGGAGCTGGGGGGGAAATCTCCTCTCATCATCTTCAAGGACTGTGAGCTTGAGAATGCAGTGAAGGGAGCGCTGATGGCAAACTTTCTCACTCAAGGAGAGGTTAGGTTGTTTTTTTTGTTTTTTTGTGTGTATTTACTTGGATTCCACTTCCCACTTTTCTTGGATATCAGCTCACAATAAACAATGTCACGTTATCGCCTCTCCAAGTTGGGGTTTTACTCGAACGCCCTTCCTGATATGGTCAATGTTTTTCCTCCGTTCATACAGGTTTGCTGCAATGGAACTCGAGTGTTTGTGCAGAGGGAGATCATGCCTCAGTTTCTGGAGGAGGTGGTCAAGAGGACCAAGGCCATTAAAGTGGGCGACCCGCTGCTGGAAGGCACCAGAATGGGTGCTCTGATCAGCAAGCCTCACCTGACAAAAGTGCTTGGATTTGTTAGTCAAGCCAAGAAAGAGGTGCGTTGCTGTGCTTGTTCATTATGATTGTTTGTCATGATTCAAGTGCCATACTTGTTCAGCCATTGTGTAACCTCAAACTAGTGTTTTTGAATTCTGCCTTTTAGTTGTCATAGCCATGGTTATTTGACTAACGTTGATATTTTTCCCAGGGCGCAAAGGTTCTTTGTGGAGGGGAGCCTTTCGTCCCCAGTGATCCCAAACTGAAAAATGGCTACTTCATGTCACCATGTGTTCTTGGTATGTTTTTCCTCGTTTAGTTGTTTTCCCAGAAACTCGACTTGGTTTTCCCGACTGCTGACAAGTCTGTACCAAAAGATATGTTTCTCGCCTGCATATGCCCCTAGCACCCATCGTGCATCTAACCAGCGAATCTATTCCGACACAGATAACTGCAGAGACGACATGACCTGTGTGAAGGAGGAGATCTTTGGGCCTGTCATGTCCGTCTTGCCTTTCGACAACGAAGAGGAAGTTCTAAAGAGGGCAAATGACACCACCTTTGGATTAGCATCTGGAGTCTTCACCAGGTCAGTGGGGACATCAGTCGTCTGCACGACACAGCTTTTTTTTTCTCGCAAACCTTATCCTTATCTTTTTTTTTTTTTTTTGAATTACACAACCTTCAATCCATGGTTATTACAACATCTAATCCATTGCTTAAGAATGGTTCGTAGGGCAAGTCACTTTGGCCAAATAAACTGATGAGGCAGCATTTCACCACAGCTGATTGGATAGGTGCCACGATCTGATTCCTCATTTTTCCATTGTGCAATACATCCATGTAGACCTTGGTTTTTATTATCTCTATTTAGGGATATATCACGAGCCCACCGTGTGGCTGCGAACCTGGAAGCAGGAACCTGCTTCATAAACAACTACAATATCAGTCCGGTGGAGGTGCCATTTGGCGGATACAAGATGTCAGGTGGGCTTTGCAGGATTCCTACTTTTATTTTTCTGGTTGAAAAACTTTTTTTTTTTTTTTTTTTTGTGTGTGTTTTCAGCATCCAATGTATGACTCCAGATAATCACTTGGTGTAAAAATATTATTTGCTAACTGCTTCCATGTGTGCTATTTTTTTTTAACCAGGCTTTGGAAGGGAGAATGGCCAGGTGACCATTGAGTACTACTCACAGCTGAAGACCGTGGTGGTGGAGATGGGAGATGTGGACAGTCTCTTCTAGACTCTCCTTGTCAACACTGCTCTCTGCGGAACTTCTTGTGCCTTGTTGAAGTTTTTTTTTCTTTTTCCCCCAACTATGCACTATACATTGTTGAACTCCTTTCTATGCCACCTTTTTCTGCTTTTCAAAATAAAGCAAATGACCCAAAAAACGGTGTGAATAAAGCTTTTCACATTTGCCTTATTTGTCTTGTCAAACTTCCTGTCTCTTCGTGTGACGCACTCTTTTTGCCGACTTAAAAAATGCAAGAATTAAGAATAAGAAGTATTGGACTGAATGAAACAACAGTTGGGTGGTTGTGAAAGAAGAGAATTGTCTAGAGTCCGTTTATTGTAGCGTGGTTTTTTTGTTGTTTTTTTTAACTAATGAGAGGAATGAAACAATGAATAAATAGAATCTCTGTTTGCACTAATGTGAGTATTATCATATTGCACTGACATACATATATTTTACTAATAACACAATTTTTTTCTGATTCCTTACAGCATCTTGCACTTGAATCTGGTTGAATTTAGAAACAGGTGACCATGCACTTAAATTCGAGGTGGCTCCAGTGGTTGACGTACGCTTAAGTTGTTTCCAGCCTCTCGTTTGTCGCTTTGGACAAAAGCATCCAATCAATGAAAACATTTTAAATGTTTGGCCTATTTCCTGTGAAGAACGTCAAAACAAACAGGAATGTTTCCATCACCTCCCCACAACCATACACACCAACATGTCACAAAATTCCATGTAGTTGGAATACAGCCCTTTCCACAGCTATAAAGACATTTCTCTTATTCTGTATTGTTTTACATCTTCTCACTAGACCAGTTTGATGTCCGCAGGGAAGTGAAGGTGAAAATGCTGCTGCATTGTTCCAGCTCTACAACACATACACAAACACATGAAATCTTAAAAAAAACAAAAAAAAAAAAACTTTTTCCCAGATAAATGTGATTTATGACCCTATATTGTTATAGTTTCAAATACTGTATTTTTATATTGTATATTGTTATATTTGTATTTTTTATGTATACATTTGAATACAGTTAATTTCCTGGTTACTTTTAAATAATAATAATAATAATAATAGTAATATATGCTTGTATATTTGATAAACTATTTCTCCAAATTACAAATGACATAGATAGTGAGGTAGATAATGTATTGCTAAATCATACCCTTACTTTGAAGAGCAAAGGCCGGAAGTTGTTCTGCGTCTAAAGCAAGCGCCCGCTCTACCTAGTGTTGCTGCTTCTACGTGATATCTTCACGAACATGCAGGTAACAACTTCATATTGGCCATAATACTGCGAATATATTATTATATTGCGATATATATGTGCCATATATATCACCGATTTTATTATTTTTTTTAATTGGTGTGGATTTCCACTTTATAATTGCATTCGGTGTGAACGTCGCAGTGTTAGCATAGTGACAGGATAGCGTTTGCCATGTATTGGTTGCGCGCTAGAGGAGCTGTAAGCGGGATAGATGGGTCGATAGGTTGATAAGTAGATGATGTAGGTACTTTAATTCATGTCTGGAGAGAAAACAATGGGCAATATTCATAAAGTAATACGATTGTGGGGAAAAAAATAAAAAAATCTAAAATAAATTGCAGCATACAATAAACTTAAGTTTTCACAAAAGTCTGAATCAACAATTCACACTGTCAAAAATTAGGAAACTGCGCAAGTTTGCATAATAAATAGAAACTAAAAGCTTCCCAAAGTGTTGGGGGGTTGAACTGATTTTCCTTTTTTCCCTCTCATTCCACAGCAGCGAGAGGAGAAGCAGTTGGAGGCATCGGTTGAATCCCTCATTACTCGTGTGGCACATCTGAAAAATGCTCTCCTCAGCTTCATCTACAAGTTAGAAAACGAGTTCGAGCGACTAACGTGGTACGACAAACGCTGTCAGCTGTGCATTTGGGACATTAAAAGCATGTGTATGTTTTTTTGTTTTTTTTCTAAAATGTGGTGTTTTTCTTTGTCATATAACCAGGCCCTCTGTTCTGGACAACTTTGCACTTCTGTCCGGTCAACTCAACACCATCAATAAACTGCTTCGGAATGAGAAGACGCCCTCGTTTCGGAACCAGGTCATAATCCCCTTGCTGCTGTCTCCAGACCGAGATGAAGAGCTAGCAGTGAGTGCTAACTCCCAAGGAGCAGGATGGTGACCGAATGCTGATGTGGTGTCTTTTTGACCTGTATATATTGTTCACGTACAGAAACTAACGGAGCAGCGCGTGCCTGTGTTCAGCCATGAGATTGTCCCAGACCACCTGCGCACCAAGCCAGACCCGGAGGTGGAAGAGCAGGAGAAACTGCTGAGTGCAGAGGCCGCTCGTATCGGCCCAGAGGTGGCACAGGTAGGATGGCGGGGCTGAATGTCGCGGGTTTATCCACATTCACCAGATATCAGATGGTTCAAGATGATTTGAAGGAACTATAACCCAAGGAGGGTAAATATATTTCATGTCTGAATCTTTGGTCGTGCTGTTTTTCTCATTAGAAACAGATACAAACGCTGAATAAATTGTGTTCTAATCTACTGGAGAAACTGAATAACCCCCGTGATGACAGAGATGCAGAGAGTGCAGGTAAATTAGACCCGTTCTTTGTGTTTTTCATACATGGAGGCATAACCAATTTAGTGAACTATCTTCCTTTCTTTAATCTTTCAGCAATGCGACAGAGCAAACCGTCTTTCAACCCGACTGACACCAATGCGTTGGTTGGAGCGGTGGCGTTTGGAAAGGGACTTTCCAAATGCAGGCCTCCAGGCCCCGTGGCCCCTGGACATCCGGGACAAGGGCCTATGATCAGTGGGGGCCCCACCTTGCAGCAGGTCACCATCGGAGGTGGTTCGGGCCAACAAGCAGGTATGGGAGGGCCCGTCACACAGCAGCAGCAAGGGCAACCAGGTAGGAGCCCGCCACTGCTAAGCTGCATGGCTAGAGGAAAGACATATTAAGATATTACTATATATTAGCCACTATCACATGGGTGTCATAACATGGTCAATTGGGTTCTTAACGCAAGTATTATACTGATGCGCAGTCATACCAAAAATAATATACCAGATATTATGACCTGTGTTTACTCTGCTATGACACTCAAAAATGTCATAGCCAGGTCCATTCATGGTTCTTTGTATGTCATTAGTACACGTAGTATTGATAAATCTGTGTTTGGGGGGGAAAAATATGAAATAAAACAATGAAGTGATACCAAAAAAAATGATATTAACAGTTATAAAGGTTGAGAACCAATGTTTTAATAAGGCCTGGGTTGTAAAAATAGCTAACCTATCCTTTAACATGCATTGTAAAGTAACATGCATTCTTTTGTTAACGCATCCAATCTTCACATTTCAGGAAAAATGCCGAGCAGCATCAAGACAAACATCAAATCTGCCTCCAGTTCAATGCATCCCTACAACCGTTGATCTCATTGTATCTTTTTTGTATTTTTTTTTTTTGTTATCTTTAGTTATTGACCTAAATAGTAGCTTTTTTTCCACATAAACTATACATCCAACGTTGAAATTATATATTTTTTATTGCCTTGTATTCCCATGACTGGTATCGTTTAAAATATTGTAAAGTTGAACGTTTGAAGGTGTTGGTGTTTTTATTTTAACCCAGCGTTGTGTTTTTGTATTTAACTGTGTGCGCCACTAGATGGCAGCATATCACTGTGGGATTCAACCAGAGGCCGTTACGTTTTCGAGCTTGTAATGGTATTTTATTTGTAGAAAACGTTTTGTATTTACTACAGTGTTTTGTAATTTAAGTAAAGATTTGCAGATTCAAGACACAACCATCACGTGTGAATGGTGAACATGCGCATCAATTCCACGTAAAAGTCAAAGATGCATGTTTAGATGGATTGAGAAACTAACAGATTGCCCTCCTTTTACTGCGGGTGTTGTGTATAAATCCTGCTTTTGAAGACATGCCTGGGTTATCCATTAACTATATTACTATTAACGTGTCTAAAGCCGCATTTCCACCGCAGGAACTTTCCCCAGGAACTAGGAACCTTTGGAGGAACCTGGTGCGTTTCCACCCCAGGGACCAGGGTCTAAATTAAGTTTCGGGGGCCCAAAAAGTCCCTTCTCGGTGTGTGGTACTTTTCAAATGTCCAGGAACTTTGGGGGTGGAGCTTGCAGCGCTGAACATTTCTGACTGGTCGACTACTCACAGTCGCAGCATTTAATTTCAGAGACGATTAAAAAAATAAATAATCTGCAGCCACAAACTGATTACAGTTTTTTTTTTTTTTTTTGTTTTGTTTTTTTCGACACATCAACGTCGGTCGGCTGCGTTTCCACCCAAAGTGGAGGCTCGTTTACCCGTAACAAGGTAAACGCAGGGGATTCTCAGCGGTTGACCTTGTTTGTGCCTGCTCCGGGTTCCCTTTATTGGTCTTTTATTTTTTCCAGAACACACCGTCGTGTTTTCATTCTAATCTCCGCGGGTCGTTAGAACAACGGGCTGAAGGAACCTTTTAGTTCCTTGGAAAAATAAATCCTGGATATTTTAACTTATATTTACAAGAAGCCAAAACATGTCAACAATTTGCAAGCTCAAAACTGTCCACTGCCGCAAGTCCACAACAACTAATACATATCTTCTGTTATCTTAAGCGCACATCATACAACTCCAACCTCATCAGATGCTCAATGTATTTTCCTAGAATATGAACCTATTTCTTAAGCTTCAACCTTTACAACTGCAAACATTCATGCAATATCTAATTTATATAAGGATGTGAAGTTTAAAGGGAACGTGCAAATAACTAATGTTGGAAAGTCAGTCTAACCCTAAATAGCTACTACTACTGCATATATTTATTTTACAATCTAATCTTAATATTGTATTGCTATGAATCGGTATTGACTTTTGCAAACAGGTCGAGCTCAAGGACGATCCCCAAAAGAACACTGCATTTTGCGCAATGATCTGATGTCTGTTAAATGCTATATATATCTTTCTCGTATCTTGTAGCCATTATGCGTAGTGTAGAAAAGGTGAGAGTAATGTGTGTGGACGTCGCTGTGCCTGGCCTGATAATGTCAAAGTGTTTAAGAGAGGAAATGAGAAAGTTCATGGTGACATGTGAGGGGGCTCTCCATGCTCCGGGTCTGTCCACTCCAATCCCTGTCCCGCTGAGCGGCCGCGGCCGAGGACAATGACCGCCGCGCTGTCACAGGATGCGGGACGAAGGCTGACCTACATACACCCTCTGTCCCCAAACGGGCAGACGTCTCGCTGTGTCAGGGGCCGTGGTCAGTGGCTCTGCTGAGACAGCTCAAAGCTGCGCAAGGTCAGCCTGCATCCACACGCCGGCTTTTAACCACAAACAAAATATGTAATATGACCAATATCCTGTCTCGCCAACGTCAGGAAAAAAAACAAAAAAACATAAATGTTTAGTTTCAGTCTATTAGAATGAAGGCCAGAGGTCGCGGGACTCGATTTCCATAATGCAATCATCCTCCGAGTAACCTGTAGTTGTTTGGTTATTGTGATTGAATTTCATTTCTTGTTTTGTGAGAGGCTGAAAGTGCCGATGAAGAAGTGTGTAATTAGATTTACACTGATATTTAATTTCATCTGTGAAGAAGATAAATAACATGAATAATATATGAGTACGTTCCTCTCACAGTGCTTCACTAAAATAACAAATACAAACAGACCTAATGCTTCTTTATTGCCATTTTCATTTTATCTTTTGATATTGTTATCTTGAGATGGGAAAAACATAATTCTATTGGAAATTACCATTTATATTATTTAGTCGTACACTGAGGTTCAATATTTCATTTAACCTATTTCAATTTGCAGTGTGTATTTTTTATTTCTTCTTACAATTGACAGCAATTATAGAATCAGCATCATAATACCATCAGGGTGGTGTCATCTTTGGCCATATTTATATTCATATTTATATTGACTGACGGAGAATCCTTATTAAAGGGATCTAATGGATAAATTATTACAGTACAAATTAGATGCTGTAGGGGATAAATCTCTTGCATCCGTTAATGAATTCCAATCGGCTTGTTCTTTGTATTTCTTCATTTAACGTGATGAAGATTATGGCCAGAGATAAAAAAAAAAATCGGAATCTTTTCAAATAGCTGTTAAAGCATAAAATGGCCTTGAACACTGTGGTCCTCAAACCGGTCACTCCGCTGTGGGTGTGTTGCAGTCAAACACACCATGAGAGGTCAGCAGTGTTTCACTGCAAACACCCAAATCCCATTGTCTGGGCCTAGTCCATGGAGGGAAAGTCAATAGCGAGGTGAACAGAATTGAACGTGGGTCTCTGGTTCATAAAGTGTTTGTACAGGTGTGTGCTGTGGCACCTACAGTTGGCCCATGTAGAGGACATCTTTGACATCACACATTGGATAAAATGATAAAGTTGACATGGCGGCTGCCTCCCAAATGGCACCTCCATGCTGTGAAACTAATACGGCGACATAATCAGCATTTATTACGGAAATAGAGGATTTCCCTAAAAACGATCAAAAGAGGAGACTGAATGACTTTTCTGCACTGACACTGATAGATCACAGAATAAATGCTAAAATGTTTCACCGTGAGCATTTGCTAAATTGTACTCGTGAGTGATGTGACGGACAGAAAATCAAGATGCCGTCTGCCCTCACATTTGAGGAATTACGATTTGAAGTGAAATAGAGATGGTATATATTTGAATAATTTAGGATGCTTTAGGCAAACCTAAAGCAACAGACCGCCTTAGACTCACTGACAAACCGATATTGGCAAATACGGCGCAAAAAATGTAATCCAGACGTTCCACGGTTTAAATAACTTGAAAGGCGGGCGATGACACACGCCGATGTTTGAAATGTTTTCCAGAACGTCATCTTTGTGAAACTTGGGATCAGAGGAATCCATTACAAATCCGGGGGAGGCAAGACAACGCAAAACGGAGGCATTTAGCAACATTCCACGCGAGTCTGGTGCCAAGCTGAACCGTTTCCAAATCTGAAATCTGTACCATTAACTGGAACACACCCCGGGTCCTTACATTTAAGGGCCTTGTTTTTCCGCAAATCCCAGTTGAAAACTTTCTACTTGATCAAACGAAGCAAGTACTATTTTTCTTTTTCTTTTTTTTTTTACACAGTGAACTAGTAAGTGCCTCTGTGTGATCCATCAGCATTGAACACAATGTATTTTGAGGCCTTATTATACAAACCTACACCTAACACACTCCGCCGAGAGGCTTTCCCTGCAGCCGGCTCCCTGGCTACGGCTGCAGAGCCTTTAATTATCTTGCCCTCAGACCCCACATCTTCTCTGCCTCAGTAGCTGTTCCTCCAGGCATGCGTCGCAGGCTGCGATATGACTGATGCACATTATGCATGGTGAATAAGGCGAACCTTGTCGTGAGCCTTGTTATTGTCATTGATATAATGCAGCTCGGCGCCACGTGCGCGGCCGTCTGCCCCAGAGATTGATTGATATGACTTTGATGATCACAGCACTCCGGCGTGCACTTTGATAGATTCACCCCAGTGTGGGAATCGTCTGCTTTTCATACAATACCATTATTGTGTGGATAGCGTTTAAAGGTGTGCTAATCATTTCACTTCCCTAACGTGGGACGTAGAGAACGTAGAAAAATAAATGGGGGGGAAGAGCAATAATTTCATATTTATTGAGTTATTTTTTATAAACCTTTTTTTTGGAAATGACTGGAAAAGTTTCTCCTTGTGAGGCAACTGGTAAGAAGCATGAACATTTCTGCTTAAATAACATTAGATTGCGATGCAGATTGAATAAGTCGTCTCTGATTCATTGCCTAGCTCTAAGTTGAACCCTATTTTTTGGAACTCTTGCTGCTAACCTCGAAGGATAGTCTAGACATTATAGCAAAAAAAATGCATTTTTACAAGGAGAGGATTAGAGTGCGAAAAGTTGACGCTTTGAGTTTCTGTCGTGTTGGCCGTGCTATCAAACTATTTTTAACACACCTACAAACGTGGTCGCCGCGTTGAAAGCACAATCTAAATCCAGAGAGCTTAAATTGTGTGAATCCCTGTGACAGGTATTTCTAAATGCCCTCCACAACTGGAAACTGGAGTGGCCTATTTTATCACACCGGATATCAAATATCCAATGTGTGCATATTTGAGAGACTTGTTTTTATAATGACTACGTTTGATAGTTTTTAATGTCAATATTAAACTACTATAGTACAATTCTTGCATAGGAAAATAAAAAAAAACAGCCAATTAAGCCGATCCATCTGTTTAGGGAGTTATATACAGTAAATTCCAAGTTTAATTTTCAGGATGATATACAAAAAAAAAAAATGTTTTTCTACTATGACCAGTGCTGCAATTGGCCATAGTAGAAAGTAGCATTACTTCTAATAATAATATAGAAATGTGACAATGATATAAACATGGTTATATGTTCACAGGTTGTATACAGTTCTACATTATTAAGGCAATGTACATTAAGTATATTGGTTCCATCATGGGATTTATACCTTTTACCCATGCAGAATAGTGACTAATGAGCAGTTTGGAGCTCCTCAGTGAACAGATTCCGTTAATCATGGTGTAATAGGTCAGTGTGTTTGTGGAGTAATAAAGAAAAGCAGGGGCAGAGCTCTCACCGGTTCCACTTAGGAACGGGTTTACGCCATTTCTCCATGTCATTACTGAATCCTTCTCACAAGGCCTTGTGGTTTGGAAAGGTGGCTCATGAATAAATTAGGGGATCACACACGTCCGGCAGCTCCTGCTCTTTCAGCTGATCACACAGCGGCGAAAAGAAAAATCCCTTTGATAAGAACAAGGAGCCATTGCCATGTAATTATATTTGATCATGTTTGCAGACTGTATGTCACCCACCGTCACACTCTCCGATTTGAAATGGAAGTGGATGCCTCCCAAAACCTCTCTCCTTTTCCTTCTCCTCCTCCTCCTCTGGCGGAGGGCAAGAGGAAGGATGGGTTGGGAAAAAGAGGCAGAATCACACATCCCCTCTCATTTATCTGCGAGTGAGAGATAAGTGTATATTCCGCCTCTTTTCTGGGGAGGCACATTAACCATGCCTTGGAGGGCATGCTGGGTGTGTGTGTGTGTGTGTGTGTGTGTGTGTGTGTGTGTGTGTGTGTGTGTGTGTGTGTGTGTGTGTGTGTGAATTTCGGGAGGGGGTGGATTGTCTGCCTCTGCCTTAAAGCGCGCCACTTTCACTGCGTTAAAAAACTGTGAAAATGTCCCCCTCACACCTTGGCCATGTGAAGATAGCTCCATGCCTCCATGCAGCGTGTGAAGGAGTGTGACGTGCGAAAGCGTCCAGAGGTGCAGGGCTGACACGTCGACAAGGTGCAAACTTTGTGTCCTACAGTAACTTCTGACCGTGACCCTACTGATGTAGGCCCAGAGGGGAAAGGGCACCAGTGGGTTTTACAGGGTACAGGGAAATTCAACTTAATTCTAATAATATAAATATGAGTTAATGATAAATAAGGTTTTTAAAGGGGAGTAAAAAAAAAAATTGTATTTGGTTTATTCACGCCTATAAAGTTGAAAATGTAATTTGATTTTTGACATCATTTGTTAAAAATGAAAAATAATCAAAGCTTTGTAGGCCTTTTCACTGCCAAAAACATGGTTGACATTTTTTAACTTTTAAGTGACAAAATTCCCAAAATGAATGAACTGATTGATTGATTGAAAGTGGTTTCAAATTAAGCGTGCTTTATAGAGGTTTTTTCTATTTTACGTGTGGCTTCATATCTACTTTATTTGAATGATAATGGATTCAGACACCGCACAAATGGCATGGGCCCATATATATATATATATATATATACACGTGAACATACTATATAAATATATATATTAAAATGTACAAAAACTAAAAAGGCACATGCAAAAAATGACAAAACTGAAATTTATGCAACAAAAGAAACTATTTATTTGGAATATGCATTGCCAGTAAAAATGAAGAGAGACCATAAAACCTACACCTTTTCAGCTATTTTTTTCTCCACAGAAAACAGGTTTGGAATTGGAATTAAAAAGACAATAGTTTTTTTTTCATCTGATACCTTTTGTCGTCGTGTTTTTTTACATATGCAGATCGTAAAAGTTAAAACCTGTCGAGAAAAAGGTTCCACAAATTCACTGTTTTCCTTATATAAAAAAAGAAGTAACATTCAAAACACTGCAGTACATTATTTTATTGAAGAACAAAAGACATGCAACAAATAAAACATTTCATGTTTTACAAATTGTTCTGTTTCTTCTCTTTTTGTGTCTCTTTTACTTTTATTGTCAAAAAGAAAAAAACCCTAAAAGCATCATTACATGAAGCTTCCGTAATATTGGAGAGGCGATGTGAAAAGTCGTATTAAGCATTTTCGAGGGGTACAACGATCCAAAACCGCTTTCAGTTCAGTCGAGTTATTGAGAAACAAGTTCTACACTCAAACGCTGGGTGGCTCAACCGACCCGATGTAGCCTCCATATCGCCACGGAAACACAAAATAACGTTTCTTCTTCATGTACAACGAATACATTTGCACTTTTGTGTGGGAAGTGCAGCGGTTTGCGCTCTGAACTCGGTGTTGTACCTGTTTTGTGAGCAAATTTCAGTAAAATAAGCCATAAATCAACGTCACGGGGGCAACGTTAACACTAACCTTTCACGTCACCTTTTCAGTGGTCTGAAAGTACAAAATAAGGTCATGACTTCTTAAATATGTGGGAGACGGCAGCTGCTCAGCATCGGGCCGTGTTGGTTAAAAATGGATACCGTCCAAATTCCCCAAAAAGCAAATGAAAAGTAAAAAGGTGCATATCTACATATATAGCGCATTCTTGGGGCAAATTCACATATGATGTTGACATAAAAATAAATGCTTGTCCTGTAACCAAGCAAGAGGAGAGCAAGATGAAGGCGGGGGGGGGGGGGGGGGGGCGATGTGAGTCATTCACAACATGGAGACATAAAAATATATCCAAACATCTTCTGGATCTGTGTGCCATTACGGGATTTGTTTCCATTTAAATTCTATAAACATTGCTGTATTCCGACTGTGTTTCTTTGTTTTTTTGGCTTTTAGTGCAGAGTATACGAGAGCATTTTGGACGCTCGTCTGTACCTTAGATATTAAAATCCTACAAAAAAAGAGTTGATAAAGCTGATCCCAATGTCGAGAATAAAAAACCCGCTTTTATTTTGGTATCAAAGTATGGTAAACGCTGAAGATCTCTAAAATAACGATTCGTAATAATGTATACACCTTGGAGCAGATACTGTACAAACAACATAGGGTCACAAATTTAGCTTTACATTTTAGATTTGTTTTGATTTATGAATGTGGTAAATGTTGAAATAAAATAAACCTTTTTTTTTTTTTCTCAGAATCAAGTGTCCTAAAATCAGAATGAACTTATAATAACAAGAATATCACATTCATTCTGAGCCCACATATGGTTTTGGTTACCAGCAGTATTTGGCTATGTTGATCATATCGATGCAAATTGACGATGAGTAATAACATACTGTGTACACTATTCCATATATGAATACTATACTTTGTTATTGTACTGTGTCTCTTCGGCGTGTTACTCTGTGAGAGTCACTCTGCGAGTCATTCTGTAAGAGTCACTCTGTGAGAGTCACTCTGTGAGAGCCACTCTGTGAGAGTCATTCTATGAGAGTCAATCTGTAAGAGCCACTCTGTCAGAGTCATTCTGTGAGAGTCATTCTGTGAGAGTCACTCTGGGAGTCATTCTGTGAGAGTCATTCTCTGAGAGTCACTCTGTGAGAGTCATTCTGTGAGAGTCACTCTGAGAGTCATTCTGTGAGAGTCACTCTGAGAGTCATTCTGTGAGAGTCACTCTGAGAGTCACTCTGTGAGAGTCACTCTGAGAGTAACTCTGTGAGTCATTCTGTGAGAGTCACTCCGTGAGAGTCACTCTGAGTCTCACTGTGAGTCACTCTGTGAGAGTCACTCTGTGAGAGCCATTCTGAGAGAGCCATTCTGAGAGTCACTCTGTGAGAGTCACTCTGTGAGAATCACTCTGTGAGAGTAACTGTGCTTTAGCTCATGTTGACACGAAATTATTGTTGCCATCACCATCATCTGTTAAGTATTTCAGATTATCTATTTTTTTTTCTTCGAAATTTGCTTAAATTGTTTTCTTTCTTTGTAATAATTCTGAGGATCTACCAAATACGTCCAAAGGGATCTGTTTCTAATTCCAACCTTGAAATATTTGAAGTAATGACTAAGAAATGCTTGTTATCAGTTTTGCTTACAGATAACTGATAACACCTCATGTTGTTTACTTTGTTGTGAGCAAATAATTATAATTCTGGAAAATAAAATATGAAAATTCCTTGTATGTTGCTAACTGGTGTAAATGTTCTGACTACAAGCTATGTCAAATAAAGTTCTATGTTTTGAAATAAAGACAATACTATCGGTTTTTTTTTCCATAGCTAACACAAATTGTTACCTTAAAATATCTGCAGTACAGCATTGAAATAAGAATAGAAGAAGTACAAGTATAATGTAACAATATCAAAATCCATCCCCGGGGCTGAACTTTGGCACGACAGACAATATATGCAGGTGTGAGAGTGAAAAAACCCCAAAACAAAACAACAAAAACAATAACAAATGACAAGAGAAACAATGGAAAAAATATGGGTTGGTAATATTGATTTCAGTAAATAATAATAATCATCTTTGAGGGGGGAAAAAAAAAGAGACAAAAAGTGAAACATTAAAAGTTTCAAATGAATTTTCATTTAGTTTCTCGCTTGTTCTGTTGCTATTTTCAATAGAGGTAGTATGAAAGCGCTTCAGATTTACAGGACGTGGGCCGATATACTGATTCACTGGTTCGCCTACTGTGTAACACATCGTATGAGAAATACAAAGAGGCAACATGGACGTTGTGTGGAAACTGTACAAACCGCGTGGATGGTCCATCCCCTACGCAGGCGGAAGATGGCGTCAGGGTGGTCCAGATGTGGTGGAAGGGGGGAAAAAAAGAAGAAGAAGAAGAAGAAGAAGGAGAAGAAGAAGAAGAAGAAGAAGAAGAAGAAGAAGAAGAAGAAGAAGAAGAGGGAGATTTGTCTTTATTGGGCTGATTACACATCCCAGATAATTGTCCCAGAGCACCACCCCTGTCCCTCTCCTGTCCTGTGACCACATCACGCCACCGTCGGTCCGGGTGGGGTCGGAGGGAGTGGGAGTGTGTGTGTGTGTGTGTGTGTGTGTGTGTGTGTGTGTGGGGGGGGGTTATGGACACTGTAGTGGAGGTGGAGGTGGCGACGGTGGGATCAGTTGGAGGTGTCTGAGTGGACGCTGCCGGGTCCTTCTGTGGGCGAAGTAACCGACGAAGGGGTAGTTGGATCCTGCCAGCCGCCGTTTGCCTGAGAGAGACAGAGCGAGAGAGAGGAAAGCAGAGTCAGGGTGTGGAATAAATCCCGCGGTCCCCTCATCGCTCATGCGTCTGGGTCGTCCGCCCAACATCAATATCGTGGCACAATTAAGTCCTGAGGGGCGACGCGTGCCATCAATGCTCCATACACACACACACACACACACACACACACACACACACACACACACACACACACACACACACACACACACACACACACACACACACACACACACACACACACACAAACAGGTGATCCCTAGATCTCTGCCTCTGCAGAGATGTTCTGTTTGCCTCTGGGCAACTGGATTTGAGGTGAAGCTAACGTAGCCGGATTGGAGTTGTTATTATTCCAAAGTGGAGTACAATATCTAGACAAGAGCAAGAAATTTGGTGAATTGGAGTGATACCGTACCGTGCTGCACCCATCACGTATCGGAGATTCTAATCCCCATAATGACGAAAATGCGCCGTCTTAAGAAAACAATACCTCATACGCAGATGAGGCTTTGATGTAGATTCCCCGTCAAAAATAAATAAATAAAATAAAATAAAATAAAGCAAAAAATAAAAATAAAAGAAAGAAAAACAAAAGCCACAGTGGTGAAACAATGCCTCGTATCCAGTGGTTGTATCCAGTAATTATGAATTAAAAAATGGGAGTTAGTAGCGTACAATGAGAGATATTATGGCCCTTGCTGGCAGTGCCTGCGCAAGGGTATTTGGGATATTAATAGTGAATTTCATGCCGTCAGAGTCTGGGAATAGGCCTCGGCAGCCTTTCAATTCAAAGCCTGTTATTTAAGGCAACCAGTGTGCAATCATCGACGGGAGGAATGGATTGTAGAACGTCTGACGGAGAGGGAGGGGGAGGTGTGTGTGTGTGTGTGTGTGTGTGTGTGTGTGTGTGGGGGTGGGGGTCGTCCAAATTGTAATTAAAGCTGAGGGTGACTGCAAAATAAATTATGTATCTGCTCAGTTATCAACACACCATACGAAGAGGCCATTGTTTTAAGTCTGTTTCAATTTTAATTTAAATTCTTCATTGAAACGATCAGTGAGTGTCGGCTACATATCAAAACAGGTGTGTAACATATAATAATTATATTGAGCACTGACAAATAAATCACATCAAATTAACACCTCCAAATTAGAAAGCCGTTCCAGCAAACAATAAATTTTTATTTAATATCAACATTGAAGGAAGAAAGGGCAAGTAGGAGAGAGAAAGAAAAAAACAAAAAAGAATTTCACTTAGCAGACCGGGCTTCATAAATCATAAGCACAGCTTGGCAGGCCGACACCCGGCTCTCACATTATGCAGCGTGAGGCTTTTTTAAAAGGTAAAAAAAAATAAAAAAATAAAAAATAAAACAGTGGCGCGGGAAGTTGTGCTCGAGCAAGCAGGCGCCCAAGGAGAACCGCCTTCCGTGAGGTCGGAGGAGCGATCCGGAGAATACGTGAAGGGAGGGGGGGGGGGGGGGTCTCAGGGTTATCGCAGCCCAGGATGCGCTCCGAGTGGCCGTTTCAACGTGCAGCCATGTTTTTATGCAGGAGGCACTCGGGCTCATTAGCATACGGCCGTTGAGGCACGTCGAGGGCGGCGGGAACCCCGGTCGCACCCTCCGACGTCCTCGTCCTCCTCGCCGCGGCTCGCTGTCAGGGCCATTAGTGCGGCGGGAACGTGATCTGAGCAATGCGCTTGGATTGCTGTCCCAAGTCCACACTCCGCTCTCCTTGTGTCTGTCTTATCGATTTTCCCCTTTGCAACACGGCTTGTCGCTGTGAATTTCCCTGCTGCGCCGAGCCGCCAGCGAGCGACCCCCACCCACCCCCCCCCCCCCACCACCACCACCACCCCCGTCTCCCCAACCCCACCCCGCCCCACTCTGCCATCCCCACTTTTGTATGCATCCAATCTCTGCACACACAATCTCTCTCTCAAACTCAAAAGACGATAATACACGCACACACACACACACACACACAGACACACACACACGCACGCACGCACGCACACACACACGCACGCACGCACACACACACACACACACACACACACACACGCGCACACACACACACACACACACACACACACACACACACACACACACACACACACACACACACACACACACACAGGGTGTGGACCCCCGTGGCGCATGCAGTTTTTTTTTCCAAGCCGGCGGCTTGCGGTTTTATTTTTAGTGAAACTTTGGTGTTGGGAGCCCCCCCCCCCCACCCCCCGCCCGCCCCCCCCTCCCTGGGCGGCTAATCAAGGTTAGGTGGTCTCCGGGTGGGGGGGACTGGTGTGTGTGTGTGTGTGTGTGTATGTATGTGTCTGGGGGGCGGGTTCAAAGCCCGATGCAGGAAGTGTCACCTGTTTGTGCAGTCTCCTCATGGTCGGCCGTGTGGCTGCAGGTGCTACACCAGAGCTGATCGAACATGACAGCCTCAGACAGTGGCTCCCCATGTGTGTGTGCGTGAGTGTGTGTGTGTGTGTGTGTGTGTGTGTGTGTGTGTGTGTGTGTGTGTGTGTGTGTGTGTGTGTGTGTGTGTGTTTGTGCCCGCCTATGCCAGGCAACGCGCTGCCCATGGCGTGACCGATACAGCAGCAATCAACTAGGTGACCATGGAGCCGAGACAAGTCATACTAAGTGGCATTGTGAGCCCTATGGCTTTGAAATAATTGGTAGGGGGGGGGGAACCAAAAAAGAAAAAAGAAAAAAGGAATAGAAAAAAAGAGGAGGAGTGTGTGTGTGTGTGTATCTTTTTGTGTATTTCTTTTTCTCCTTACATTGATGCCCTGCGGACTGTACATCTGGTTGGCCGTGAGTCCCTCACTGTATCCGCCTGTCTGACTGATAACATGGCGAAGGGTATCCACCTGAAACATCCCAAAAAAACAACAAACAAAGCAAGGTCAGACTCGACGTGGAAGAAACACAAAGGAAAAAAAAACAAAAACAAAGAGGGATGACAAGACTAGAATGGGAACACTGCAATATGCCAGTACGGCAGTATAACCTTGGAAAGCAAAGACTTCTACCCAGACGTCACAGAAGTTAAAAAACCACAAACTGCGATGCAGGAAAATAAATTTTTTATTTTTTGGTGCTACAGTAGTTCCACCGTCCTAGCTGTCAAGGCAGCGCTAACAAATTCAATTTTGCAGCATAATAATGAGTAAAATTGTATCGACCCGCTCCAAAGCAGCAGAGGATGAACAGAGTTTGTAGCAGGCAAAAGATGGAACAGCCTCTGCGTTTTATTTTGATTTAATTTTTCTTATTTATTTATTTCTTCTCGTTATTTGCTACGCCTTTTTTTTTTCTTTTTTTTTTCTTTTTTTTTATTTCCAGGGCCCTACCTGTGACTGTACGTTGGCTCCCACCTGAGCCCCCTGGTACGAGTCCCCATTGAGAGACTGCACACTCATGAATAAGTCCCCGGAGTTTGACATGTTAAAAGAGCCGACGGAACCTGCAAGTAGAGAGGGAGCACCGGGATCACAGAGAGAAGAGAGGGCAAGCCAGGTGAGGTGCCCAGGCGGCATGCGGCGCCCGGGCAGGCCGGAGGCGTGAGAAAGCGGGTTGGGGGGAAGCAGGGGTGCAGCCACTATGTTAGGCTTCTGCCGCCCAGCAACGGATCGGCACAAAATTGAAAATCGATCATAAATGCGCGTCCGGGAGGGGGGAAAAATAAGCAAAGGTTAAATAAAGGGAACGGAATGTCAGTGCAGCGGAAAAATAAAGACATGTCTGTACACAGGGGCAATACTCAAACAACAGTGTTAATTTATGTGATGGAAGCCATGTGAGGAGACATGTCGCCCAGAACCCAGGGAGTCAAAGCATTGGTCCTGGGGTTTGCTTATCGATATAAAAGAATTTGCCGAGAACCCAAGCGACTCGTGTCCATAATGGGCCGTCCTATGGATCTTGTTTCATGTCAAAACAACTTTTTTTTCTGACACTGCCTGAGAAACCCTGAACCCTAGCATGTACCCGACCAGAGCACTACTGCTGATCTAAATGCTATGCTGACGCTAATGCTAATGCTAAGGATAATGCTAAGGCTAATGCTAAGGTAAATGCTCCGTTGTAGCACGGCGGCCAGATTTCCACGTGCCCACCGTGGACTCACCTGCAGAGTTTGGGGTGGAGGGTGAATTGGCTTGGCTTCCGTGCGAGGACACGTTGGCCGCGTTGACGGCGGTTCTCGCGGCGTACATGTTAGCTTCTTCTTGGAACTTCCCGATGTTCTTCTTGTATCTGATTCTTTTATTGCCAAACCAGTTGGAAACCTGAGTTTGGGGGGAAACAAATAGCAACGGGATGAGGTCTCCCACAGTCATGGCAATGGAGAGACTCAGGGGTTTCCTGACGCGTCTAAACTGAGGAGGCCGTTCAAAAAAATTGGCGGCTACATAGGCCGATGCTGTGAATCCACATTAGTGCCAGAATGGAATGATTGCCAGTAACGGTCTCATTATGTCACTATGGCGGCAGCCGTCGTCGGAACTCACGCAAGCGCCAATCAGTCAACATCCACTAACGCCCATTAGCGCTAATGGACTCCCAGAATCCCGGCGCTAATGATAAACAACATTAAAGTGAAAACCAAATCAATCCTACCAAGTTTCCGACGCACACAGAGTAGGTAAACATGTTCCTTTTATTATGACCCAGAAACAGACACTCGACAAATCATCCAGCCTGCGATCGGGCGTTGCCAGCGTGGCCAGATGCATCCCCAAACAGCTTAGTCACCAATTAAAAAATGTGATCAATTCATAATGATGGATTCAACATCGTAATAAACGGCTGTTTTTGCTCTTGACGAAGCTCTTTCTATTGTTTTGGTTAAAAGACACGACTGCTGGAATGTCGGCCGTACTGCAGGTATTGTTTTGTATTTTTTAATTTTTTTTTAAGATTACAGTTTTTAAGTGGATATCATTTCCCATTGCTGTGGTGTGTGTGCGTGTGAGTGTGTGTGTGTGTGTGTGTGTGTGTGTGTGTGTGTGTGAGTGTGTCTGTGTGTGCATGCGCTGTCTGGGGCTGCGATGCAATGTACCTGGGAGACTGTGATGGCACACTTCTTGGCCAGCTCCTCCTTGGCCTCCTCGCTGGGGTAGGGGTTGCTGAGGTGCGAGTAGAAATACTCGTTCAGGATCTCCGTCGCCTGCTTGTTGAAGTTCCGTCTTTTCCGTCTGCGAAAAAGAGAGAGAGCGTCGGTGGTCAAGAACGGAGGGCGAGAGAAGCTTGCGACAATAAAAAAAAACACGGCTACGACAAGCCACACGGCAGCTGAGGAGCTATTGTGCTCACAACAGCCAAATGTTATCAGGCGACCCTCGATACAAAACAAAGCTCATTGTTTTTGCATGAGGATTAAAAAAAAGAAAAAAAGCAAAATATCATGTGCAAATTGTCCTTGAGTTGACTGACCCCTCCATTTCCAGCACACATCAGGCTATGTCGGCGTGCGCCACATCTCGAGGCAGCTTTACATAAGCTGGAAGGGAACCCTCTCAAATCTCTTTCCATGTATCCACTGGTGAGAAGATTTGTGCGGAAATCTGTGTCTCACACTCCGAAAAAACCTTCTCGAGAATATGTAAATGTGCACAGCATGGGCTCCGGCAGCCAGTAGATTAATCAGTGGAGCTGAGCACGGTTCTGCCTCTCAACCAGTTAAAGCCTTTCCCCTTCCCCTCCGCCCCCCACCCCTTCCATACCCCTACCCCTTCCTCTTCCCTTCCCTTCCCTCCCTTCCCCTTCCTCCAATCCCTTCCCTTCCCTTCCCTTGCCTATCCCTTCCATTCCCCTATCCATTCCATTCCCCTGTCCCTTCCTCTTCCCTTCCCTTCCCTTCCTTCCCCTTCCTTCCCCTTCCTCCAATCCTTCCCCTTCCCTTCCCTTCCCTTCCCTTCCCGTCCCTTCCCTTCCATTCCCTTCCTTTCCCTTCCTTTCCCTTCCCTTCTCTCCCCTCCCCTTCCCTCCCCTTCCCTTCCCTTTCCGTCCCCGCCCTGCAGCGCCACAATCATTTGCAAAAGAATAGATAGGGAGCTTTGTACGGGAGCTCGAGCCTCATTTAAATGTTATGCCTCGAACTCGGAATTTGAGTGAGATTTAGCCTCAGAGAAATGTATGCAAATCCACAGCATGCATCAAAAGTAACAAGCAATTACATTAGGAAGGAAAACATTTAGCGTTAAAGAACATGTAGAGAACCGTTACTGGCCAAACGCTATTCTTGTGTAAACTGCTCTGAATGGTCTATTATGTCCAGGATAACACATGTTTACAACATAACTCAATGTGTAATATATGTTCAATGACACCACTGTTTGTAACATATCTCACATATTTAGTTGTATTGTATACTGCTGTTTTCCTATTTCCTATTTTTGGGTTTTTCTATTTTATTCTATCTATAGAGTTATTATTATTGCTATCTATCATCTGTCTATCTATCTATCTATCTATCTATCTATCTATCTATCTATCTATCTATCTATCTATCTATCTATCTATCTATCTATCTATCTATCTATATATCTATCTATCTATCTATCTATCTATCCCTCCATTGATCCATTTCTAAATATGTCTATAAATACAAAAATAATAATAAAAATATATTTTTTTATATATTTTTTTAATGTATATATATATATATATATATATATATAGTATATCTGTATATCTGTCTGTCTGTCTGTCTGTCTGTCTGTCTGTCTGTCTGTTTGTCTGTCTGTCTGTCTGTCTATCTATCCACCCACCCATCCATTTTATGTGTACGACCACACCCACACCCTCACACACACACACACACACACACACACACACACACACACACACACACACACACACACACACACACATACACACACACACACACACACACACACACACACACACACACACACACACACATACACACACACACACACACACACACACACACACACAGACACACACACACACACACACAAAAGCAGACCTGGCGTCGAGGAAGCGGGAGCGCAGGATCATGACAGCCTCGCAGGTGCTCTGCTTGAGCTGCATCTGGATGGAGCTGAACTTGCGGTGGATGATGCCCACCATGCGTTCGATCTCTTTGGGCGAGATGGGCCGCGTGCGGGACTGTTCCCTCAGCAGGTTCATCACATGGGTGGTGAACTCATTGCACGCCTGGAAACAAAACAAAACAAACAAACAAAAAAAACAAAAAAACGAAACGGAGAACAACGTGAACCCAGTGAACCGTGAGTCACACAGAGTAGCAGAAACGTTTATTATAAAGGTGAATACGACGTTAATTTGTGAATTTGTGAATTTGACCATACAATTACCTACATCTACATGCAGAGAGGATAAAAAAATATGGTGCATAAATGCATAAAAGGCATGGCAAAAGAAGAGAAAATGAAAAATGAAAATCAAGCCCTGCACTTAATGTTGTTTTGGAGCATCCGTTCTCAGGGGGCCGGGAGATGGGTGAGGGGGGCGGGGGGAGGGGGGAGGGGGGGTATAAGCGCTGATTTTTTTCATATTTAACAGAAGTGGTGATGGCAGTGTGTTGAGAGGATCCAATGACAGCTGCTCTCTCTGCTCACACACACAACACACGCACTTCACAATGTCGCCAGCCAGAGAGACGAGCACGCCACCATGTTACACTCATCGCCCCCCCCCCCCCCCCCCCCCCCCGTGTGACACCAGGCGTGAATCTGCCAAGATATTACACTCTGACTCCCCAGACTTTCTCCCGTCTCTGCCTTCCTCTACTTCTCCTTCCCTTCTATCTACAGCATCTCGCTGTTAATTTAGCCTTGTCACTTTTTGTCTGCGCGCGTCTGTTTAGCTGCCTGTTCCACATTCATCCGGATCCGAGTCTAATGTCATAAACGCGTACGCTATCAAGGTACAAGACTCTTTCCAGTGTGTTTTACCCCACGTGCCGAGGCTGTATTTGACATGCGCACGTATGCACGGAGCAAATTGTGCACATTGGGCCATTTAAGGGGCCAATTAAATTTTGAAACAATGTCGTGAATTCACACTGACAGCATCCCACTGTGTCAAACCTTTTTTTAGAATACAATTCTCACACGAGCTAGACACACACTCGCTTTCCAATGATCCCCTAACCTCAAATATTTCACTTTGATTTATTGGTATGATATTTAATTTTATCGCCTTGAATTTGCAAGTGCAGAAGTGGAGTTTTGATGTGAAGTAAAAATGAGTGAAAAGGCAGTGGGGACGTGGAGGCTGTTCAACACAACAGGCGTTCTGCACTATCGCATGTTACAAATGGGAAAAAAAAAAAAAAAAAAAGACCTAAAATTGACATAGACCAATCAGAAAGGAATGAAAGGCATTGCATAGTTTGGTGGAAGGACTGCATGGGAAGCTGCCGTGAATGCTTTTGTATCACTCGCTAAATAGTCCCACAGCTTTTATCTTTCCACTCCCCTGCCTAGCGATGGTGCTCCAGACCGTAACCCTGTCTACATGACCACAGCTAGTCTATGACTCCTGTAAATGGAAATCCAAGCAGTATCCAAAGCTATGCAAAAAATAAAGAAGGTTTTCATCCAACAGAGAATGTGTTTCATAACTAGGACTTTACGTTTGACTATGTGTACATTGGTTAGTGAACAGGCATAACAGTATGCAGTTAAATTGCACTTACTGGTTGATTTACTGATGTGGTAGATAGTTGGGGATATATGGGGGGAGAAGTGAATAACTGCCAATGCAAAAAGAACATGCATAAAAGACAACAGTATTTTTGTGCATGTATAAATATTAAATTATATTTGCAGAAGAACCACCAAATGGTTTGTCACAACAGGCATGTGACAATACATGGCCTTGTTGTCTGTCCCACCATTTAGATTATGTTTTTTTTTTGTTTCTAACAATCTACAGCTGAGAGTTGACATTTGTAAATACTATGAACCAACACATATGTTGGAAAGAGAGCAATAAAGACAATAACTGTAAAAGTAGGTGATGAAGGCCTCTTATGGCACTTTCTAGGAAGCCACATCTTTGTACATATGCCACAGTCCCAGAGACGATTCCATCAGGGTTAGTGATTTGTTAACAAGCTTTGTTCTTGTCCGAAGAAGGCTCTTCAGACAGAATCGGGGGTTCTCACCTGCTCGTACTTCTCCAGCTCCGTGTGGTAGATCTGTCTGATCTGTGACAGCTTGGCCCGGTAGTCCGAGTGCTCCGCCGAGTTGTCGGCCGTGGCACCGCCTGTGGCAGCGGCTGCGGCTGCAGCGGCGGCTGACCCGCCGCCCTTCTCCGGGCCGGAGACGCCCTCGGCCAGCAGCATGTTGTCCAACCGCATGAGCTGGGCGTCCGGGGGCTCCTCCTCCTGGGCTCCGCGGATACTCAGCACTGCAACGACAGGAGGGGTCGGAGGTCAGTCACACAGGGTCACACACACGGTGGCATGACGCACTGTAACAAGCTGTCAGCTGCAGAGCCCTGACACGGTGCCTGACACCGGGGCTCCGCAGCATAGTGGCCCTCAGCGCAGATGTCAGCTGAAGTTTGCAATATTCTCTGGTCTGCCGTGCAGCACGATCAGGAGCCACGGAAAGGTGAGGAGGAGAACGGTCAAGTGAGTGCAGCGGCATTTATGGGATGTCTAAACTGCTCTTTTATTATAAAAAAAAGAAAAACTAAAACAACAATTATCACAGAAAACAGTCTGAAGGGATGATGAATACAATAGTAAATAGCCAAATATATAAAAGTGGTCACATAATAAACCAAAAATAGCCAAATATACAAAGATATACAGAATGTACCAAATCCTATTATATGAAGAATATAATAAGTTAAGTTAAAAGGAAATAACAGGGGTTAAGTGGCAATATGGTTGCTAGTATGACTAAAGAGGATGAATAAATAGGTAAACACCAATTTAGGCATGGAAAACAATGGATTAGTAGGTCTAAATTATTACAATGTTTCAAGATTCAAGAGGTTTATTCGTCACAGACATATACATACTTTCATACATACTGTATATGCAGTGAAATGTCAATGCAACGCACCCGGTGATTATGCACAATATATTCTAGACTGAACACAATAGCTACCTAAAAATTTCTACTTAACTAACTAACTGATTCCTAAAACGTAATGCAGTAAGTCGAATACTATAGAATAAAATAAAAATATATAGAATAAAATAAAATAAGAACTCAAAGGTAATGCAGGATGGGGGTACAACATAGATAAAGGGAATAGGCTTATGTATATGGGATAGACTTATGTATATAGGATAGGCTAATTATGTATATACAGATATGTGCATTATAGTGGCATGTGAATAAAGTGAGGTAGTGTTTGTGAGATATACAGCACAGTATACAACAGTACGGCGCAGCAATACGGTAACACTGAACAACCCAGAACAGTGATACAGTATGCGGTACAGTATGCTACATACAGTACATTGCTTATTGCTTAATTACTAGTGTCTACAAAGGTTCAACCTCAGAGGACAGGGAAGCCCGTCTATGTGTGTGTGTCTTGCATCTATCTTTTGTTTACTGGATCGCGGTTGTGAGAGACCGTAATGGAGCGATAGAGTGGGTGGCCGGCGATAAAGGTCAGAAGATGGATTCAGAGCAAATGTCATCAGCAAATGGCACACACCTCAGCCTGCTTTGTCATTATGACGTTTAACGGATGAATCAGAGATGCAGAACATTCGCAGTTTTCTTTCGTTTTTTTCTTTGCCCATCGTAAATACTGCTAAACCAATGTAGAATCAGTTATCAGTCAGTTTTCCCCATCGCTGGATCCGTTACAGATGAATATTTATTTTCTGTCGTAATTACGTCCTAATCATCTGAACTGATGTGATGGAAAAGCTGGCTATAGAGCAATCATTGGCAAACAACATCTCACATGATATCCCCCAGCAGAGGTACGTAGGCTGTCAACAGCCCCCGAGCCCAGCAGGGTGAGGAGCCCCTCACCCCCACTAGAGGGCTCCCTCGCCGTTCCTAGGAAGAGCCCTGTCCAACCTTCCATTTTCTGGGGTGTAAATCTATACACCGACACTTTTTCCTCCGTCTGAGAAACCAGCCATTTCAATTACCAACACTTTCCCCCCTCTCTATGAAAACAAGCACAAATCGATCGGTGGGGAGACGGGCGGCCGCCGGATTGTCATCACTTCAGAGCCCCTCGGCCACTTATCCAGAGCACGACTTAGTGACTTTAAGGCCTTTGTGCCGGTTGCCATTTAAAATGTTGCCACTCGTCACGTGTCCTCTTTTGCCTCTGAATGAGAAGGGACAGGCAGGGAGCACTTCATTAATTCAGAGACAATGGAAGCGCTTGGTGCATTAACCCCAGACTGCTGTCCGGGTTGGGGAGGCCTGGGCAGGAGCTCACTAGGATGAGAATGAGGCCTGCTGTAGGACCAAGAAGGACGGAGGGGGGCTGGGGGTCCATCAGCTCCCCTCCTCCCCTTAAGTGGAGCTGGAAATGCAAATGTGGCGACTGTTGGCGAGTGGAAGAGGTCAGAGGTTCAGGCCACGGGCTCTGCGGGAGGTAGATTGAGTGTTGGGGAGGGGGTGGGGAGGGAGTGGGGGTTTTCTCCTGAGATGGAGGAGCTGCACGCAGACTCCTCTGTCACACTATCAATATACGGGAGGAGACTGAGGAGGAAAATCCCAGATTGCTTAGCTCCCTCGTCCTCACCTCTGAGAGCGTTGTCTCATGAACATGACTTCGCCCCAAATGCTGGAACGGAGCGACGTCATACGTCAACCAGAGCTCCCGCTCTCCCACCCGGCTCCTGAAGAGGCTCATGGGGGGGAAGTGTTTTGCCGCGGTCGCTACCTCACCAAGAGGAGGCTTAAGTGGGCGTTCAAATGAGCACACACACAACACTACACCGGTCTACCCCATGAGCATCTTTTTCTTTTTTTCGCTTTTTTCCCCCCTTTACTGTCTTACATACTTTTGTCACAAAACAAACCTCTCTCTAACACAAATGTACTTATTGTAAGTCGCTTTGGACGAAAGCATCTGATCAATGACATCATGTAATGTACACTATTTAGTCACTTGAAATTAGCTGTAGTTTGTAGTAGTAACTCTCAGACTTGTTTTTATTTTTTTGAGAAATTTACCAATTCAGTTTAAAATCATCTAATCCTATATTGGGCATCACAATGCACACAGGAAAGATATGTTTTCCATTCTGTCACAAAACACTTAAAAGCACTAATAGTCATATCTTCAAAAAACATTGAGGTGCTCAGAAGTAAAAAAAAAAAAAATGGATGGAGGTCAAAAAGAAAAACTAAATATAAAATAAACAAAACAAACAAACAAACAAATAAATAAATAAATAAGCAAATTCACCATATATGTGTTTTTCACTTTTCATTACCATGAACGCTTTAATGTTTTTGGAACGGAGAGATAAACATAACATTTTTTTCTTTCGCCTCTTTTTGCCACTCAGGGTAATTCAGTAGGCTTTCCGGTGACATTAGCAGTCATGATAGCGTTTCCAGCTCCGTTACCTCTTTCAGCTCTTGTCGCAGGGCAGCTCAACACTCCAGCGGCTCGTGTATTAAAATTATGCATTAAAGAGAAGCGGCAGAGACGTAGTTCTGAACCACAGCTGTTTGCAAGATGTATAGCAATGAGGTTATCATTTACCCTACTTAATAGAAATGCACTGTCAGTGTTCTCATTTTCTAATCTTTGTTATATAAAGGCATCAAACGACACGGACACCGTTGACCCAACAGCGGGAAACTTCTTTAAACTTCTTTAAAACGTATGGGCGCCGACGCCTGAATCCAGCCTATTGTTTTGGACCGCTCACTTGACCCTGTCCCTTCAATATCGGGGTGGTGTTGGGGTGGGGGTGGCGGGGAGCTGTCACTACATAATGACTAACAGCACTTTAGATTCACAGGGTGCACAGATATGAGGGAGGAAGCCCCTCTCAGATGTTTCAACTGAAAACCATGGCCTTCGGCTTTCTTCCCAAACTCATAAAACGTCTAGACTGTCAAATGAAAATGGAACATAAAAATTCCCCACGTCCACAAAATGATTCGATTCATGTCTGCCAAGTCCCGGCTTAACATTCACAAAGTGTTTATTTAACTTGGCTTCGAGCACCTCGGACATCAGTCTTTTGAGAGTGCGGCTGTTCCAGTGCAGGTCATTTCTTAGAAGATCTCTTGGAGGGAATAAACAGAGGAAAATCTAGTAAGCGTATACATGTCACGGGGTGAAATAAAACAAAGGTCAATCCAGCCAGGAAAGTTAAAAGCAATTTTTTTTTTTTACATTGCAGTAATATAGTATAGTATCCATGTGAAAATATATAGGTAACCTATAAAAACAACCCCCCAAATGATGGCGTATTGCAGCGTTAACATCTATATACCCTCTAAAATCAGCTCGATATTTGTGCTCCTGCTCTCGTGTGCAACCTAGATCCAAAAGCCCGGCTCATTTTTGTTGCTGATCCAGCGTCTTGGAGAGCATCTGTCAGTGGGGACCCAGGAAGGAACAATGCAACACGCCATGTTGGCTGTGTACTGTCATCCCTCATTGACAGCACATTGTCACACATACACCGCGTCCTCTGAGCTTGGAACAAGCGGCGGTTGCCTATAAAATCAGCCCCTTATCCACCGCGGGCTCTAATCCCACCGTCTGAGGGGGAAGGCGATCGCGTCCCGCGTCGAGTTTAAAACCTTTAAATTTCAGGGGGAAATTCACATGGCTAATCATTGGGTTGCGCTAATGGTGCGATATAGGCGGTGGAGGCGACCCGCACGCTGTACCTCATCCCGGAAAACACAAATGGTGATTTATTTATCCTGACCTCATCCAAAAGCACATAATTAAAACCACGGGATGTAGTATCTTAGGCAAATAAAACTAATTAAAAAAAAAAAAGAAGGAAGGGGGCCAATGCCCTTCTATGAAATTGGCTTTGCTCTGGGTCATAATTACACGACTCAGTGAGGGCTGTGTTATTGGGTAATGGCAGTCTAATTGATTCATACTAATGTTTCGGAGCCTTGGGTCTGTTGGGTTCTCCCTGTCCAATAGTGCTGGTGTACTTACTTAGCCACCCGCAGACATCGAAGGTTCTCCCAGGGATAAACAATTATCGGTGGGTGTGATTTCAGCCCACCCACCCCCAGCCCTGCCGCCCTCCTCCTCCTCCTCCTCCTCCTCCTCCTCCTCCTCCTCCTCCTCTCAGTGAACACACATTTGCTGGAAGTCTCTAATGGATGCCATTTCCCTCTTGGAAGCATTTCAAAGATGGCTTGTTGTCAGACAACGCCATATCCTCCTCCCCGCCGGTGACATACAAGCCTCACAAGGCAGCCAACGAGCTATTTCCTAAGGCCCGTAATAATACAATATAAAATAAAAACACTGGGTTATTGTGTTGTGTGCGACAACACGCAGGATGTTCATCTGTAGAACCTTGACGTAGAGAGATGGATTTAGGAGCAACCGATTACACTGAATCAGTTAGTTTCTCTCTCTGCATTTATACAGTGAGCATGTGGAATAGCAGATTTCTTAAAGGATGGATTACACTATGATAGCGAGCACGGGTCAGTTTTTTTTTGTTTTGCGCAAGACAAAATGTCACCAACCGAGCAAACACGAGGTACTGGAGAGAAAACACATCGAGGGAACATGACATTTATTCAACCTCAAAAAGCGTCTGGCCTTTTACGATTCAAATCGATATTTAATAAAATAAAAGCAACAAAAATACAAGGCAATTGGCTTTTGGAAAAGGTAGATGTTTAACTGTTCGGTCATTTATCTGAGAATGCCCCCCCCTTTCTGGCAAGTCAGGAAACTGCTTTTCTCTTTGAGGATAAGCTCGCAATATCATGCTCCGGGATGATTTACGTGTCTATTTAGAGAGAGCTGCTTTCCTCAAGCCCTTCTTCCCCCCGTGGCTCACGTTCAACAGGCACATGTGTAACATTCTGTTCTCTGTATTCCAGCACAGTCCAATCAACCCGCTCCACTCGTACATTCGTGTGAAGATCGTTGAGAACATTCGGGAAGTCATGATTTCATTTCAGCTTGGGTTTGGAATGAGGAACATGATTATTAGATATACTTTGTAATTATGTCAATAAAAGACAGAAAGAAAAGTATCTTATTTTCCCTGCTTCTTATTTTCCCTTGAGTAAATTGTATATTACCATAGATTGCCGTAATATGTTATAATAATAATAATAATAATAATAATAATAATAATAATAATAATATTGTCTTTATAATTGCCTTTATTATTATTATTATTATTATTATTATTATTATTATTATTATTATTATCATTATTATTATTATTATTGTCTATTTTTTTTTCCCGATTTTTAAAAATCTTCTCCTAGTCATTTTGGCCGCTGAAAGTGCCTTCCGCACAGACACTGCCGAACCCACAGACAAGAATGAACCGTCGTCAGATTGGGGGCAGTCCAGGCATTTTGTGGGGCAAGTTTGATACACATTGATCTATATTTGGAGCAGGAATTGGTGAAATACTTCTCTGAATGATGCGAAGACGACGTACCAGAGGTAGCTGAACAAAGGGACCTGGTTTGATGGGCTGGGGTGGTGGAGCAGGGAGCATTGTGACATCATCATCCAATTTGTTATATGTGCAGGGTGTGGCTCTGGGGCGTCACGCCGTCGTTGTGTCACCGTGTCATCATTGCGCGACACGGCACCAAACGGTCACTTGAAAACACTGGAGAGCACTGATCGGTCGCAGACAATCGGCACTTCGTCGTTCCGTCACTGTGTCATCATTGTGCGACACGGCACACATGGGAATTCAAGACACAAACTCCCAAAATACAAGCAGTTTATTCACTGTCTAAGCAGAGGCGAGAACACAGTGGATTACCGCAACATCACCGTCTACAACGCCTATCGCAGTCTGGATCACCGACGCTCAGACGTCATATATCACCCTGTGAGAGTACAGCTGTATGCCGACACGCACCATGGTGAGTTATAACAATGACAAGCTCTGGTTTACAGCCAAATGCAGACGGCTCCGTTTGAAAAAGGATTTTTTAAGACAGGCGACATTAAACGTTTCACGAGAAGTCGGAAAACTGTAATTCATGACCTGGACCCCATGCATTGCTGCCTGCAGCTATATTTATTATTATTATTATTATAATTATTATTATAATTATTATTATTATTATTATTATTATTATTATTATTGTTATTGTTATTGTTGTTATTATTATTATTATTATTTAAAAAAATACTTTCAGAGACATTTTAATGTCACAGTTTAACAAAATGTCAGATTCAGTCTAGCGCACCACAATGGAAGATGAAACTGCCGGTTAAAGTCATACACCAAGGAAAGGCACTCTTTGTGATAATATAATCAAAGGACATACAGACAGACATATATACATATATACAGTACATACAGACATACATACATAGACACGCACACACAAACACACAGACTTCCTTTATAGTTAGATTATTATTATTGTTATTATTATCATTATTATTATTGTGGATGAGAGCACCAGTTCTAAAAAAAGACTCACTCACGCAGAGTGACTCACAGTATCGTGGGGTGCTGTGGGGTAGTATAGTGGGGTGGTATCAGAGGATTGACACGTCTGTGACATTGCGTGCATCTTTAAAATGCTTCCCTCCTTTTTTATTTTTTTTGGTTTCCAAAATGGCGTATAACAATATCAAGGCCTAACTCGTCACAGCCCACCGTGCTCTGCGGTCCAGATATCCCATCGGATTACTCTGGGGGAATGGAAGGCTGTCAGAGGAATTACCATGTGGAATCTCCTCCTAGATTCTTCTGAGGGCGTTTGGACACGGACGGGGAGTTGCTGGCATTACAGCCCGTCAGGGCAATCCCACGATTTGGGGGAAAGCCTGATGTTTAATTAAAGATGTCGGGCCATTCTGCCACACTTAGAAAGATATATGATCAAACTGAGGTCAGCCCTACCCCCATACATTCGACAAGAAAGATTGGTGGCTCTGGTGCGAACCAGTTGGGACCTTTGGAGGCCCTCCATTTGGCACGGGGGATGCTGTAATGCGATCCAGCATGTTACGTCAGGGGTGGGAGTGGAGGGAGCGCTGGGGCGCCCCCAAAAGTGACACTCGATGCCGGCGTCGTGGCAGCTCGTCCAGATACACGGGCCAATAGCGGGATTTCAGCAACACCATTTTCCCAAGAAGGAAGGTGAGGGCCGCGAGAGCTCCAAAGGATGAAGGGTGCCAAGTTATTATTCACCACTTTGATTTGTGGCAACGTTGTGCCGGCAATTTTTTTTCCCCTGCAAACAAGCCTTCAGTTCATTTTATGGAGACACAAATTAATATGAGTAAAAGCTACCCATTACCTTTTCTGCTGACATAAGCAATAACACGTGGTACAACATACGCACACACACGCACACGCACGTGTGTGCACACACACGCACGCACGCATGCGCGCACACACACACATACGGAGACACATGCATGTACTTTTTTTTATTATGCAAAAACTAGGGGAAACATGATTAAAAAAGAAAATGCAAAAACAAAAAGAAAAGAAAAGAAAAGAAAAGGGGAAAAAAGAAATGTTCAACATCTAAATGATAAGTATTTGTATTTTTATAGTATTTTTATTTTTTAGTCAATATGAATGAATGAAATTAGTACAAGACGCCAAAATATTCTTCAACATTTTCATCATGCATAATTCCGCACACGAAAACACTATGATCCATCGCCACCTCATTTGGGAAAAAACGATTCCAGAGACAAAACATTATCCAAACATGATCTGATCTCGTGCTTTCCAAACAAGCCAAATGTGTCCCACCGTTAAAGACCAGAGCACCGCGTCTGGTTAAAAACCAAATGCTTTTGCATAATTAACCCTCTCCGGTTGAGGTTGTGGTCGGCCTGTCCACTCGAATTTAAAGTGACAGTGCCGGCCCTATTTGTTTGCATGGGTGTCTGAGTGGGCACACTTCATTGTGGCTTCAGCAGTTAATAAATCACAGCAGAAGCCCCCTCTCCCGACGCCGGCCTGTGCTGCGGTGGTCCTGTCACGAGGTGAGCGGCAGAGTCGAAGCGACAGCTACATGCTAATTCAACATCGGCATAATTCATTATACAGTCGCAAGTGTACTGGGATGGAAAGAGAACCAACATACACCAGGAGGAAGAAGACAGACATCAAACTGTTAAATCCTGCTCTCCTTAAGCCGCCTCTGCATGCTTAAAGTCTTTACACTCCAGCCAAGAAAAAAAAAAAAAAAATTAATAGATAAAAGAGCATTCGTGGTTGAAAAATTACTATATTTACTTTGAGAACACAGACAGTAACTATATATTAAACAGCCATTATAGCTAACTCTTTAAAACATAGATTAATACAGACTATTAACTGGCCGTCAAGCTCCCTAAAAGGGTTGTTAAATGGATATCTGCCTTTTTATGATATATTTTAAATAGCGACTTCCTGTAAGTCATGCAAAAACCGATGTAAAGTGACACATCAAACGAAAGAATGGGGTCTATTGCACTAAAGGGGAAATTAACAAAAAGATAAAGAGTCAATTAAAACGATAAGGCTTTGTGCCCCTCTGAAGGTGACAACTGAGGGGAGTGGAGTTGACAGGCATTATATTAAACCCCTTTGGTGGCTTCTCAGCCTCATCCCGTCCTGACCAGCAGCTCCTACGTGCTCTGCACTTTGTGAAGAGGGAACTAAACACACACACACTATCACGCTCTGCACACACTGCCCTTTGGATGGACAACAACAATATAACCCCAGGTACATTAGATATGCTTTTTTACCTGAGAATGTGCAGGGAATAAGATACTCACTAACCTTGCTCCCCATAGTTAAAGAAACCAGGACAAATTCATTTCTGCCTGTCCTTCTAAATATATAAAAAAAAACATAGTAATAATAAAAAAAAATATATATATATATACACACACAGTATATATGTGTGTAAATAATATAGTATATATAATATATTAATAATGCTAAAAAATATACAAATAAAATATGAGGATAAAATACGGTATACTGTATACTTAACCTCAACTTAAATCCATGGTGAATCTAGCTTCCTTCTTGATCCATTACTTTACCTTTTTTTCTTTAAAGAATTTTCCAATCAAACAATCCTACATTCAATGTTGCAGTCTTCTTGGACAATACCACATCATAAAGACCTCTGAGCAAAAAAAACAAAAAAAAACTACGTACAATACATAGATGAAAATTGTTCTCAATCTTTTTTAATTCTACTGGAACATGTAAAAGGAGTACAACTTATGATCTTTTTCTAAAAAGTTCTACCACTGCCATTTCCAGAAACTGTTGTTTCCCACATGCTTTATTTGTACTCACGTTCGGTTGTCACTAGTCATATTGGGTGCAATTTGTAAACACCCAAATCTCAATGGCATCAGGCATCATTTACCCAACACAGCCCAAGTCACAATCAAGCAAGTCGTTCCTGATCTAGCGCCTGTGACTTCAGCACAGTTGGAGGCAAACAAAGCGGCTCCCCGTCATTAGAATGATGCAAACCACTATCCCGGTTGACGCCGTCGCTACGCAACTTCTCAGGGCGCAAAAGAAAAGGGATCGGTAGCAGCGCCGGGGCGTCCAGACAAGTGTCCCTTTGTGGCCCACTTGAGATCTCTGCAGCGTCCAGCAGCGTGCACCAGACCGGGGCCTTCCAGGGCCCGGGGCAATGTGTTGACTGGGCCTGCCATGTCATTAGACGTCGCCCTGATTCGCTCTACCTTATTAAAGCCATTCCTTCAGGAGGGTAGACGAGCGTGTCGCATGGCAAACCAGGCCAAGGAGGGAAGGTGACCACACTGCCACCCTCAGCCCGGGCAGGGGCGGCGTGGCCAGGCTCGCTTTGTTGTCGGCCTCACCCCGGACCCCCTGATGTCACTGTGATTCCCTTGTCAGTCCGTGTTAATGGAACTCACGGCGGTGGCGCTTCTTCCCACTCTGTCTTCCTTTGCAGGGCAATCACATAACCATCCCGTCGTCTTTCTAGCTGTAGGTGAAGCAGGAACCATACAAGGTAATTTATTTATTTTGAAAATATCTTTCTGTTTATCCATATTGAGGACCTCTGGGATTTAAACTTGTTTTGTACTAAGTGCATTCTCAACATAGCCACTAGAACTACCCCTTTTACAGTTTGAATCATATGAAATAACACGGTAAGGTGGTTTGACTGGCTAATTAATAAAAAAGTTGCAATGTAAACACCGGCAGAGTAGAGCCTTGCGACTTCTGGTCCCACCATTCCATCCATCTGACTGTGCCTGTGTGGCATTTTTCAGAGCACAGCTCTCCCACTGCCAACCAGTTTATGTAAAAGTGATTAACAGTAATTAATCCTTAATCACCATGATTAGCCAAGTCGCAGTAAATTAAGCCACATCTGGAGCAGCTGAGAACTGTGAGTGGCAGCAGCCATGCTGGGCCTGAGCGGTGCTGTTTATTATCAGGGCCTACCTGAAAACACTCCAAAGGAAACAGCGCAAACTTGAAGCTGAGCGGGCTCATAGGGGTTGGCGGTGTGCGACCTCACGGCTTCCAAAATCTCCCACAGAAAACGGAAGACAACACAGCACTCTATTTTTTTTTTACTTTGTTACTCACTTAAAAAAATCGCTTGCCCAGAAAGAAAATGGATTAAATCACCACATTATACGACAATGAATATTCCTCGCATTTACCAGCGAGCGGCAAAGAATGCACATACACGCACACGCACGTGCCCCCCCTCCTCGCCCCCCAATACACACACACACACACACACACACACACACACACACACACACACACACACACATAGACGCACACACACCCTCTCTACCCATGTCGCATTGTTGATTGGCTCGGTTGCCTGAAGACGACTCGGTGCATGCAGCACCAGTGCCCTGAGCCCCTCGCTGGCTTTTTTTTCTCTCACCCTCCCGGAGATAAATGATGCAGCAGGAGCCGCTGTGTGCTGAGGAACTGGTTCAATCACAGCGGGGGTGCTGCGCCTCTTACCCCAATGTTTCTCTTGCGCCCCCCCGGAGAGTTGTCTCCCCGCGCCCCCAGTCTCTCCCTGTTATACAGCTCCAGATTAATTACACACTTTAATGAGCTGAATTATTAATGGGGCTCTTACTTGGCAGTTTAAGGAAATGCAGCGGAGAAGTCAGCGTTGAGGATCGGGTCTCAGACTCTCATTAAAACATCACACGGCGCCTCTGGGACCAGTGTTATTTAGCCAGAGAAATAATAGGATTTCCTATTTTACATATCGGGAACAGTAAAGCGGTTTGAATATGAATCCATACACGGCGGGAGATAGCGGAGGAGCCCCGCAGAGCGTCTTTCATGACATTATGTCATTATGATGGCTGGTTCAAGGAAAATGAAAAGCCATCTAATTCAGCCACCAGGAAAAAAGGGGAAAAAAAAGGAAAGGAAAGGAAAGCCTCCCCTTTCTTACTGTTCAGCTCAGAATATGGCATTATTATCTGGAATGAGGTGCGGTGCAGCGGGAGTCAAATAAATCAGGGAAAAAGTGGTTATTTTTACGGGAAAATAGGTCTTTTTCAAAAACCTCCTGATCGCACACAACTGGAGACATGAGGCGGCTGCACGGAGAGGAAATTGGTGACCTTTTATCAAAATCTGGAAGAAGACAATAGCAGAGTGAAGATGAAATTACTCCAATAATATCACAGTCTCCAGGTTTTTCAGGAAACCCCCCACTGTTGGTCAGCCCGCGGTAGTTCCTCGCGGTCTGGGGGCTCGTGTAATCAATCTGCAACGCAATCCACGTCATGTGTAGATAACGTGGCTTTGATGTCTCTTTAACCGCTAAGTTGCGGCATTAAGAAACGTTACCACCAAAGTAACACGCGCAACGTCCCTGTAAAAAAAAAAATATTTTTTTAAATCAAATAAACAAGGGGCATTTGTCCCATCTGTGGTTTCCTCTTTCTTACCTTGATAAACCTTACTATATCAGAAAGAGACATCTTTCCCTCTTTTTGGACGAACACATCTTCATCAAGAAGTTGTTGTTTTTTTTTGGTGCTCGTAGTTGTGTTTATCAAGCGAACTGTGATGGCTGCCGTGGCGATGCGGGCGCTCCGCGTCTTGAAAGTACAAGACAGCTTCCTCACGCTGCCGGTGGAATACACAGTGGAATCCCAGGGGGATCTCTCTATTTGTGTACAAACGATGCCAACTCTGACTTTGTTCACACTTTTCTAGTGTGTGTGTGTGTGAGTGTGTGTGTGTGGGGGGGGGGGGGGGGGGGGGGGTGGACAGAGGGTGGCAGGCACAGCACAGTCACATTGCATTACCACCCAATCACCAAAAAAATAACTAATCTGAATGGGGTTATTTTTTTACTCAGAGACAGTGAGGAAAAATGACAATATAATGCCATACAGAGATAAGATTGAAATCTGACTGATGGATCAGCTGGACGCGGCGCGGACACAGGTCCTTTATTAGCGACCCCCATGAATAGCAATCAGATGACCTAGAACGGACCGGAGTGGCCACGCCGAGCATCCGGGTGGGAAATTATCTTTGTTCGACCCCTGCGGCCCCCGGACAGAAGGCCCTGGGGGACACCGCTACCGTAACACAGCTAAGACCCCCCCCTCCCACACACTCACACACACCCACCCGAGAGGGGTCGACACAAGTGGCTACTCAAGATGCAAAAATGGCCGAGTGGCTCATTACGCGGGTCCTATCTGGGTCACGGAGCAGATGCAAATGTAGGTCAGGAGGAACCCCTGATGTCAATCAAAGAGCGGGAAAATAAAAGGGTGGTGCAGAGGAAGAGGTTGGAGAGAGAGAGAGAGAGAGAGAGAGAGCGTCTCCTCGGTGAAAGATCACGCCTGCTGCACTTCACGGCTCATCTCCAAGGACGAGAGTATTAAGGAGTATCAAATCCTCGCGGCGCTGCCAGGCTCCAATGAGGAAACTTAATGAGACTAATGGTCCTAAGGTTAATTTCAGTTGACTAATGAATTTCCTTCAGAGAGAAAGTGTTGCGGTGGGGACACTGTGCTGAACCTCAATCTCAAACACTTTGCCAGAAATCGCCTGATATTTTTACCCATTTTTTTCGCAACCCAGCCTGCACGGTCTGCGGTCCTTTCATTAGCATTCTGGCTGGATTATGAGGCCGATCTGACCTAGATGCTGCACACCCCAAGAGAGAGTCCAGTAGCTGCTGTGCACCAAGCCTGGCAGACAGATCTGGCTGAGAGAGTCAATTCTGGGATACATGTGAAGTCACCTTGCAACGAGGGCTGCCTGTTGACTGAGGCATTTCTCCATTTTTTTTCAATGACTGTCAGGTTAGTTTTATGTTGGGTTTTTTTTGTTGTTTTTTTACATATGTGGAATGTAAGTGAAAGACCATTCCCCGCCACTTTCGCACTTTTAACGTTTCAGTCAATCGCGACTTCTCCCTTAGTTCTGAAGAATGTCTGGCATGGCTGCCCCCCTAGTTCTGCAGCATTTTCTTTCACCTCACGCTGAGCCGGGATGCAGCACTAACTGCCTGGAGGTTGACACTTGTCTGAATAATGTTATGCTAATGCTCTAGTCTACCTGTATTTACCCCTAAGTGCAGCAAGCAATCTGTTGATTGCGCGAAAGCAATTTTCCGGAACGAGGGAGAGCAAAGGAGTCGGTAAGAAAGTCGGAATGAGAGGGGAACAAGAGATCTTCTTTAAGCTACAGCAAAGCAATTTTCTGCACAGCAATTTTCACCGGCTGTGAAAGGAGCGCTCTCTTTAATTGAACCTCGACATACCATCAAGACAGAGATAGGGAAAATTACAAAGCGGGGGCACATCCATGCCCGCTGCCAAACGTATGAGTGGAGGCAGTCATAAGCAAACTCTCAAAAACCTTCAGCTGAAATCATTCCCGGTGCCTCGTCATAAATCTTCCACATTTTGCGTTCCAACAGTTCCACAGAGAGCCTGTCGTAGAGCAGTAGGTAAATTATTTTCAAGTATTACATTATGGATTACTGATTTCTATGAAAATGGGGGAAGAATAGGGCCTCTGTCTCGCTGCTCTTCTTTCTTTTCGGTGCGGCCCAGCCCTTCATCCCAATATAATGATGAATGAGGACATTGTCCTTTTAATTTGTCTGCTGGTCCTTGCGCAGCCTGCAAAGGCAGATGTAGAAATTGATTGCTCTTGCCGTGGTGGTGGTGTATGTGTGTGCGTGCGCGTCTGTGTGTGTGTGTGTGTGCGTGTGTGTTAGGAAGGGGGTGGGTGTGACAAGCCTTCTAAAAATAAAGCAGCAGAACCGCGTGTGAGGTGCCAGATTGGGCTCAGTGCTGTGCTCGTCTCGCTCTGGCTCGACTTCTATCTGCCCGTGTGATAAAGCTGCTAACAGGCCCTTTATCGGGGAGCAAGGGGAAATATGCTCCTGCCAGATTAGACCCCAGACTCTGCCAAGGTTATAAACAGCCTGTTATCTGTGTCCCAAACAGAGTAATCCACGCTCTATCAGCACCCAAACATATGGGCCACACAGAGCACAGATAGCCTCTGATGGACACTTGGTTTTAATTGCAACGATAGCCACCAAAGCATCCCAGGGAAAGGAGCAGGACATAAAAGGGTCTTTCATTGTGGACATCCCCCCAGCCCCCGGTGGAACCGGCCAACATTTACAAAGCCCCACCTAGACCTTTCCGCGACACCGCACCTGCTTCTCCTCCACCGTGCGCCCCATGCACGGAGGAGATACGGCGGAGAGGCAGGGGTGGCTTCGGTTTTGCATTTCCAGGACTCTATTATTAAAAGTACAGCAGCTGGATATTTGTTTCCAATTTGAATTTGTGTTCTGACAAAATGCTGTGTCTTTCTGTGCTCCATCCACGTGTCGCATTCAATTAGGACTTGTTAAGGAACCGGCACTTGCATCCATTCAATGAAACGGGTTATTTTGTGTTGTTAACTCCGCACGACCGACACCATCAGTCTCACAACTGTCAGACCGACACCTCACTTCACAGAAACAAACTTTTCAGAAGCTCTCCGCCTCGCCAATCAATACCAACTCAAACTTCCCCGGGCTGAGTCTTAGTAAACAGCGGCAGCTCAAGACTCAGACAAAAGACTCAGAACAAAAGTGTCTTCACCCCCGACCGAAAGTCTGCGGCACGTCAGGTAGGGAGGGAACGGAATTATGTGCGAGGAACGTGTCTTCCAGCGAGACGGGGAACCTTGTGAGAAGGGATGCACGCTGGGTAATTCTGTATCCCGAGCCTTATGGGACACACACACACACACACACACACACACACACACACACACACACACACACACACACACACACACACACACACACACACACACACGCACACACACAGACGCATGTTTAGAAAGTCAACCAGCGGTTATGGCTGGGATTAACATGGATATTGTGATATGAGACGGGGTATTGTCTGGGATTTCGTTGACATTTTCTGAACCCCATAGACTGTTCCACTGTTCTGATCCATACCTCCACCTGCTTGGTTAAATTATCTACATGACTAAAGATTTCACAAATATTTGTTGTCTGTAAATATCACAATAGCACATAATCAATCAAGAAATTGGTCAAAAATCTTTTTTTATTGTCAATATCACCTCGCCCTACTAAGAATTAAATATTTACTCTAAATTCAAGTCTATGTATGATTTATGTGTTTCATTACCCTAATGTAATGCTCTCTTCACATATAAACATATAGTGTTTTTTTTGTAAGACATTACTACTTGTTTTTCAGAACCACAGATGCAAAATCCCCTTTCTTTAAACTACAAGCTGTAAGGCATTATGAGAAGCCACTCCTGTGTTAATGGGGATTGAGGTAAATCTGGGAGAGATTTAGACCCTCTCCGCGACTCGGTCTCCTCGTATATAAGCAGCAGGCTGCTCTTTCTGTCAGCCGAGCTGTGATCTGAATACCTCCGCCTTCATAAAAGATTCAGGTCTTATTGGCTTCCTACTTTGGTTTCCCTGCAGAGCCTACTTCCCTTGCTCCTTTTACATTCTGCTCTCGTGGCTGAGGAGGCACACCTGCCTCAGGAAAAAAAAAAAAAAAAAAAAGGCGCAGACTTAACAAAAGGCTTTTATAGCCTTTCACGGAACCACCTCTGTTACATATCATTCACATAGCACAGATCATTTAACATACCACTGCTCCTCCCTACTTCCAAAGAACTTCTCAGAAATCAGATCGCATATACATAATATATGTATATACTGTATGAAATGTTGCTACTGTATGTGTATATGTATATACAGCATATATACTGCATATACTGTATGTATATAGGATTATGTATCTATGCCTACATGCATATATATATAATTTATATACTGTATATGCATATGTCACTATATACACAAATATACATCACATTATGTTAAGATCCTATAGAATTTACTAGAGTGCACTATCTTCCACTCACAGGGTCAATGGGGACATCATTGGAATAAAATGCAGCATCATGTTTGCGATGCCAAATATGGATATATCGTGTTCCATTTATTTAAGCATCTGTTAACTGCCAATCACTGCATATAATTTGCTGTGGATTACCGACTACAGCATCACAGGGGCACGCGCTGATTTCATCTGTGTCTGTGCAATATTTCACACACCCACTGCATCAAAGGGCACGTTGTCTAATAAATCACCTATTTTATATAGTTCTGCCAGATTTCAAACTCCTGTCCAATAAATTTGTGAATGTCATGAAGGACCTATTACATAGGTAGTATAAACCCCAACCAATAAAACTATAAAACACTTTGTCCCTCATGATTATATCAATAAAAGTTTCATATTTCTGAATCTACTATAAAACGGTGTGAAAACTGTCAACAGAGGAGTAATTGGCAATATTTACTGTTATCATCATTTGTCCCAGCAGGCTTTCCGTAGTGGTCCTAACTGGAAGAATTCAGTTCCCCTTACATAAATGAGAGAGGTCTTAATTGTGCAATATTTTCCTTTAATAGGCCCTGGCAACATGCATTCCTCGTCATAATCTAGAACCATTCCAGGTTGATTTTGATTTGATCTTTTTGAAGTCAGGTATGAAAATAAATAAATAAATAAATAAAAGGTCATTGTTATATAACGTATTTTTAAGGGAGCAATACCCAAGAACAACAGAAATATTGTATTTAATGGGTGTTCTTGACCTCTGGAGGTGGCAATATCCTTCTGTTCAGGATCTCAGAGTTGCCACACACTGGTGGAACAAACAAAAGCAGACCAGCATCTCTAAGGCGCAACATTTCACACTTGGATAGAGGCGTAGGATGGGTCTTTGATGACACACACAGTCCCCCCAGTCACCTAGAATGAACACGTAGCGCTGGAAATAGACCGGAAACTCTCATCTCATCCCCTACGCAGGCCACACACCAGCCTACCTGCTTTGCTTTGCTTGAGACCTCGCCAAAGTCATTGCAAAAAAGGGTCAAACCCCTCAAAAACATGCAAAGTGAGTCACAGGCATAACGCAAGAAAATGCAATGAAAACATGATTTATTCCTGCAAAAATGACAACCGCCTCATATTCAGCTGATGTGATGTCCGCTGATGTGTGATAACACTCTAGATGGCAGAATGCCCATCCTTGGGTTTTTCCAGTCGTGCAAAATCATGTTGTGTGAACTGTCCACTACGACCTCCCCCCGTCCATGCTATGAGACTATGACAACAGCGGCTTGACAATGAGACAAACTGTGTATCAAAAAATTATGATTTTTATGTATTTGTATACATTGTATGTATACACAAGACATTTAAAAACATCTCGTTGAGGATGTTATTTTTTTACGGGGGCTTGAGCGGAAGTGAACCAGCAATGACTCAAAAGCAGCCAGTGAACTGAATATTTATGTTTTTAGGGATGTACATCTTCACCACTGTTAATGGTGATCTTTACACGGATAATGAAAAAAACTGGTCACCTCGTACGATAATATCGTACGAGGTGACCAGATTAGAACAGATTAGAACAGAACATTTTTCAGTTACAGTAATTATGTTATCAGCATGCGACTCATTTAATAACCTTTTCCACTGCACCAAATACCCGGTAATACCCGCTAACATCTGGCAGTTGTCATTAGTGGGAGAGGTTGAACCCAGGTATTATACCCTGGACAAATGACCCTGCAATAGTCACGGGCAATTATCAGCTCCGGCTCCGACACCTAATTTTGGCCCCTTAAACCAGCGCGAGGTGAAGTGCCTTGAAGTTCCAGACTGTGGCGTGTTCATAGACGGGAATATCCATGTATCATTCGATCATTACATATCCCATTTGGAATGCCAAATCAGAGGTTTTTGGCTTTTTTCCCCGCATGCGGGACCGTGAAATGTTTTGAATGTGGGGATCGCTCTGTAGGGACCGCAGCAGAGAACCCCCTCGCTCGGAGGAGGATCCACTCCCCGGTGAGCGGGTGGGGGCATGGATACTCCATGCTGCTTCTACTGTTATTTTTTTTTATCCCAATTGTTTAATAAACCCGGCTTAACCGCCTTATTTTGGTGCGAAAACGGTATAAAGCACTAAAGTACAAACATCCACCCACAACCCCTGTCTACCAGAAGCGACACAGAGAGTTATGCGGGCGGCACTGGGGTTAAGTCTCCAGTCTGGTAATGAGCTCCTCTGTTCCAGTATGTTGCATAAAGCCATTACCGCCCAGCACATTACCTCATTCATTTCTTATATACAGATAGCTTCCTCCTCCCAAGAGCATCGCGTTACAGACGCTGCTCACGGTGCAAGTGCACGTTGGCGAACACGGAACCGGGCGCACATACTTTGCACACTCAGTACATTTGTCCCCCCACCTCCTCCATTATACATCACAGATAACAGTCCCCGCAACATTGGGAGCATATAATGTTTCTATTTCCCATTAAGTTGACCCTGAGATAGCAAGCGAAGACACAAAAAAGAGGGAGGGGGGAAAAATGAAAGGGAAAAAAAATCCGCCGGTAGATATATAATTCAGAGGAGGAGACAGGGGGAGACGGAGAGAAGGAGGAGAATGAGAGAGAGAGAGAGAGAGAGAGAGAGAGAGATAGAGAGATTGGAGACATCTCCACAGCCATGTGGGGAAAGTGCTGCCGTGTGGGAGCAGAACTGGAGTGGAAAGTCCATCGATTCCACATGAGAACGGCCGCGATTCGGGGCGGAGCCGAGCCATGACACCGGACGTTCAGGATATTAGAAGAACACAGATCCGTGTTCGTTAGAAGAGAAGAGGAAACTAATAATAACGGGGGAAACGTCGCCTTCGGGAACTTTGACACGAGCACGTATCACGGCAAACTAATGCACACGGAACGACGCAGGACACGAGTTCTTTTCGCGTCGTAGTAAGCCCCGTTTCGGAGCACGTTGATTGATGGCGAATTCCGAATAAATCTCGACTCGTCTGTAGATCAATTACTCCATGCTAATCCTCTGTCTTCCAGCTCTGGCGGGGAATATTTATGACCGCGAAAAAAAAAAAAACAATATTAAATTACGCCCGGAGTCATCGCGGGAGCTTCCCGTCCCGGAACATACATGTTGGCGTTTAGTTACAGAGGGATTTATTCAAATTTGCGGACAGCGAGTTTGGGAAGCCGTAGGCATTCATTTCAGTGAGGTGTCAAAACACTTTATTTTGTCACCATAAATCAGCGGCGAGTCTAGAAACAATAGGCCTATTTTTCAACCTAATAGCAGCTCGTTCCCCGGCTGCAGAGGGGGGCGACTGTGGCTCTGAATAAGCTGCTCAATACGGCACGTATGTTTACACGGACGTCAATATTTAATCGCGGTTAGAGACGGTCACAGTTCCCGTGGACGAGGGATCAAGTTTGTATGAGCGTCGCCGCCTCCCGCCGAACGGTTTTCCCGGAGTTTGGAAGGATTCCTTGGCACCTGAACCAAAAAAAAAATACAAAACAAGCAACGGCATCAAATCAAACCCAGTAGGAATCTGACCCCCGAGGTCGTGTCCAACGTATAACTAAATCTCCTGCCTTATGTTTGGTTGATTCAACACCCCCCCAGTTGCATTATCTTTCGCAGAGGACAGCGCGTCCATTGTTGATGAAATTATTTGTCAGGCCGAGCTCAACAACGGACATTTCAATATCGTCCATTTGGCCTTCATTATAGTTCAAGGGAACGAACCCTCGCACATCACTCAAAACGAAAAAATCGTGGGCAAACGCACTCTGTGTTTAATTGCACGCAGTCCTCGTTCCCCCACCGCGCAGTGACAGCGTACGGGGAATGATGGGAAAATGTAACACGAGCCGCGGTGACTAATTCCGTTTGAAGGGGGTGGGACTTTGCGATATGAAATCCATATGAGCGCTTTGCAAACTCCTCCAAGTTTCTGTGAAAAAGTAAAAAAAATAATAAAATCGCATCGAATAATGCGGCTCGGAAAAAAATTGTCGCCGCCTTTCCCCCCTTCCTTTCGGCGAGGCCACGCGCTCTAATTTTCCCTCTCTTCCGCGGCTAAGTCGAAACAGAGCGTCGGAATCTGAGCCTTAATAATTGAAGGGGAGACTGCAGGGTACTCTACTCAAGCCTTCTTGATGTGAAGACTACTTAAAAGATGCATGGATGCCTCCCCGGAGGAATACGGGGGGGGGGGGGGGGGGCGTTCACAGAGGAGAGTTCACAGCACACTTCACTTAAAGATTATGTGTGCATCGGCTGTACAAAGATTAGAAAATAACTCCTCTGGTTCCTATTATTCTCCACAGAGCGGCGGAGAATTGGCCCAGAACTGGGGGACGTCAATATTTCTGATTCGCTTCTAACGTGAGTCATTTGGCAAACGAGACCTTGCCGCTGTGATTCGCGCCACAAAGCTACGCCGCACTGGTACCTTTTTGAGATCCACTGTGAAAAAAAAAAAGCAAACGCTCACAAGTCCTTTAGGAGTTTCTCGTGAACAGCCGGACTCTGCCTTTTTAAATGTAATACTCTGACTCAGACGTATCGGTTTCTCCTCACCTCACCATTAAGGCCGGAGCCTAAATTATTGATCCCCGGCCTTCATCAGCATAGCAGTCACGTCCGAGCGCAGGGGATCTAACTGGCTGTGTCCCCGCGCTCCAGCCGCTGAAATAATTAGGAGGAGTTCTCATTAAGGGAGAATGAAAGGTTGAGGAAAGAGAGGCGGGAGAGCTGCATTCTGGGTGTTTAATGTCTTCCCCAGGGCCCCGGGATCGTTCTGATCAAATCCTGGGGCTGGGTCCAAAGACGACGGGCCACGCAGCAGGAAATGCACTCACGAAGCGAACGCACGAATAATACATCGAGACAGCCTGGGCGGGGAGCGAGGCATAAATAAAAATACAGGGCCGTGCACCAAATTAATTATAAATAGTGAAGGTTGTGATCTATAATATCACCATATTGCAAGTAATACCGTGGCCAAAAAAAGATATCTTCAAAATAACATTATGAATCGGACCAATTTCTGCTCAATTCCCTTTTTTGATTCTTTAAAGGGCACTGGATCCCCAATGTGGTTCTAATTTCTTAACAAATCACATAGCTGTGGATAAAAGTCATCTGTGTGCTTGTGGGAAGGTGTTTGTGTTTATTCTTTCATTTGTGTTTTTTACTTGACACACGGGGGGGGGGGGGAGTACTTCCAATATGAAATGATTAACAACACGTGTAATGCATAAAATATAATGATCTCCTCAAGAAACAATTGGATACTGAGGACTGAAAATATAAATATGTGACTCAAGTTTAGTCACAAGAAACAAAATACATTTGAATTAGGTCATTGTCCAACACAATGTAATAACTAGACATCAATATGATACATGCTCTCAACTATTTCTCAAGCCAAAAAAAAGCATCGAGAATGAATTGCATTCTCGTTTCTTGCACAGGAAGAAAGCATCAACAGTGGCATTGCCTTCCATTTGCAAAAGTCCAAATGACATATGCATATTCCACACTAGCAGCCTTGCCAAATTGGGCTTTGCAATACCGAGTGAAGTCTATGAATCTTTTTGTCACATTTTTGCCTTCGCTGAGGACTTGCCTCACGCTGCGACTCCTGAGCTTACTAAGTAGCTCAGCGCCGAGGCCACACCCCTCGTTAGTGGGAAGGGTTCATTATGCAAATGATCCTGCTGGAGCGGTATCAACAAGCCGCACGCTCCGTTATCGTTTTCTGCCGCCGGGGCTCTTCCTTTCCCCGATCGCTCATACGGAATCATGGCCTAATAGCATCCCATTAACATAATTGCCAGCACAACTAGTGTTCCGTGTCTCAGAGCCACTCTGCTGCTCCGCCAGCTGAAGAAGGGAAGGGAGGATGGGTGTAGGTGGCGGTGGTGGCGGCGCGGTGGGGGTGGAAAAAATTTAATTAAGGCAACGCATTGGCCACTCCCTCCAACCGTAAAAGTGTCTGTTGTCTGCCTGTTTTAGAGCAAGAGGGAGAAATAGGGTTTTTTTTTTTCTCTTTTCAAGACCTTGAGATGCTCCCTCAGCTCCTGAAAAGCAAAGCACAGTGTTCAATATTCCACTGATGAGCTTGCAGCAGACGCCAACATCACGTCCATACCCAGTCTGCCAGGCAAAATAAAATCCCCATTATTTTTTAATTAATTCTTAATTAAAATATATTACAGCGCCGATTCCGCAAATCTCTCCTAATGTGGGAATGCAGCCCATTCAAGCATATTTACATATCTTTAATTAACACTCCACACTCTTTTACTCTAACAAGCTGTGGGCCTTGAGAGCGAAAGAGATGAAAAAAACCCCCCAAAAAAAACAGCGTTGGTAGCTCTGCGGCACATGAAGGCACCGGGACGCAGACCGACCAGAGACACCTCCGACATCCCTACACCCACCGGAGTAGCATTGTGGTCCACTACAGAGACGCACGCTATAAGTACTGTTTGTGGCCGTGGACAGTCTGTCCATAACGGCTTTGCAGCATCGGCTGCAGCGAGGAGGGTGAATACTTGCGGCGGGGAGCCATTATCATGAGCTGCGCCCCTCCTCCGGGCTGCCATTACCACGCCCCCAGCTCCCCTACCACCCCCCCACCCCCACCCCCAGGACAGCCACCCGTGTCGCTCTGATGAATTGATTGACACCATTTTCCATCTTCTGGCGCTGTCAGAGAAATAGAGAAAGAGCCGCACAGGGAGGCCGGCTCCTCTCACACGCGCTGCAACACTGTGGTCATTTCTGAAGGGTCCTCTGCTGGGAAATGGACACATATATCACGGCACCGGCCCCACTTAACACCACCAGGCGCCCCCCTGTATAATCTTAAAAAGTAGTACGAATCCTGCTGCACCCGGGCATGAGCAAACCAGAATGCTGTCATGACCGTAGCTTGCCTTTCTAAATATGTGTCCCGATGCAAAATAGTAGGAACCCCCCCTTAGAGAAAAGGTTATCTGCTAACACGGGCATGTGCCGTCAGGGAAATCACACACTGCTCGCTTTCCAAACAAATAACACGTGGACGTTCGGCGTACAAGGTGCATCACAAAGTACCTGATCATGGGAGTTGCTGCTTCCCCCAGTCCCATCTCACAGCTCAATAACACGTCTAGCCTCGTTACGCTTATCACAATGACAACTAAATAAGCACAATTAGCGATCACCCAGCTATTTGCTTTCACCATTGGTGATTCCACTCCCAGAATTCTCGGTGATATTCTCAATGTTGCATTGAAGATGTAGCATCAAATAACAGCAGAGAAGCGTGTAAAACATAAATCAAGCAAAGGTTAAAACGGTATGTCGCCGCCATAAACGGCTCTCTGATGCTGCCGTTGTTGTGGGGGTGATATTATTACTATTTTTTTAATCAAAAGAAAAGGAACATCTTGTCAGTCTTGATCTCTGACCGTCGTTCCTTGTCTTTGCGATTTGCCATCACCATCTTTGTGAGGCTAAGCAGCTTGTGCAGGGATCCAAATCTGATCCTTTGAAAAAAAAATTATAAAAAATCCTTGCCCCAAACCCGAAACCATGTTTCTGTTTGTGTACAAGAGCACGGCTGTAATGAGCAGTCACATACACACATCGGCCAAATGCACACGCGTGCACACACACACACATACGCATCTTTACACAAAGTGTTTCCCCTCTCTTTTCCCAGGCTGTTTTAATTTGACACCTTGAGCTGGGGTAACTAGGTGGGGAGTGAGGAGCCGCAGAGGAATTCATTAGGCGCGCCACTGCAGGGTCCTGGCTCGGAGCGCTAATGACATTGGAGGATAGGGGAACGAGACAGACGCAGGATGAAATAAACATGAGGACTGTCAGTTCTGACAGCCCCGGCGAAGAGGACAGAGTCATTTGGGCCAGAGACCTTCGGCCCCCTCGGATCAGACCAAACAGCATATGGACCAAAACAATATCACTGTGGCTGCTCCATTATACTTTCCATGCGCTTAGTATGTGTGTGTGTGTGTGTGTGTGTGTGTGTGTGTGTGTGTGTGTGTGTGTCGGTGTGCGTGTGCGTGCCCGCGCGGGCGCACGCGCGCGTGTGTGTGTGTGTGTGTCTATGCCGTCATTGATCTTCCCAGGCTTTGCTCTTCATATCATTAAAAATATCCATCACTTGGCACTCCCGCAGCATTCAGATACACGGTTGCAATTAAATTATTAATGTCACAGCGCTCCCCATTCAAAATGCACTCTTAATGTGCCTGGTGGAAGACATTAAATATACAGCAATCGTTGTCTGGCAGCAATCTTTGTCTGGCTTCACCATGGATCAATTCAGATGAATGCAAAAATAATATGTGGCGAAGGGAAATAGGGATCGTAGCCATGGAGCATGCAACAAGCAGACGCAGGAGCAAGAGGGAAAGAGGCGCATTAGTCATTTGGCTTTCATTATTTCACGTCACTTCTTTGTAGAAAAACGTCACGCAGTGGCAGGTAGGACAGCAGGGAAATATAGACAAAATAGCTTCTTAAATGATGGGCCTTTTTTTAGGGAGTCTCGCGCTCTCTCTCTCTCTCTCTCTCTCTCTCTCTCTCCCTTCCACGAAATTAATTTCTGGTGAAGCAAATCCATAGCTTGAGCTTAACTCGACTGATCCTCCGCTTCCCATACGCTGCCTCCGCACGTGGCGCCCCCGGTACAGTGTCGTCAACACGGACTTCCTACAAAGGAGCGTTAATGTATGCACATGAAAAAATGCATTCTTTCTATGCATGAGGGACCGTGTCTTTTGTGAGTTCTTGGTTATCTAAGAAAACAATGAAAGTGTCCATCAGTATGCCACTCAGCGAGTCGCTCGGAGACTGTGAAGTCTGTGATCATGAGCGACGGAACGGTGGCCGGCAGAATTGTTTTTGTTCCTTCTAATTGATATGATAATGTGTAACCTGTGAGCAACACTTACTTAATCCAACCGCAGAATATGTTTTCAATGATTTATTTCACGAAACATTCGTGATAACTAAACATGCAAAGTAAACAAGAGCAGCCATTCACATTTGTCTTAAGTTAGTCGGCGAACTGGTGACTGTTTTTCCTTCTGTCTTCCCTGCTCTGATCAGAGGGTAGTACACGAGTGGTGCCGGTGCTGGGATGGGGAGTCATGCTAAGTGTAGGGTTGCCAGGTCATGCATAAATTTCCAGGCCCCGAGACTAGTTAAACTCCGCCCGATTTGGCAAGAAAGTCTGGCAACCCCCGTCCAGGGTTGATCAGAGCAGAGAAAACGAGGAGCATCTGCGAGATGAGTTCAGTAAGCAATAATCTAACCAAAGTCTCACGCAGACTTACCGCGATTGAGACCATTCTAGCCACAAGTTAAAACCATTTCGAAAATAATTTGGCCTTGGCCGCCACGGTAAAATGCTGGAAAGACCGGTTCATAGGTTGTAGAATTGCATGACATTATTGAACCAGGAAGTCATGCGGAGCAAATGTCCTTTAATCTTTAATCTTCCCAGTATCTACTTAAACTCTTTGACTGGGAGAGTCTCCTCCAGAAGACACTACATCTGACATGAGCAAGCAGGGCGATCAAACTCCCCCTCCAGTGGGATATGGCTACCGTGAATGGCTGCCAGACACAAGCCTTCTTTCCGAGTTGCTCAGCTTGGAGTAAGAGAGCCTGTCGCAGCAGGCGTCTGCCTGGGCAAGCGGTGGTTGGGTGCTGACACCTGTCTCTCTGAGGACGAGCCCCTTTTTGTAACGTGGGAAGCCTGGATGGCTGCCGGGACAGGCCGAGAACGGATAGGACAGGACCACTGACAAAGTTCAGGCCGCACGATGGGAACAACACGGCAGTCTAACGAAAACAAGTCCCGAGCCCGCAGCTACTCCAACAAAAAGTCGGTCGAGGGGCCTCCGCCAATAAAAAAGGGCTAAGGGGAGTACATAAAAATCGGTGAGCCACTTATTTTCCAACAACACTGATTACTGTTTGCATCGGTTTACCTCAAAACACAAAAAAATCCACCTCATGTATAATTCCAGTGTTTTTCCACCGAGATTTTAGGCACTTTCATTTCCACACCCGCTGGCGAGGACTTTAAATTGGCCCGGACATTCCGGCGCTGGCATCGCTGTTGGATCTCTGGCCCCGTGGTCCTAACAATCTACAATGAAGCACCCGTCTTCCGCATGACATCCTCGCCCGGCACGCGCATATTTCCGAGCGCCGTTCCAGGGCGAGCCGCCGCACGTCTCCTAATTGTTATCGGGTCGGTGTTGAGACCGTACGAGGAGAGCGGCTGATAACTATTCCCCCGGAGTGGCTCAGCTTCCTCGACACATCATGCAGGACTTTACTGTGTCTGCACTTTATCACGAGGGGAAAAACCGCCGCTGCGTTTTCCCCGTGGCTCCGATTTAAAATAGCTACGGCAGCGGAGGTAGATGCCTAAGTTTAGGTCCTAGCTCCATGACCACAGTTAAAATAATATGACAAATTGGCCCAGTTTTCCTTTTAATTAATCACATCTTGCTTGACAGTTACCTGTGCCACACATCATCATTAGCGGAGAGAAGAGGAAGCCCAGGCCACATATAATAAGAGAGGAGGACACACCTCATTAACTAATTTTCCACCGTTTCTTTCCGACAGAAACAATACAGCTTCAAACATAATATTTTTTTGGGCCGCACACTCCTAATGATGTCATTTGATTTGCCCTGGGAAAACCAAATTGTGCATGCAGATACGTTTCACAATTACACTCAAATTTCAAGTGTACTTTCTCCCCTCTCTACTCTTGCATGGTGATTATAGATATTTTTTATATTGTATTGTGGCATCTCCGTGCCTCTATAACCTTATTCAAATTCATAAAAACTAAAAAAACTGAATGCATGGTGGTGTGAAAAGAGGCATTAGAAATGCACATGTGCGGCAACAAAAGTCATTGTTCACGTTGCTCTGGAGGAACAGAGGCCGATCCTCGGGACCCGGGATGCCTCCACATGATTGACACTTCCATCTTTATAGGGGGTCATCCAACAAAAGGCAGACGGAGAGGCCATCTCCGCCCACCGGGCTGAATGGGCTCAGAGACCAGTCATGAACTAGTGAGACAATAAAAACCGAAAGCCATTTTTCAAATCAACTATTTCAGAACGTGCACATAAATCAAAATCCTGTGCTTCAGAGACATGTCGGCATACATAACTTAATCATTAGGAATATTGTTTTGTGCAGGCTGTACTTGAGGCCTGTGTGTTTATTTGTCATGGCATCAGGCTTTGACAAACCTCCTATATAGAAAAAATAGAATAATCTATAAAAGCTATAAGTACCGATTTTTACCTGGAATCGTGAATGCATCTGGGATGGAAAATAACTCCACACCAGTCCACTTTTATAAGTTGGATGTAATTAAATGGATTTAACACAAGCTGGAATGGGCAGGGGGACATTTCAGGTGAAATAGGCCACTAGCAGTGAACAGTGTGTTGCCAGATATAATCTCAAAAGGAAAAGTAAGGCGATTTTCTCTACCGAGAAAAGACATGGCCGACACCATGTGCTGACATGGTTAAAAATGAAGAGAAACGTTGTGATGTAAAATTCTCCACAAGCTGTTAATATTGCATGACACTGTCAGTATATAACTAATTTGTACGGGCGGGGAGAGAGGGCCCGTAAAACGCTGAGGACGGGAGGAAGGGAAGAACGAAGGAGTCTACTGGAGAGTAGCCTCTAGAGGGAAAGACGTACAGGAGAGATATAAGATAAAAAAAACAAGACCGAGAAAGACAAAAAAAAAAGGACAACATTTCAAAAGACAACATGCACAGGATTGCATGACAGTGAATTTTGGATGTCAGCGTGGCGCAAAGAACATTTGAAATGGCCCATTTAACAGCGCCGTACTCCACTCCTGGCCGATGGCGCCATTTGCATACTTCATATGAGATGAAGATGGATGATCAATGTCGTTGGGATGAGCGTTTTTTATCAAGGTTATGCTATCCTCCAAAGTCCTAAAACCTCTTTATCTCATCTCTGTTTGTCAGAATATGAAGATATCAAAAACAACCTCCTCGCAACACAGGTAGGCAACATGGCAGTCGCAGATTAGAATTCGTCAGATGGCGTTAACGTCCAAACCCTACTTTCGAGCTTTGCCGAAGGTAGATACGGTCAATCCAGTCGTTCAATAGGGTCACATAGGAGCTAGAAATGCGGACAAACACAGTTGGCCCTTCAGCATTTATCCGTCTTAGTTCCAACTGAGTTAAACATTGATGCTGGGTTACCAAATACTTAACTAACAAAGCAATACACTGACTTTCACGCGTGCGGCATTCAAATTATAATGTATACGTACTGTATGTGTCCACTCAACATGGCTCATCAGGGGGTTTTGATACAATTCAGCCGGTCTTACATACGTACGATGATCCACCTCCAACACCTCCTCCATATGTTGTTTCATATGAGCGAAGCGGCAGTTCTTTCAAACGTTTCCCATCAAAAACATGTAATATCTGAACCGGATCCCCAAAACAACGCAATAATTATTTGACTGTACGCCATCAAGCATTTGACTACTTATTTGAAAGAAACACCTAACTATGAAAAGCCTATGAAATATGACCAGATGGGTGTCAGCTGGTTTGCGGACCTGCGGTGGTTTCCTACTTCGCCGTACTGTTCGCCGTCGTTCCTGACGGAGAACCCCCCCCAGCTTGGCCGTGACTGGCCCCGTCGTGGCGAAGGGGGCGACAGCCCACAGAACTCTGGGCTTCATTTCGGGACCTTGTGGCGCGTCATTAGTTCATAAAAAACGCCATTGCAGCTATGGGCCCCGACGGAGCCCCAGCAGGTTTCCCATGAAGCTTTCGTGGGGTTTACAATTCTCTCTGCGTGACCACCCCCCCGGTCCCCACATACGCATCCTTTCCAATCTGTTTGAACGGGACCCTCCCTGGTTCTTGCGCCCAAGAGACTGAATGGGAAGCCATTTCTAAGACAGAGAAAGGAAGTCACTTCAGTAGATGTTTCGGAGCTGATTTCACATTTAATGTTTTGGGGGGTTTTTTTTGTTATCCTGTGTGTTTTTGATTCTTGCTGATGGCGCAGGCAATCACCATCCCAGCTAAAGCGTACCACCACCGTCCCCCCGCCTGCCATGTCGCGGTGGTCTGCGCCGGGAAGGCATCCAAAGCCACAATGCGTTTCTGCTGTGGAACACTTGTTTCCTTTCAGGAGGCCAAGGGCTCAACATGCTCCTTCGACATTTTTTTCCTGTCCTGACACATTGCATGACAGTTTATTTTGGGATGCACATTGGCACCTGAGACGCGGTGCTGACAAAGCATTCGGTGTCGCTCCGCTGAGGCCAGTTGGTGCCACAGCAATGGCCGTCGCTGTATAATTGGACAAGATGGACAATTTATAATAACTAACTTGACAAAGTAGGGGAAGGTGCATTGGACATCCAGAATACTGACAGAGACGTTTCCTACTTAGAGGTGATGGTCTGAAGAATCTAGATCGAACCAATTCAGAATAAAGAGGTTTTCTAAGGAATTTAAACCCTTTTGTAGCATGACAGTATGTTATTAAAGCATAAGCACACTTTGTGAATCCCAAATCTTCTTTATAGATGTAAATATAAAAATATTAAATATAAAAAAATGCGTTCATTAATCATCTATTCATCTTCAAACATAATTTCGACTGCACGTCTTATTCATTAAATCTTAAGTTTATATGGGTTTAAATGTCATGTAAATCGTCGATCAAATTAATTAGTAAAAAATTAAAAAAAAAGACCAAATAAATGTTTTTTATTATGGATAAACAATATGTGTTAATAGGTTCAACCATATGGCTCTTGCTGTGTGTAGGCTTTCATTTCACTTCTGGTGAAAGGAACTCGCTGCCACTTCATCAAAGCTTCTCGCCTGAAATGAACAAGGAAGCCACGTCTATTAATAAAATGGAAGCTTCTGAATTCGGGGTGACGGGTTATAGTTACAGACTGTCAAGCGTGTGTCAATGGAGGGTTCTGCATATGAAGTTCCAACCAGAGCGGCGTCTTACGTGCAGCATAAGGAAAATAAGCTAATTTCATAACTCAACTCGCATACAGCGACAAGTGTTGGCGAATCAATGAGACAAAAGGTTTTTATCGTTAATCGTATAAATATACTTCACGATGGTGACGTCATTTCCACACAAAAAGAAAATATTCTTCATCAAGACCAATAATCCTCGTCATCATTTCATATTCCTTATCTCTCACAGTGAGTCACGGTCTATCAGTGTGAAATGACAAATTAAGAGGTGTGACGCACCCTTATTCTGCCGGTCCGTGCTTTGTTTTTTTTTATTATTCAATATATAATATTTTATGTGTGTTCATAGTGGCATACTGAAATACAATTTGCCAGTTTTGAGCTCACAAAGTCCAAAAAACATAGCATTCATTTTGCGATACCTGAAATCCCTCTCAGGATCATCGTACGATGAGCCTGAACACTGCGTATATTCGTTTGTCTCCATTAAAGCTAAGTCCTCGGAGCGGCCCCGCAGGTAGAGGTGCTCTGGCTGTCAAGCGGCAGAGAGCGCGACAAAAACAAAACATATTTGATGTGAGCGCCACTGCCTCCAACCCCGTCGTGATAAAGTGACGAGCATATTTCCATTCTACAAAAATGAGAGTGCTGCACGTGATGCATATTGTTCAGACATATTGTATCCACACACACGCACACACACACACACACACACACACACACACACACACACACACACACACACACACACACACACACACACACACACACACACACACATTTCCAGTGGAAAGTGACAGAGCAACTGCTTTGCCGCGTTAAATATCAGATGCAAATGAAAAGCGAAAATCTATCATGACTCTAATGTGGCCCGATAGGAGGGGGGGCGCCCTCTCCTCTCAGGAGCCTCGCCGTGTGAGGAGAGTGATGTATGGAGGAGCTGGATGAGAGGTGAAAAGCGTAGCGAGATGGATGGGGGGAGGTAGGGTGGGATTGCTGGGAGGGGACAGAGGGACGGGGGGGGGGGGGGGGGCTCCTGAGGGCCCAGGGCAAAAGTGGAATAAATGTTGATTAGTGTTGATTTTGTCCAACGAGCACCCAGCAACTGACAGTAGGACTAAGCTGCAGCGAAAGGCAGCCATTAATCTTGGTCTGGTTTAAGTAGTGTATATTAATTTGTGTCATTTCCACTACGTGGAGAGGCCTCTCTCTCTCGCCCCTCTTTCCCCCTATCACTCTCTCTCTCTCTCTCTACCCATTTCTCTCTCCATCCCTGAAAAGCGAGGCTCCCTTCCCCGGCATACGTTGTACAGTGGGAGCCTGGAGGTGGCGTCTGCAAGTAGCAGCAGGGGAGGGTGGAGGAAATGAGATTCCAAACACTACATTATGGAAAATGAACTCCTGGGGGGTTGGTATGGCAACCACATTCGAATGTGCCATTGCATGTTCAATTTAACGTGCATAACAAATTTGTGGACTTGATTAAATTCGTAACATATTAAGCAGGCGACGAATAAGGGAAAAGGCAGAGCAAACCTGAAGGGACCGAGATAAGAAACAGGCCTCTGAGCAGAGTAAACGGTGAAACAGTGATGCTTAAGTTGCATTTAACACATTTTCCTGCTCCGGCACGGCGGCTCACCTTCTGGCCCGGTGACTTTACCGACTATATATTTAGAAGTCCGGCATCATCGCTCTCGTAATCTCGCAAGACGCAAAATATTGTCGTCGATTTTTTTTGCCGTAAACAAGCATTTACACCATGTAGACAAAGGACATCGACTCCGATACCGACGGTTCTCTCTTGTTTCAATGAGAGTAACTTTTCCTTGAAAAAAAAAAAAAGTAGATCAGGTTCCCGGTAAATTTGATGTCATTGTTAATTACCAAATCACAGCAGAGTAAGATTACTATAATTAAGCTCCTTAATATGATTAACACGTATCAATTAGGCGGCTGACAATTAGCGTACAGTTTAACGTAATCACAGTTTTATATACTTTAATGGCATTAACACCATCATCCGTCATATTCTAACCCAATCACACCACAAATCCAATTGGATCATGTGATGGCGGCGCTTATTGAAAAGGTGAGCGTTTTTGCTTTTTATTCCCGCCATTGCCTCGAAGCAGAATTCAAGCGGAAGGATGGGTGAAACGGCCACAGTAGCCGCTTTGGTGTTTGACGGATGGACCAAAGACAAAAAGCTTCCTGGGTGAGAGTCAGCCTCACCATCCATACTTCGACAACTCCAGATCCTCTCAGGTCATAAAATATTTAGCCCCCATAATTAAAACCTGCGAGTTTACATTGGGGCCGGGCTCCCCCGCCGGCCCCCCATATTTCCTCACCCTGCTGAGAGGAGGGACGACGCCTTTCTGATAAACATTTAGCTGGAAAAGAAAGACACATTTGCGTCTTCGGCACTGATTACACAGCATGCCGTATTGTATTCTTGTCAGCCGAATTGCAGATTTCAAGATTTGAAATTCAATGACATTTAAAAAATATACACATTTCTGTCGCTGGGGCTCCGTGGCGTGAGTTTTATTCTTGAGGTTTAACCCCCGCCACCAAACTTGTGATTATCATGAGGGCTGACATAAATTGATTACACAATGACTTTGAGGGCCTAAGAGACGACTCCTTGCCTCCGCTATACAAACAGGCAGTGGACTGACAACTCAATGTAGTGTGGACTTCCACGCTCCCCCCAGAATCAGATATCTGGCTCATTTCACCCCGTCACACATTACTCCACTGCCCTCCGAACACCACCCTATTTTCACCCTTCAAAAAATAACATTAAATCACTTGGCAAGTCGTTTGTTAGAGAATCGAGGATCCCTTGGGCGCGAAACCTTACACTGTTAAAACACGGGGGCCGCGAAGAAAAGCCGGCCCTTTTGTTGAGGTTGGGGTGGGGGGGGGGCAAAACAACGAGTCAGAGCGACGATGAGCGCGTTTGTTTGACGCTGCCGGAGATTTACGACGTTGGCGAAGTGTTTACAGAGGTCAAGGCGAGCTCATTTTCCTAATCAGTTTGTCAGACATTTGCTTATCTAAGGAGGCCATTTCATCCATCATCCAAATACTAGGACGTAGTCAAATTTAAGAAGAAATCATAAATAATGAAATACCAATATATTACTCATGACACTCGAAACCTCTGACCTATTTTGAGATTTTTTTTTTTTTCTATTTCGAGATTTCTTCTTAAATGTATTAATATTGCATCTAGACGGATGGGCGGAGAGATAGACAAGGTGGACAGATGGACATATAGCTCAATAGCAAACATGCATGCATGCAAATACCGCATAAACACACACATTCCTGCATCACATAGATACGTGATATAGCCTCTTTGGATGAGGCCACTGGCATATATTCGATATAAATAAACCAGTCTATGAAGACATAAAATTCAGCGAGTGAAGGGGAGTCGGGTTTCATGGCCCAATAGCAGTGAAGTCAAACGGTTAAGATATATTTTTGGAAAGTCCTTGTGACAACTACTCTCAACATCGGGCACACAAGCACTGCCAAGACACACGATGATACAGACACACTGGACTGTCAAAGCCAAAGGTAGATGAGTTTTTTAACCGCGTTGCCTTTTTTAGGCACATGATATGAACCTGACGTATTTTTTATGTTTAGTTTACGTAGAGCGCGCTGCGTGGGGGACAAAACTATCAGGTAAATTTGTGGAAATAAACACAGGATTTCCCTCTTCTAACCAGACGCACACTTACGAAGTAACTCCAAAAAACACACACACACACACACAAGCAGATCTGCGCGCGGCCCCCTAAAAGGCTGCATTCCTCTTGAGTCAAAAAAGACAATATAAAAATGACTGGAATGAGAGCCGGCGAGAGAGGAACCTGTGTCTACAAAGGAGGCAGAAAAAAAAAAAAAAAAAAGAAAAAACACGTCTGGGTTTAAATAAAGTGTTCCTTCCTTCTCCCTTCCTGCGCTCTGTAGGCGACCCATTGTGTTTGTTTATACTCAATAATATTTCTGTTGGACATCCCTGACCGTATCCCCAGTGTAAACACACAGAGTGGTTCAAAAGTTTAGGGACCAGCATTAGTATTCTGCTGCACGAGTGCGGCGGGGTGGCTCCAGGGAGAGCGGGGCACAGTGCAGAGAGAGAGAGAGAGAGAGAGAGAGAGAGAGAGAGAGAGAGAAAGAGAGAGAGAGAGAGAGAGAGAGAGAGAAAGAGAGAGAGAGAGAGGGAGAGAGAGAGAGGAAAAGCAGCTCCACCACGCGCCATCTCTACCCTGCAAAGGAAAGCCGGGGAATGGGTTCTTAGAACATAATAAAAGCGACAGTAATGCAACTTTGAAGTGTCGCGGCAGACCGGCTTCAGTCTCTTCTGCACTGAACTTGCCATTTAAAAGATGCAACAGGGCAAATTTGACAGCTGGCACAAAGGGAAGGGGAGGAGGGGGAGCCGGGGCGCTTGTTAGCAGAAAACCAGATTCACAGAGGAATCTCAGGTGACGCTGGGCCTGAAGAAAGTACTGAAATATACACAGTTCAGTTAAAAAAAGATGTGAAAATTACAGCGAAATAAAGAATGTACGTCAAGCGGGTGGATTAATGAGCATTTCCACTTATCCGGAAATAATTTATAATAATAAGATATATATTCAGAAAATTATTATCATGAAAATATAATTATTTGAATGAATGCTTTTTGGTTTATTTTGTTGTATTTTGGTAAAAGGCCCAACGGTAAAATGTGAAGGGGAAAATTAACAAATTGGCAATGTACTGTCTGAATGTGTGTACTGCTACAACCATAAGAGAAAGAAAGAGATAGAACCACACTCTGCACTTTGCTTCGACAATCACAGTCAAAATTTCAGAAAATGTGGAAATTACAGAAAATCTAAGTTAAACAAAAACATACTGGAAGGTTACTAGAAAAATACAATTAAATGTGAAACAAATAAAATAAAATATAACACTGCCAATACTTGTAATGACCCATAAAATACCATTGAAATCCAAATCTAAAGTAAAAAAATAAAATAAAATAAAAAAGTAAAACCCAGATAATTATCAGCTCCAGTTGAAACACAATTTCGTCAAATTTCAAAAGAACAATTTGCCACTAGAGGGCGCAACATCCTGTTATTCACTATTAAGAAAAGCCAAATTATCGCATATCCACTGCAATGCCTAAGCGATTAATCGCATCAACCTACATTACAATATGTTACTGTGCTACATACGGGGAAGTCAGTTTCGATGCTCAATGAAAATATCTGATATTTCTGGTACTTAGAAATATGCAGCTAAAGTCTGAGCAGAAAACGTTTTCTGCTTAGTTTAGAATTTCGATTGATGTCGCAAGTTAACACAAACCAGCGTAACATTTGGTTAACATGTGTGAGGATATCTAAAATGGTGTTATCAAAATTGAATAGAAAAAGTAATTTTGGATTTGCCAGTAAGTGAAACAAAACTGAGCACATACCTAATATACCGTATTGTATCAATATGAATTAATTTGGCTCGCTGGCACGTTTTTCTTCATTTTCCTATCACTTATGATTCTAATGCCTATATCACACAGGAAATTAGATTAATTTTTTTTTTTTTTTAAGTTAGTAACCCCAACCAACAAAAGTGTTACCAAAGGGAAACAGACGTAAACTAAATGTAACCTGCGAGTTAACAGTATGAAACTAAGGCATTAAATGTCTATGGTGCTGGTGATTAAATGTAAGCACCACATAAAGCATATTAGAACCAAAGGCCCTCTGTGGAGCGCTGTAACCTGCACCGTGAATTTATCGACGGTCAACTGAGAGAGAGAGAAGAATGGCCATGCAGCCAGGAAGAGGTCCAAGTCACTTTGTACTCTGAGCAGAGCCGAACTTTGGATGAACTCCGGGAAGCGCCGGGGAGTAAAACACTATGCATAACTGTGTCACTCCCCCTCTGAAGAAACCTACCAAGACAACAACAGAGAGCCTGCGCGCACACACACACACACACACACACACACACACACACACACACATACACACACACACACACACACACACACACACACACACACATAGGGGCAGCGCTCTTCAAAAGGCCCCCCTGCTCTCCTGAGGTGGCGGCCGGTTGGGGATCAACTACAGGGGGACTTGGGAAAGGCCAATGAGGACATGAACGCACCTTTTAAAATTTGAAAATCGTGTGTCATTGACTTTTTACTTCTTTTTTTTTGAGGCCCTGTTGCCAATCAGACATAGAGCACGCTGCCGTTCCTTCTACGGTGAATCAGCCAGCGGGTCACCATGACGGCAGCACTAGTTTGGATTGGCCCTACTCGCACTACACGGGTCCAAACAGCCGGGAGAGAGGATGCGTAGCTCGTGATCAATACAAAAAAGGCCGCTCTAGCTGGAGTCTATCCCTGCCAATTTAAAACATGTCAAAGGGAGAATGATTTGGAAACATGACATATATGCCTCCTATGGTACGCGTCTTTCTCTCGTTGCAATTATTCCGGTGACATGCTCTCTCAAAACGACTTAAATAGAGAGACACGCTGCAAAATAGAATGAGACACATTCACCAGCATGAAAGTTAAGTCGCCAAGGGAAGACATCACAATGCATGAGGCAAATTTTCCCCAATACTCCCTTTCATCCCACAATAACATCAAAAGCTTTTTTTCCCTCATAATGTGACATAATAATTGATGTGGTCTGTTGGAAGTGTAATTGTCTGCCGTTGCTATTGTATAACAGTTAAAACATCCACGGCTCACAATGGGGTACATGCATGTCTGACACACAAGGTGAATTATGTGTGAAACTATGTTGTGACCGAAAATCCAGTACTTCAATGAGTATCTCTCTCTCTCTCTCTCTCTCCCTCCCTCGCTCTCTTTCTGTCTCTCTCCCTCTCTCTCTCCCTCTGTTGAACTATAACATGTCTTTTTTGATATATATATAAAGTATATATACTGTGTGTCTATGTGTATGTGTGTATATATATATATATATATAAATATATATGTGTGGGTGTGTGTGTGTGTGTGTGTGTGTGTGTGTGTGTTTTCCATTTATTTATTTATTTGTTTGTTTATTTCTTTATTTCTTTATTTATATTTAATTATATCAAAGCAGTGCCATATGTTCACATCCTAAAACTAGCATGGCACAGAATATCAATAAATGACTTTGAACTTAAAAAATTAAAATTGAGCTTACCTGTTTTTTCTTTGATTTCGCACAAGACATTGAAAAGAGCAGGCTTCATTCTGTGACAATTCAGAGCATGTTTCCTGGAACATAAAAGTGACTTAATAAACAATCTGAGACCAAATGAGAAAAACACATGTGGTCTATGGTATGTAGGTATGTAACTACACTTCTTATTTATGTGTATGATACTCCAATTATGATAAGCGCTCTAAAATGATAATTCATATTCCACTATTTAGGTATGACAACAAGTAGTGGTATGATGATAAAACTGGTTCATCTATTTTCATGGATTACACTTAAAAATCAGCAGAAGGGGAAAAAAAAAGAGGATTTGTGCCATGACTTCATTCTTGCAATATGACTTGAAGTAATCCATATTGGTTATCGCCCCAAATATGTAGAAATTATTTTATTTTTATTTACACGAGTAGCCTCTAGCCATGTCCCAAATGACACTGAAATGTCGCTGATGAGTATTTTTTATGTCGACTGAGGGCACTAAAATATCAAGATATATCAGATATGACAAGATTATATCAAGACAATAATATAAATCAAGACAATCAATATTTTTTCAAAATGTGAAATTGCTCGCTTGTCTGCTCTACAGACCTGGGTTAGGACGATTAAATATATATGAATAAAATTAAAAATTAGGAATCGTGTAAAGAAGTGACACTCACCTGGAGGTATATTCAGTGACATTTCTTTATAAACAATATTACAAAATTACACAAATTGCATTGAACGTACGCAGCGCGTTGAAACCCCCTTGCCTTCCTGGAAAGTCAAGAAAATATTTGTTTATAACCTAATAATTTTCGCGAAAAAGAAATTCCAACGTCATCGTCGCTATTTTATTTATTATTATTTTTTTTTTACCTTCTTTTCAATATCCCCAAAAAGTCCGAGCACGCGCCGCGCAACGCAGCGACAGTCGAGGAGAAAATAAAAATTGTAGAATTCTTAAAAAAAAAAAAAAAAAAAAAAAAAATCTCTAGTTGTGGAACTCATTTGTCACGTTCTTGAAATTATCGGATAAAGTTATCTTTTTTATTTTATTTTGTAAATAAGTATATTTGTATACACTTTGCACCTCCATAAAACACCAGGCAATATTACAACGATAACATTTGAGACAGCTTTTTATTATTATTATTATTATTATTATTATTATTATTATTATTATTATTATTATTATTATTATTATTGTTGTTATTTTACTGTTTTTGTCATTTTCAAGCGGTGTCTCGGAGCGCTGCGGACGGTGCAGGCGGGAGGGACGGAGTGGAATCCCCGCATCGCCTCACCTGGCTTGGGCTTCGTCCAGACTCTGGTCCGTGATGGTCATGATTTGCTGTAAAATGTCTCCGATGTCCTGCTTCCTGCCCTCTCCGTCCGCCGCCCCGGTGCCGTCCTGCATGTGCTGCGGCAGGCCGGGGTGCCCCGCCATGCCCACCACCCCCGGGTGGGAGTGCATCAACCGCGGCTGCTCGTCCATCTCTTCTCCGCTCGGATCGTGGAGCTCGGCGCAAATCCCCCGAAAAGCTGCTCGTTCTTCGCAGCCGATCCTCCGCCCACCCGCCCCCACCTCTCCCTCGCAGCTCACTCTGGGTATCGGTGTGAGACGCAAGCCCTTCTGAAGCTGGGTGTGAAATCGGATCTGGAGCGGAGTGGAGCTGTGCTGCGGGAAGGCTGCAAACACGCAAACCCGAAGCCCCGACGCGGGGATAAAAAGTGTTTTTCAGGAAATAAAAAAACTGTCAGCTTATTTAACTTACTCCATCCTCTTGCTTTTGTCACGTACAGTACAGTGCTAGAGCAGCACATAACAGGAGTATGGGAGTCTGGCTCCGCCTACAACGACATGATTGGGAATATCTAGACCGTTTAGCCCCACCTTGAGGTGCCTCTCATGCAACGTAGATCATGGGATTGTAAAAGGTGGGACGCGGCGGAGGAGCAGAGAAGATGTGACTTCCGCTGCACTTAGATCATACATGGTCCAAAGTGATCATGCGTGCATCGCGCATCGGCGTAATTAACATTATGTACAGATGCAAATGCATTATTTACGAATGGATCTCGGCTGATCTATGAAGCTTGGAGGGGAGAAGCTGGGAGATGTGACTTCAATTTGCCGGTGGATCACGCGTGATCTTCGTGCAAATTGAAGTCCCATCTACTGGCTTCATTCACTCCCCATGGGATGGCAAAGGCGGTGTGTAGCGGAGGAGCTGGGAGCCGCGGCTGCCTCGCCGCGCCGAGACAGTCCTCAGTCGCAGCTCGGTGATGGATTGAGCCTCGGCTCCAAATAAATAACAGTTGCTGACACGAGAGGTCTGCTTCGGTCTTCCCTTTTGACCCCTGGAAGATCTCCATTTGCTCCACTGTAGCCCATTTGATTTTCCCCGCTAATGCCAAGAGGGAGATTTATCCAAGCCACACCAATCAATGCAATTGACGGCTCGTTTTCATTGATGGAAAATTATTGGTAAGCAGATATGCTTTTTAAGATTGATGCAGAGAAGAATCCTCCCTCTTGCAGGATCGATAACTAAACTGAAAAGACCTTCACGATATCTGTAAGGTTCTCAACATTTCGACATGTTGGCTAATATTACACCATACAATAGTATCATTTTGCATACTGGCCTGCACGCACTTGGGATGTGTGATGCTCAAGTTGATTCTTTCAGGTATGTTGAAGGGCTTTGCATGGCTGGCTTTGGCAGGGTCCTCCTAATGTAAGGCGGTGACCCATGGTGCGCAGCCAAGCAGCAAGGCCTGAGTGTGTCTGGCCAGGCTGAAAAGTGCCCTTCAGGCCCAACGCAGCCTCCTGCCACTGCAAGCCACTGAGCGAGAAGAAAGGAGGAGGAGGGGCCAAAACTCCCCGGCGTGGAACTATAAACATTAGCGAGAGTGGGAAAACTATAAAGCTCCATTTAAAGGTGACGGAAATAACCAGAGGTGTATGTAAATGCTGAACCCTCTTACTTGCGGGTGCTGTTAGTAGCTAAATCCATTATACAGCATTAGGACACAGCTGTGTCACTAGCAGATTCATCCAACCTTTGCTTATCATTTCTATAGAGACATACTGTAGAGACGGTTCACCACAGTTGTTGGGTTTTTAAAGGAACTGTTTAGTTTTGTATGCAAATGATGAAAACTATTGACCGGTTATTCCTTAACAACTGGGATCTAGGCCTGTTTGCCCAACCACAATGCCAAATAGACAAATATTGACATTGAGGCAATGATGAGGCACTTAATACTGTAGATAGTAATAATAACCAGGCCTTTCCAAAAATAACAATAATCTAATTTGTAATATAGTCTTGTAAGAACTAGGATCTCTATTTCAGATTGTGGGACTTTTGAATTTAGGATTAAAATGTGCATAATAATTGTATTTACACAATATATTGTTTATTTCCTTGTTTACAGTTATTAGACCTATGTAATCAGGCATTAGTGTTCTTGTGTTTTACATAAAGTGATTTCTACACCATTGTAAAAAAAAAATATATATATATATATATATTTATACACATAATATATATATTTATATGATTATAAAAATATAATCATGATTCATATTCACACCATCCCGTAAACACTACATTACAATGGAGTTGTCCCCGAATGGGATCAAACTATTTGAAAAAAAAAAAAAATTCCTCTGAATCCAAAATACACAATTGGAATGCACCCATTGGAATACCTCTGTACGATTATTAGCATATTTGAGTTTGAGGTGCAGTGACAGTGACATTTCAGAATGTTTTGGTGATTCCCAGGTGAAGCTGCGGCACTATCCTTGAGCTAGGTACTCTCCCTGTAGTAGTTCCTGTGAAGCGCGCGCTGTGTAAATTGCAGCAGAATATGTATGATGTATAATAGTAAGTGTGGTAAGTTTTGCTGCCATCTGCTCAGTAGTAGAATAATGAGAATACCTGAGGGGGTCTCTGTTACACTGGCATCCATATGACTCCCCAACATCTGCCAAGGTGTGTTAGTGGTGTATTTAGGAGTCTAAATGTACGCGGATACTTTGGGGCTCCGTAAAAATGGCAAATAAGTCACAGGACCGGCAATGGTTTTTCCATCCGTCTATTTACTCCCTGAATGATGTATGAATGGCCTCTGATTAGTGATCTAAGGGCGCTCATAGATATAAGTGCTAATAGATATAAGACAGGCTGGACCGGTGAAATAATACTTAATTTGCAATTAAGATGGATACAACGTCCTCTGGAGTTTGGCTCCAGATATCAGGGCGTCTCAAGAGTGTTTTCCTCAATGTTCAGTGACAGTATGCGTAATACTGAATGTTTCAGAAGGACTGTTTATAAGGGAACAATGCTCATTTCTGGTGTTAGCGTTAATGTGAGGGAAGGAACGGCAGCCCCTGGCCCTCACCTCACCATTATGACTTTAAATCCCTGTAGATTTGGGATGAGAACCTGTCTACATCTTAAAGCAATAAAAAAAAAAAACGGAATAAATGGTATACTTCCAGAGTCCGGATTCCACCAAAAGGATCTACACCTCCTTGTCATGTTTTTAATACTGCATCAGTGTTGTGACGTTTTACTTCTCCTTTTACCAAAGTGGATCCATCCCCACGTGTCAATGGAGAGCGGCATTATATCACGTTTCTCATCTTTCAGAGAGCTTTTGAGGTGATCAGTCTAAAACCTTGCTCAGGCCAACGCTGCCCAACGGCGGACGCTCTTCCCCATCACGCTTGGCAAGTAAGGTCAGAAAACCCCATGGAGGTCTCAGAGAGCTCCTGGTTGTCAGCAAGGCAGAGGTCAGGGCTAGGAACGGGTTTCCAAGGCACCAGAGACGAGAGGTTTAATGGAGATACCCCACCCCCCCGGTACAGTACATCGCTTTTGGGCCTCCGTACGGCCTTTGCTTACCGCTTTGATTATGAACCAGCGTAAAGAGAAATAACAAAGGGAGATCCGGTTAACCATGAGGCTCCACTGGCGCTGGCGGTTCCATTCCACGATGAGGAGATTTCCAGGAGCTCAGCACGCCGCATGGCGCCTTCTTTTATGTGAAAATATACAGTGCCACATGAGAACTTGGGAGACACGATGGTAAGCCCTCTGCTAACAATCCCCCTTGGGCTGTTTCATATTGGAGCAAGACACATTTCTGAGAGCGGAGGGGAGGGGGGCGATCAATTGATCTCCTACTGCAGTAATTCATGTATCAGCTCCAGCCGCAATTTGATGAAGTCATTTTCAGTCAGTTTTAAAGGATACACAAAATATGATACATGGCAACAAGAAGACAGTCAACAGCTAAACGTGTGATAAGTTGATGACTGACTGTAATTGCTCGCAAGCCGTTGCAGATAAGTCACAAGTCGAGGAGCCTGAGGAACGCAGGCTCTTTAGTTTTGCCACCGCCGCTTTTGTTGTTGCGAGTGTGAATCAGCGCTAGAGGAAAATCCATGGCGGAGGCTGGTTTGTACAGTAGAGGGGAGCGCTCGCGGAGTGCATTTGGGAGGAGGTCTGAATGGATCAATACATCACAGAACAAAGAGGAACTGTGCTTCAGCAGGGGCCCGAGAACAAGACAGGCCCATTGCTCAACCACTGTCACAGAAGTGTATCACAGGCATCTCACATGCACCTTTTCAGGGCTCCAGCCTCCAGGTTACAGAGCCGGGGATGAAGACGGAACAGTGAACGGATGGATGAACAGAGCAAACTAAGGACAAACGCAGAGGCAGATCAGGGCTTTACTGCCGAGAGTCTGACTGAATTAAGACTATTTAAATGCTGGGTTTTATTATTTTGGCCCATGTTGTTAGTGTATCATTTTACGATGCTGTTGGTGCCCACATGTGCTGGTAAATGTTTACAAGCTGATGATAAATTTTGACTGCATAGCCTAGTGCGGCTTCTCATTAAACCTTTTATGTGGTGGTTCAGCACTAGAACTCACCTGCATCGGCGGCAGGATCTACGATGGCCACAAAAGGGGCTATTTGTGAACATCTGAAGTCAAAAACCAGAGTCAAGACCAGTTTAGTTGAGTCCAACTGACTTGTATTTCAAATGTTCTTAACTAGAAAAGATCCTATAATGTATTTTCATGGTGAAACACCTTTGTAACACCCCCCCCCCCCCACACACACACACACACACTCCCCAAGTACCCTAATGTAATGCCCCAATGTGCAAAAGCCAGTTTTACAAAGTGATCATAAAAAGCAATGAGAAAAAAAAATACCCAATTAGATTGCAGATATCCTGCAGTGGGACATTTTGGATGATAATACGTCTGCATTCTCATTCCCTCATTCATATTCCTAAAACATCTTTCACGTAACATCCATTACGATCATTCATGCGGCCATCCCCTCTCCCATGATCAACGTGTTGTGCCAAAGCATTTCTGTTCACCTTACCAAAAAAAAGTAATTGGTGATAAATGACAACAAACGACCAGACATGCAACCCTTTCTTTTAACGCAACAAACTTATTTAAAATCTCACATGGGTGAAACGGTGGAGACCTGAAAGAAGCTTTAATCAAACCCTGAGATAAATTAGTAGGCAACCGTTGACTCAGCGCGTTGTTGCCCTGGCAATCCATTGACCCTGCGGGCTGGCGGTGAGAAAATTGAGAAATGCTGGTTTTAATGCCTATCCAATATATACGGCATCTACTCTGGGATGGGGCTGTGCAATCAACCACTAATCCATTAGACAGAGATGTTTTTCAAAGATTGACGCTTTATTGTGCTGCTGTCTGCACTGGCTCACGTTCAAGGTTAACCTTTTAGAGACGCCTGATTGTTGCTAGAAGGTTAAACAACACATTAACATGCATTAAAATATTAAATTATGGCTCCATTTACTATATGAGAGAAAAACAACAACATAAAAAAAGGCTTTTAAAATTATGAAGGCAATTGATAAAGTGGGGAGCTCGGAAAGGCGTTCACTCTTGGGAAAATCAGGGGTTGGGGAAGTGAGATGGTTTTCAAATGGGCAGAGCGGGTGCAGCGCTGCCAGAACGAGGGCTGCTTTTATTGCCAGGTTAATGAACTGATGGTGGGGTCAAGTATTGAAGCCCTGGCAATTAAGGTGACTTTTCCCACAAGAGCAAGCCAATATAGAGGATGAAAGCAAATTTAAACGGCCACCTCTCTGGCGGGAATTTCATTCCGTCTTCCTGCGTAGCACTGTGCGTCGCACTGTCGCCGTTGTGAAAGAGAAACAGTGTTTAATAAGATATTGTGTTTATAAACAGGCTCCGCCATCTTCCAACATAGATAAGCCCCGAGCGTGGGAGGCTGGTTAGTTGCCCTTCTCTGAGCCTTTCCTGTTACAGTAAAGCATATTGACAGGGGGGAGGATTCTGGGTAAGTGATGCCTCCCGCACGGAGTGAAATACAGCCACAAAGCCTACTTGTTTGAGAGGAGAACCAATTAACCAATCTGAGCCTTATAGAGCGCGGCTACAGGGGCCCCGCGTCGGCCCGTTGCCGTCGCGTCCATTTAAGTAATTGAAGGATTGGAAAAGCCGCTCTGTTTGAAACCCGAGAGGGAGGGGAGCAATCTTAACGTGCACGTCTCTGCTCTCTCATCGTTCCCAGGCTCCGTCCGATGGGAGCTGATTGACAGCTCCCACCTTTTTAACAATCCCGCCGTGCACCAAATTCCATTTGCTTTATGCGGTGTTAGTGTCCAGTCACGGGGTCCTGACGTACAAGGAGGCAGAGAAGACGGAGCAAAAAAGGGGTATGAGGGTATTGGGGGGGATGTAGATGTGGTCGACAAGGCTGGGAGAAAGAGGTAGGAAGGAGGGGGGAATACGGGAGGAATGGACAGATATAAATACAGAGAGGGAGAGAGAGTGAGAGAGAGGACTGTCACTTGGAATCACTATCAGAGAGCAGGTGGAGAGAGATAAATGTCAAGCCACTCTCGGCAAAATAAAGCAACTCGCCTGCACCCATCCAGGCAACAGCAACCCGACCGGATTCTCTCATCCTGGTTTAAAAAGACACACAACTGCAGTACCCTGAAAATACACGTTGTCTTCAAATGGGTTGTGTGTATAATTATACCAGGGAGTGCCATATCTGCATTCGGTGGTACGCTGTCAATTGTTAGTTTGCATTTTGTCTGTTTATATATAATATATATAAACAAACAAAATGTGTGTGTGTGTATATATGTTGGTAATTATATGTATATTATACATATGATTACAAACACACACACATACGCACGCACACGCACACACGCGCATGCGCACACGCACACACACGCACACACACGCGCGCGTGCGCGTGCGCACACACACACACACACACACACATGCACATATACACTGATCAGCCATAACATTAAAACCAGTACTAATAACCACTAATATAGTGTGGCTCCGCCTCGTGCCGCCAAACAGCTCTGATGCGTGGAGGCATGGACTCCACAAGAGCTCTGAAGGTGTCCTGTGGTATCTGGCACCAAGACGTTAGCAGCAGATCCTTTAAGTCCTGTAAGTTGTGAGATGGGGCCCCCATGGATCAGGCTTGTTGTTCCAGCACATCCCACAGATGCTCCATCGGATTGGACCCGAACCCCGACCATCCACATGATGTAGTAAGAAAATATGATTCATCAGATCAGGCCATCTTCTTCCATTAATCCATGGTCCAGTTCTGATGCTCGCATGTCCATTGTAGGTGCTTTCGGCGATAGACAGAGGTCAGCATGGGCACACTGACCAGTCTGCAGCTACGCAGCCCCATACGCAGCAAGCTGCGAGGCACTGTGTGTTCTGACACCTTTCTATCATAGCCAGTATTAACCCTTTCAGCAATTCGTGCTACACTAGCTCTTCTGTGGGATCGGACCAGACGGGCTAAACTTCTCTCCACACGCGCATCAATGACTCTTGGGCACCAATCACCCTGTCACCAGTCACTGGTTCACCGGTTGTCCTTCCTTGAACCACTTTTGGGAGGTACTAACCACTGCATACCGGGAACACCCCATAAGACCTACTGTTTTGGAGATCTGACCTGGTCGTCTAGCCATCACAATTTGGCCCTTGTCAATGTCGCTCAGATCTTATTCTTGTCCATTTTTCCTGCTTCCAACACATCAACTTCAAGAACTGATTGTTCATTTGCTGCCTAATATATCCCACCCCTTGACAGGTGCCATTGGAACGAGATGAACAATGTGATTCACTTCACCTGTCAATGGTTTTAATGTTGTGGTTTATCGGTGTGTATACTGCATATATATATATATTTTTTAATCTATATTCATAGATGTTTGTAAATGTATTTTAACGGATTTATTTTCTCTCTTCAATAAAGTGGGAAGGGATAGGGGGGCTGGTATACAATATATATGTGTTTTTCTTCACATACATATGTTTAAACTGTAAGTAAATAAATAAATACATTAATTAATGAAATCAATAAAGATGTACAATAATGTCTCTTTGATAGGCACAAATTCAAGCTTATGCTTGTTTTTCAACCAAATAAAATTTAAATTAAATTCAATCAGCCCATGGGCGTAAAAATACCAGTATAATTGTATTCATCAAATCTTGGGAATTCTCTTGAGATTTCCGTAAGGGGCGGATTCATTGCAAAAACATATTCTCCACTTTGAAGAGAGACGCATGGTTCCTGGAAAAAGGACACCTTAAAAGTGACGGAAGGGGCTCTGAAAACTTGGTCTGCAGGGGCCCGTGTGTGTGGAGGGCGTCACAGCTGCCGCGTGACAGGTCCTCCTGCAGGCCCCCGTTCTCCCAGCGACTCTGTAGGCCCTCTTTTATTAACAATTCCTCCCACAAAAAATAACAGGAGTCTGGAGCCAAGGAGCTGTTGCTGGCATTCTCCCGGCCTAATTTGCATTAATAAAGAGGCTGTTCCTTGTCGGAATGTGTTTTATCCGGCTCAAAAAATCCCTGGGCGATCCCCCGCCATAGAGCGCTGGGAGAATCCGTCTGTCAGAGCCGACAAGACAAATGAATCCTGGTGTCAGCGCCGAGTGGCTCCGCACTGACAGATTGAGAAGAACTGTCCCTCCGTCGACAGGCATGCTTCATTTTCAAATTAATAAATCTGAATAAAATATTTTACCCTTCATTATGAGTGCTGCCTGTGTGACAGCTCTGCTGAACAGGGCTGGGATGGGGGGGGAGTGGTGGTGGTGGTGGGGGGTGTAGGGGGTAAGGAAGATGGGGGTTGGTGGGGGAGTAGTGGGTGTGGGTGTGGGTAAAAGCAGCTTGCAGCAAATCCACCTGGGCTTCAGCTGCTTGTTTTTACAGTATGTGTGTATGTGTGTGTGTTTATGCATATGTTAAGTGAGTCTATTGGTGTTTGTGTGTGTGCTTGCGTGCGTGCGTGCGTGCGTGCGTGCGTGCGTGCGTGCGTGCGTGCGTGCGTGCGTGCGTGCGTGCGTGCGTGCGTGCGTGCGTGCGTGTGTGTGTGTGTGTGTGCATGTGTCTAATCTGTTTGTGGCTCCTCTGCTTTGAGGCAGC